>NC_138558.1:68453777-68879155 GCF_964273705.1 Natrix helvetica | reverse complement strand
AGAGGAAATCTTAACTCCCAATTGGCAAAAGAACTCATTTTAGCCAGAAACGTAACTTTTGAGCCAGAGCTCAGTTTCAAAAAACATACTCAGATTCGTGGTATCCGGAGTCGGGAAAGCTAAAAAACCACTCCATTCACTGGTCTGAGCTTTCCCTGAGGAGTTAGATCAAAGCTTACCTCACAATTGGCAAAAGAGCCCGAATCAGCCAGAAATGTTACTTTTGACATAGAGATAAGTTTCGAATAACAGTGAGGAAAGCTAAGAAACCATTCCATTTGCAGATCTGAGCTTTCCCTGAGGTGTTAGAGTACAGCTGGTAACAGAATTGGAAAAAAGGCCAATTCAGCCAGAAAGGTAACTTTTGACCCAGAGCTCAGTTTCGAACAACATGCATATGTTAGTGGTGTACTGAGTCGGGGAAGCTACAAAACCACTCCATTCGCTGATCTGAGCTTCCCTGAGGAGTGAGACCAAAGCTGATATCAGAATTGGCAAAAGAGACCAATTCAGCCAGAAAGGTAACTTTTGACCCAGAGCTCAGTTTCGAACAACATGCATATGTTAGTGGTGTCCTGAGTGGGGGAAGCTACAAAACCACTCCATTCGCTGGAGGAGTTAGATCAAAGCTTATCTCAGAATTGGCAAAAGAGCCCAAATCAGCCAGAAATGTTACTTTTGACCCAGAGCTAAGTTTCGAATAACAGTCAGGAAAGCTAAGAAACCATTCCATTCGCAGATCTGAGCTTTCCCTAAGGTGTTAGAGTACAGCTGATAACAGAATTGGAAAAAAGGCCAATTCAGCCAGAAACGTAACTTTTGAGCCAGAGCTCAGTTTCGAACAACATGCATATGTTAGTGGTGTCCTGAGTGGGGGAAGCTACAAAACCACTCCATTCGCTGGTCTGAGCTTCCCTGAGGAGTGGCTAAAATGAGTTCTTTTGAGCCAGAGCTCAGTTTCAAAAAACATACTCATATTCGTGGTATCCTGAGTCCGGAAAGCTAAAAAACCACTCCATTAGCTGGTCTGAGCTTTCCCTGAGGAGTTAGATCAAAGCTTCCAATTGGCAAAAGAACTCATTTTAGCCAGAAACGTAACTTTTGAGCCAGAGCTCAGTTTCAAAAAACATACTCATATTCGTGGTATCCTGAGTCGGGAAAGCTAAAAAACCACTCCATTCGCTGGTCTGAGCTTTCCCTGAGGAGTTAGATCAAAGCTTATCTCAGAATTGGCAAAAGAGCCCAAATCAGCCAGAAATGTTACTTTTGACCCACAGCTAAGTTTCGAATAACAGTCAGGAAAGCTAAGAAACCATTCCATTCGCAGATCTGAGCTTTCCCTGAGGAGTTAGACCACAGCTGATATCAAAATTGGCAAAAAAGCCCAATTTAGCCAGAAAGGTAACTTTTGACCCAGAGCTCTGTTTCGAACAACATGCATATGTTGGTGGTGTCTGAGCTTTCCCTGAGGAGTGGTCTGAGCTTTCCCTGAGGAGTTAGAGGAAAGCTTAACTCCCAATTGGCAAAAGAACTCATTTTAGCCAGAAACGTAACTTTTGAGCCAGAGCTCAGTTTCAAAAAACATACTCATATTCGTGGTATCCTGAGTCGGGAAAGCTAAAAAACCACTCCTTTCGCTGGTCTGAGCTTTCCTAGAGGAGTTAGAGGAAAGCTTAACTCCCAATTGGCAAAAGAACTCATTTTAGCCAGAAACGTAACTTTTGAGCCAGAGCTCAGTTTCAAAAAACATACTCATATTCGTGGTATCCTGAGTCGGGAAAGCTAAAAAACCACTCCATTCGCTGGTCTGAGCTTTCCCTGAGGAGTTAGATCAAAGCTTATCTCAGAATTGGCAAAAGAGCCCAAATCAGCCAGAAATGTTACTTTTGACCCACAGCTAAGTTTCGAATAACAGTCAGGAAAGCTAAGAAACCATTCCATTCGCAGATCTGAGCTTTCCCTGAGGAGTTAGACCACAGCTGATATCAAAATTGGCAAAAAAGCCCAATTCAGCTAGAAAGGTAACTTTTGAGCCAGACCTCAGTTTCGAACAACATGCATATGTTAGTGGTGTCCTGAGTCGGGGAAGCTACAAAACCACTCCATTCGCTGATCTGAGCTTTCCCAGAGGAGTTAGAGGAAAGCTGATATCAGAATTGGCAAAAAAGCCCAATTCAGCCAGAAAGGTAAATTTTGACCCAGAGCTCAGGTTCAAAAAACATACCTATATTGGTGGTATCCTGTGTCAGGAAAGCTAAGAAACCATTCCATTCGCTGATCTGAGCTTTCCTTGAGGAGTTAGACCACAGCTGATATAAGAATTTCAAAAAGAGCCCAATTCAGCCAGAAACGTAACTTTTCACCCAGAGCTCAGTTTCGAACAACATGCATATGTTAGTGGTGTTCTGAGTCGGGGAAGCTAAAAAAACTACTCCAATCGCTGATCTAAGATTTCCTTGAGGAGTTAGACCAAAGCTGATATCAGAATTGGCAAAAGAGCCAGATTCAGCCAAAAACGTTACTTTTGTCCCAGAGCTCAGTTTAAAATTACAAATATTAGTGGTGTCCTGAATCAGGAAAGCTAACAAACCACTCCATTCGCTAATCTGAGCTTTCCCAGAGGAATTAGAGGAAATCTTAACTCCCAATTGGCAAAAGAACTCATTTTAGCCAGAAACGTAACTTTTGAGCCAGAGCTCAGTTTCAAAAAACATACTCAGATTCGTGGTATCCGGAGTCGGGAAAGCTAAAAAACCACTCCATTCACTGGTCTGAGCTTTCCCTGAGGAGTTAGATCAAAGCTTACCTCACAATTGGCAAAAGAGCCCGAATCAGCCAGAAATGTTACTTTTGACATAGAGCTAAGTTTCGAATAACAGTGAGGAAAGCTAAGAAACCATTCCATTTGCAGATCTGAGCTTTCCCTGAGGTGTTAGAGTACAGCTGATAACAGAATTGGAAAAAAGGCCAATTCAGCCAGAAAGGTAACTTTTGACCCAGAGCTCAGTTTCGAACAACATGCATATGTTAGTGGTGTACTGAGTCGGGGAAGCTACAAAACCACTCCATTCGCTGATCTGAGCTTCCCTGAGGAGTGAGACCAAAGCTGATATCAGAATTGGCAAAAGAGACCAATTCAGCCAGAAAGGTAACTTTTGACCCAGAGCTCAGTTTCGAACAACATGCATATGTTAGTGGTGTCCTGAGTGGGGGAAGCTACAAAACCACTCCATTCGCTGGAGGAGTTAGATCAAAGCTTATCTCAGAATTGGCAAAAGAGCCCAAATCAGCCAGAAATGTTACTTTTGACCCAGAGCTAAGTTTCGAATAACAGTCAGGAAAGCTAAGAAACCATTCCATTCGCAGATCTGAGCTTTCCCTAAGGTGTTAGAGTACAGCTGATAACAGAATTGGAAAAAAGGCCAATTCAGCCAGAAACGTAACTTTTGAGCCAGAGCTCAGTTTCGAACAACATGCATATGTTAGTGGTGTCCTGAGTGGGGGAAGCTACAAAACCACTCCATTCGCTGGTCTGAGCTTCCCTGAGGAGTGGCTAAAATGAGTTCTTTTGAGCCAGAGCTCAGTTTCAAAAAACATACTCATATTCGTGGTATCCTGAGTCCGGAAAGCTAAAAAACCACTCCATTAGCTGGTCTGAGCTTTCCCTGAGGAGTTAGATCAAAGCTTCCCAATTGGCAAAAGAACTCATTTTAGCCAGAAACGTAACTTTTGAGCCAGAGCTCAGTTTCAAAAAACATACTCATATTCGTGGTATCCTGAGTCGGGAAAGCTAAAAAACCACTCCATTCGCTGGTCTGAGCTTTCCCTGAGGAGTTAGATCAAAGCTTATCTCAGAATTGGCAAAAGAGCCCAAATCAGCCAGAAATGTTACTTTTGACCCACAGCTAAGTTTCGAATAACAGTCAGGAAAGCTAAGAAACCATTCCATTCGCAGATCTGAGCTTTCCCTGAGGAGTTAGACCACAGCTGATATCAAAATTGGCAAAAAAGCCCAATTTAGCCAGAAAGGTAACTTTTGACCCAGAGCTCTGTTTCGAACAACATGCATATGTTGGTGGTGTCTGAGCTTTCCCTGAGGAGTGGTCTGAGCTTTCCCTGAGGAGTTAGAGGAAAGCTTAACTCCCAATTGGCAAAAGAACTCATTTTAGCCAGAAACGTAACTTTTGAGCCAGAGCTCAGTTTCAAAAAACATACTCATATTCGTGGTATCCTGAGTCGGGAAAGCTAAAAAACCACTCCTTTCGCTGGTCTGAGCTTTCCTAGAGGAGTTAGAGGAAAGCTTAACTCCCAATTGGCAAAAGAACTCATTTTAGCCAGAAACGTAACTTTTGAGCCAGAGCTCAGTTTCAAAAAACATACTCATATTCGTGGTATCCTGAGTCGGGAAAGCTAAAAAACCACTCCATTCGCTGGTCTGAGCTTTCCCTGAGGAGTTAGATCAAAGCTTATCTCAGAATTGGCAAAAGAGCCCAAATCAGCCAGAAATGTTACTTTTGACCCACAGCTAAGTTTCGAATAACAGTCAGGAAAGCTAAGAAACCATTCCATTCGCAGATCTGAGCTTTCCCTGAGGAGTTAGACCACAGCTGATATCAAAATTGGCAAAAAAGCCCAATTCAGCTAGAAAGGTAACTTTTGAGCCAGACCTCAGTTTCGAACAACATGCATATGTTAGTGGTGTCCTGAGTCGGGGAAGCTACAAAACCACTCCATTCGCTGATCTGAGCTTTCCCAGAGGAGTTAGAGGAAAGCTGATATCAGAATTGGCAAAAAAGCCCAATTCAGCCAGAAAGGTAAATTTTGACCCAGAGCTCAGGTTCAAAAAACATACCTATATTGGTGGTATCCTGTGTCAGGAAAGCTAAGAAACCACTCCTTTCGCTGGTCTGAGCTTTCCCAGAGGAGTTAGAGGAAAGCTTAACTCCCAATTGGCAAAAGAACTCATTTTAGCCAGAAACGTAACTTTTGAGCCAGAGCTCAGTTTCCAAAAACATACTCATATTCGTGGTATCCTGAGTCGGGAAAGCTAAAAAACCACTCCATTCGCTGGTCTGAGCTTTCCCTGAGGAGTTAGATCAAAGCTTATCTCAGAATTGGCAAAAGAGCCCAAATCAGCCAGAAATGTTACTTTTGACCCACAGCTAAGTTTCGAATAACAGTCAGGAAAGCTAAGAAACCATTCCATTCGCAGATCTGAGCTTTCCCTGAGGAGTTAGACCACAGCTGATATCAAAATTGGCAAAAAAGCCCAATTCAGCTAGAAAGGTAACTTTTGAGCCAGACCTCAGTTTCGAACAACATGCATATGTTAGTGGTGTCCTGAGTCGGGGAAGCTACAAAACCACTCCATTCGCTGATCTGAGCTTTCCCAGAGGAGTTAGAGGAAAGCTGATATCAGAATTGGCAAAAAAGCCCAATTCAGCCAGAAAGGTAAATTTTGACCCAGAGCTCAGGTTCAAAAAACATACCTATATTGGTGGTATCCTGTGTCAGGAAAGCTAAGAAACCACTCCTTTCGCTGGTCTGAGCTTTCCCAGAGGAGTTAGAGGAAAGCTTAACTCCCAATTGGCAAAAGAACTCATTTTAGCCAGAAACGTAACTTTTGAGCCAGAGCTCAGTTTCAAAAAACATACTCATATTCGTGGTATCCTGAGTCGGGAAAGCTAAAAAACCACTCCATTCGCTGGTCTGAGCTTTCCCTGAGGAGTTAGATCAAAGCTTATCTCAGAATTGGCAAAAGAGCCCAAATCAGCCAGAAATGTTACTTTTGACCCACAGCTAAGTTTCGAATAACAGTCAGGAAAGCTAAGAAACCATTCCATTCGCAGATCTGAGCTTTCCCTGAGGAGTTAGACCACAGCTGATATCAAAATTGGCAAAAAAGCCCAATTCAGCTAGAAAGGTAACTTTTGAGCCAGACCTCAGTTTCGAACAACATGCATATGTTAGTGGTGTCCTGAGTCGGGGAAGCTACAAAACCACTCCATTCGCTGATCTGAGCTTTCCCAGAGGAGTTAGAGGAAAGCTGATATCAGAATTGGCAAAAAAGCCCAATTCAGCCAGAAAGGTAAATTTTGACCCAGAGCTCAGGTTCAAAAAACATACCTATATTGGTGGTATCCTGTGTCAGGAAAGCTAAGAAACCATTCCATTCGCTGATCTGAGCTTTCCTTGAGGAGTTAGACCACAGCTGATATAAGAATTTCAAAAAGAGCCCAATTCAGCCAGAAACGTAACTTTTCACCCAGAGCTCAGTTTCGAACAACATGCATATGTTAGTGGTGTTCTGAGTCGGGGAAGCTAAAAAAACTACTCCAATCGCTGATCTAAGATTTCCTTGAGGAGTTAGACCAAAGCTGATATCAGAATTGGCAAAAGAGCCAGATTCAGCCAAAAACGTTACTTTTGTCCCAGAGCTCAGTTTAAAATTACAAATATTAGTGGTGTCCTGAATCAGGAAAGCTAACAAACCACTCCATTCGCTAATCTGAGCTTTCCCAGAGGAATTAGAGGAAATCTTAACTCCCAATTGGCAAAAGAACTCATTTTAGCCAGAAACGTAACTTTTGAGCCAGAGCTCAGTTTCAAAAAACATACTCAGATTCGTGGTATCCGGAGTCGGGAAAGCTAAAAAACCACTCCATTCACTGGTCTGAGCTTTCCCTGAGGAGTTAGATCAAAGCTTACCTCACAATTGGCAAAAGAGCCCGAATCAGCCAGAAATGTTACTTTTGACATAGAGCTAAGTTTCGAATAACAGTGAGGAAAGCTAAGAAACCATTCCATTTGCAGATCTGAGCTTTCCCTGAGGTGTTAGAGTACAGCTGGTAACAGAATTGGAAAAAAGGCCAATTCAGCCAGAAAGGTAACTTTTGACCCAGAGCTCAGTTTCGAACAACATGCATATGTTAGTGGTGTACTGAGTCGGGGAAGCTACAAAACCACTCCATTCGCTGATCTGAGCTTCCCTGAGGAGTGAGACCAAAGCTGATATCAGAATTGGCAAAAGAGACCAATTCAGCCAGAAAGGTAACTTTTGACCCAGAGCTCAGTTTCGAACAACATGCATATGTTAGTGGTGTCCTGAGTGGGGGAAGCTACAAAACCACTCCATTCGCTGGAGGAGTTAGATCAAAGCTTATCTCAGAATTGGCAAAAGAGCCCAAATCAGCCAGAAATGTTACTTTTGACCCAGAGCTAAGTTTCGAATAACAGTCAGGAAAGCTAAGAAACCATTCCATTCGCAGATCTGAGCTTTCCCTAAGGTGTTAGAGTACAGCTGATAACAGAATTGGAAAAAAGGCCAATTCAGCCAGAAACGTAACTTTTGAGCCAGAGCTCAGTTTCGAACAACATGCATATGTTAGTGGTGTCCTGAGTGGGGGAAGCTACAAAACCACTCCATTCGCTGGTCTGAGCTTCCCTGAGGAGTGGCTAAAATGAGTTCTTTTGAGCCAGAGCTCAGTTTCAAAAAACATACTCATATTCGTGGTATCCTGAGTCCGGAAAGCTAAAAAACCACTCCATTAGCTGGTCTGAGCTTTCCCTGAGGAGTTAGATCAAAGCTTCCCAATTGGCAAAAGAACTCATTTTAGCCAGAAACGTAACTTTTGAGCCAGAGCTCAGTTTCAAAAAACATACTCATATTCGTGGTATCCTGAGTCGGGAAAGCTAAAAAACCACTCCATTCGCTGGTCTGAGCTTTCCCTGAGGAGTTAGATCAAAGCTTATCTCAGAATTGGCAAAAGAGCCCAAATCAGCCAGAAATGTTACTTTTGACCCACAGCTAAGTTTCGAATAACAGTCAGGAAAGCTAAGAAACCATTCCATTCGCAGATCTGAGCTTTCCCTGAGGAGTTAGACCACAGCTGATATCAAAATTGGCAAAAAAGCCCAATTCAGCTAGAAAGGTAACTTTTGAGCCAGACCTCAGTTTCGAACAACATGCATATGTTAGTGGTGTCCTGAGTCGGGGAAGCTACAAAACCACTCCATTCGCTGATCTGAGCTTTCCCAGAGGAGTTAGAGGAAAGCTGATATCAGAATTGGCAAAAAAGCCCAATTCAGCCAGAAAGGTAAATTTTGACCCAGAGCTCAGGTTCAAAAAACATACCTATATTGGTGGTATCCTGTGTCAGGAAAGCTAAGAAACCACTCCTTTCGCTGGTCTGAGCTTTCCCAGAGGAGTTAGAGGAAAGCTTAACTCCCAATTGGCAAAAGAACTCATTTTAGCCAGAAACGTAACTTTTGAGCCAGAGCTCAGTTTCAAAAAACATACTCATATTCGTGGTATCCTGAGTCGGGAAAGCTAAAAAACCACTCCATTCGCTGGTCTGAGCTTTCCCTGAGGAGTTAGATCAAAGCTTATCTCAGAATTGGCAAAAGAGCCCAAATCAGCCAGAAATGTTACTTTTGACCCACAGCTAAGTTTCGAATAACAGTCAGGAAAGCTAAGAAACCATTCCATTCGCAGATCTGAGCTTTCCCTGAGGAGTTAGACCACAGCTGATATCAAAATTGGCAAAAAAGCCCAATTCAGCTAGAAAGGTAACTTTTGAGCCAGACCTCAGTTTCGAACAACATGCATATGTTAGTGGTGTCCTGAGTCGGGGAAGCTACAAAACCACTCCATTCGCTGATCTGAGCTTTCCCAGAGGAGTTAGAGGAAAGCTGATATCAGAATTGGCAAAAAAGCCCAATTCAGCCAGAAAGGTAAATTTTGACCCAGAGCTCAGGTTCAAAAAACATACCTATATTGGTGGTATCCTGTGTCAGGAAAGCTAAGAAACCATTCCATTCGCTGATCTGAGCTTTCCTTGAGGAGTTAGACCACAGCTGATATAAGAATTTCAAAAAGAGCCCAATTCAGCCAGAAACGTAACTTTTCACCCAGAGCTCAGTTTCGAACAACATGCATATGTTAGTGGTGTTCTGAGTCGGGGAAGCTAAAAAAACTACTCCAATCGCTGATCTAAGATTTCCTTGAGGAGTTAGACCAAAGCTGATATCAGAATTGGCAAAAGAGCCAGATTCAGCCAAAAACGTTACTTTTGTCCCAGAGCTCAGTTTAAAATTACAAATATTAGTGGTGTCCTGAATCAGGAAAGCTAACAAACCACTCCATTCGCTAATCTGAGCTTTCCCAGAGGAATTAGAGGAAATCTTAACTCCCAATTGGCAAAAGAACTCATTTTAGCCAGAAACGTAACTTTTGAGCCAGAGCTCAGTTTCAAAAAACATACTCAGATTCGTGGTATCCGGAGTCGGGAAAGCTAAAAAACCACTCCATTCACTGGTCTGAGCTTTCCCTGAGGAGTTAGATCAAAGCTTACCTCACAATTGGCAAAAGAGCCCGAATCAGCCAGAAATGTTACTTTTGACATAGAGCTAAGTTTCGAATAACAGTGAGGAAAGCTAAGAAACCATTCCATTTGCAGATCTGAGCTTTCCCTGAGGTGTTAGAGTACAGCTGGTAACAGAATTGGAAAAAAGGCCAATTCAGCCAGAAAGGTAACTTTTGACCCAGAGCTCAGTTTCGAACAACATGCATATGTTAGTGGTGTACTGAGTCGGGGAAGCTACAAAACCACTCCATTCGCTGATCTGAGCTTCCCTGAGGAGTGAGACCAAAGCTGATATCAGAATTGGCAAAAGAGACCAATTCAGCCAGAAAGGTAACTTTTGACCCAGAGCTCAGTTTCGAACAACATGCATATGTTAGTGGTGTCCTGAGTGGGGGAAGCTACAAAACCACTCCATTCGCTGGAGGAGTTAGATCAAAGCTTATCTCAGAATTGGCAAAAGAGCCCAAATCAGCCAGAAATGTTACTTTTGACCCAGAGCTAAGTTTCGAATAACAGTCAGGAAAGCTAAGAAACCATTCCATTCGCAGATCTGAGCTTTCCCTAAGGTGTTAGAGTACAGCTGATAACAGAATTGGAAAAAAGGCCAATTCAGCCAGAAACGTAACTTTTGAGCCAGAGCTCAGTTTCGAACAACATGCATATGTTAGTGGTGTCCTGAGTGGGGGAAGCTACAAAACCACTCCATTCGCTGGTCTGAGCTTCCCTGAGGAGTGGCTAAAATGAGTTCTTTTGAGCCAGAGCTCAGTTTCAAAAAACATACTCATATTCGTGGTATCCTGAGTCC
Source organism: Natrix helvetica (assembly GCF_964273705.1). Lineage (NCBI taxonomy): Eukaryota > Metazoa > Chordata > Lepidosauria > Squamata > Natricidae > Natrix > Natrix helvetica. The sequence goes on along the minus strand of NC_138558.1, from coordinate 68,868,985 downwards.
GGAAAGCTAAAAAACCACTCCATTAGCTGGTCTGAGCTTTCCCTGAGGAGTTAGATCAAAGCTTCCCAATTGGCAAAAGAACTCATTTTAGCCAGAAACGTAACTTTTGAGCCAGAGCTCAGTTTCAAAAAACATACTCATATTCGTGGTATCCTGAGTCGGGAAAGCTAAAAAACCACTCCATTCGCTGGTCTGAGCTTTCCCTGAGGAGTTAGATCAAAGCTTATCTCAGAATTGGCAAAAGAGCCCAAATCAGCCAGAAATGTTACTTTTGACCCACAGCTAAGTTTCGAATAACAGTCAGGAAAGCTAAGAAACCATTCCATTCGCAGATCTGAGCTTTCCCTGAGGAGTTAGACCACAGCTGATATCAAAATTGGCAAAAAAGCCCAATTCAGCTAGAAAGGTAACTTTTGAGCCAGACCTCAGTTTCGAACAACATGCATATGTTAGTGGTGTCCTGAGTCGGGGAAGCTACAAAACCACTCCATTCGCTGATCTGAGCTTTCCCAGAGGAGTTAGAGGAAAGCTGATATCAGAATTGGCAAAAAAGCCCAATTCAGCCAGAAAGGTAAATTTTGACCCAGAGCTCAGGTTCAAAAAACATACCTATATTGGTGGTATCCTGTGTCAGGAAAGCTAAGAAACCACTCCTTTCGCTGGTCTGAGCTTTCCCAGAGGAGTTAGAGGAAAGCTTAACTCCCAATTGGCAAAAGAACTCATTTTAGCCAGAAACGTAACTTTTGAGCCAGAGCTCAGTTTCAAAAAACATACTCATATTCGTGGTATCCTGAGTCGGGAAAGCTAAAAAACCACTCCATTCGCTGGTCTGAGCTTTCCCTGAGGAGTTAGATCAAAGCTTATCTCAGAATTGGCAAAAGAGCCCAAATCAGCCAGAAATGTTACTTTTGACCCACAGCTAAGTTTCGAATAACAGTCAGGAAAGCTAAGAAACCATTCCATTCGCAGATCTGAGCTTTCCCTGAGGAGTTAGACCACAGCTGATATCAAAATTGGCAAAAAAGCCCAATTCAGCTAGAAAGGTAACTTTTGAGCCAGACCTCAGTTTCGAACAACATGCATATGTTAGTGGTGTCCTGAGTCGGGGAAGCTACAAAACCACTCCATTCGCTGATCTGAGCTTTCCCAGAGGAGTTAGAGGAAAGCTGATATCAGAATTGGCAAAAAAGCCCAATTCAGCCAGAAAGGTAAATTTTGACCCAGAGCTCAGGTTCAAAAAACATACCTATATTGGTGGTATCCTGTGTCAGGAAAGCTAAGAAACCATTCCATTCGCTGATCTGAGCTTTCCTTGAGGAGTTAGACCACAGCTGATATAAGAATTTCAAAAAGAGCCCAATTCAGCCAGAAACGTAACTTTTCACCCAGAGCTCAGTTTCGAACAACATGCATATGTTAGTGGTGTTCTGAGTCGGGGAAGCTAAAAAAACTACTCCAATCGCTGATCTAAGATTTCCTTGAGGAGTTAGACCAAAGCTGATATCAGAATTGGCAAAAGAGCCAGATTCAGCCAAAAACGTTACTTTTGTCCCAGAGCTCAGTTTAAAATTACAAATATTAGTGGTGTCCTGAATCAGGAAAGCTAACAAACCACTCCATTCGCTAATCTGAGCTTTCCCAGAGGAATTAGAGGAAATCTTAACTCCCAATTGGCAAAAGAACTCATTTTAGCCAGAAACGTAACTTTTGAGCCAGAGCTCAGTTTCAAAAAACATACTCAGATTCGTGGTATCCGGAGTCGGGAAAGCTAAAAAACCACTCCATTCACTGGTCTGAGCTTTCCCTGAGGAGTTAGATCAAAGCTTACCTCACAATTGGCAAAAGAGCCCGAATCAGCCAGAAATGTTACTTTTGACATAGAGCTAAGTTTCGAATAACAGTGAGGAAAGCTAAGAAACCATTCCATTTGCAGATCTGAGCTTTCCCTGAGGTGTTAGAGTACAGCTGATAACAGAATTGGAAAAAAGGCCAATTCAGCCAGAAAGGTAACTTTTGACCCAGAGCTCAGTTTCGAACAACATGCATATGTTAGTGGTGTACTGAGTCGGGGAAGCTACAAAACCACTCCATTCGCTGATCTGAGCTTCCCTGAGGAGTGAGACCAAAGCTGATATCAGAATTGGCAAAAGAGACCAATTCAGCCAGAAAGGTAACTTTTGACCCAGAGCTCAGTTTCGAACAACATGCATATGTTAGTGGTGTCCTGAGTGGGGGAAGCTACAAAACCACTCCATTCGCTGGAGGAGTTAGATCAAAGCTTATCTCAGAATTGGCAAAAGAGCCCAAATCAGCCAGAAATGTTACTTTTGACCCAGAGCTAAGTTTCGAATAACAGTCAGGAAAGCTAAGAAACCATTCCATTCGCAGATCTGAGCTTTCCCTAAGGTGTTAGAGTACAGCTGATAACAGAATTGGAAAAAAGGCCAATTCAGCCAGAAACGTAACTTTTGAGCCAGAGCTCAGTTTCGAACAACATGCATATGTTAGTGGTGTCCTGAGTGGGGGAAGCTACAAAACCACTCCATTCGCTGGTCTGAGCTTCCCTGAGGAGTGGCTAAAATGAGTTCTTTTGAGCCAGAGCTCAGTTTCAAAAAACATACTCATATTCGTGGTATCCTGAGTCCGGAAAGCTAAAAAACCACTCCATTAGCTGGTCTGAGCTTTCCCTGAGGAGTTAGATCAAAGCTTCCCAATTGGCAAAAGAACTCATTTTAGCCAGAAACGTAACTTTTGAGCCAGAGCTCAGTTTCAAAAAACATACTCATATTCGTGGTATCCTGAGTCGGGAAAGCTAAAAAACCACTCCATTCGCTGGTCTGAGCTTTCCCTGAGGAGTTAGATCAAAGCTTATCTCAGAATTGGCAAAAGAGCCCAAATCAGCCAGAAATGTTACTTTTGACCCACAGCTAAGTTTCGAATAACAGTCAGGAAAGCTAAGAAACCATTCCATTCGCAGATCTGAGCTTTCCCTGAGGAGTTAGACCACAGCTGATATCAAAATTGGCAAAAAAGCCCAATTTAGCCAGAAAGGTAACTTTTGACCCAGAGCTCTGTTTCGAACAACATGCATATGTTGGTGGTGTCTGAGCTTTCCCTGAGGAGTGGTCTGAGCTTTCCCTGAGGAGTTAGAGGAAAGCTTAACTCCCAATTGGCAAAAGAACTCATTTTAGCCAGAAACGTAACTTTTGAGCCAGAGCTCAGTTTCAAAAAACATACTCATATTCGTGGTATCCTGAGTCGGGAAAGCTAAAAAACCACTCCTTTCGCTGGTCTGAGCTTTCCTAGAGGAGTTAGAGGAAAGCTTAACTCCCAATTGGCAAAAGAACTCATTTTAGCCAGAAACGTAACTTTTGAGCCAGAGCTCAGTTTCAAAAAACATACTCATATTCGTGGTATCCTGAGTCGGGAAAGCTAAAAAACCACTCCATTCGCTGGTCTGAGCTTTCCCTGAGGAGTTAGATCAAAGCTTATCTCAGAATTGGCAAAAGAGCCCAAATCAGCCAGAAATGTTACTTTTGACCCACAGCTAAGTTTCGAATAACAGTCAGGAAAGCTAAGAAACCATTCCATTCGCAGATCTGAGCTTTCCCTGAGGAGTTAGACCACAGCTGATATCAAAATTGGCAAAAAAGCCCAATTCAGCTAGAAAGGTAACTTTTGAGCCAGACCTCAGTTTCGAACAACATGCATATGTTAGTGGTGTCCTGAGTCGGGGAAGCTACAAAACCACTCCATTCGCTGATCTGAGCTTTCCCAGAGGAGTTAGAGGAAAGCTGATATCAGAATTGGCAAAAAAGCCCAATTCAGCCAGAAAGGTAAATTTTGACCCAGAGCTCAGGTTCAAAAAACATACCTATATTGGTGGTATCCTGTGTCAGGAAAGCTAAGAAACCACTCCTTTCGCTGGTCTGAGCTTTCCCAGAGGAGTTAGAGGAAAGCTTAACTCCCAATTGGCAAAAGAACTCATTTTAGCCAGAAACGTAACTTTTGAGCCAGAGCTCAGTTTCAAAAAACATACTCATATTCGTGGTATCCTGAGTCGGGAAAGCTAAAAAACCACTCCATTCGCTGGTCTGAGCTTTCCCTGAGGAGTTAGATCAAAGCTTATCTCAGAATTGGCAAAAGAGCCCAAATCAGCCAGAAATGTTACTTTTGACCCACAGCTAAGTTTCGAATAACAGTCAGGAAAGCTAAGAAACCATTCCATTCGCAGATCTGAGCTTTCCCTGAGGAGTTAGACCACAGCTGATATCAAAATTGGCAAAAAAGCCCAATTCAGCTAGAAAGGTAACTTTTGAGCCAGACCTCAGTTTCGAACAACATGCATATGTTAGTGGTGTCCTGAGTCGGGGAAGCTACAAAACCACTCCATTCGCTGATCTGAGCTTTCCCAGAGGAGTTAGAGGAAAGCTGATATCAGAATTGGCAAAAAAGCCCAATTCAGCCAGAAAGGTAAATTTTGACCCAGAGCTCAGGTTCAAAAAACATACCTATATTGGTGGTATCCTGTGTCAGGAAAGCTAAGAAACCATTCCATTCGCTGATCTGAGCTTTCCTTGAGGAGTTAGACCACAGCTGATATAAGAATTTCAAAAAGAGCCCAATTCAGCCAGAAACGTAACTTTTCACCCAGAGCTCAGTTTCGAACAACATGCATATGTTAGTGGTGTTCTGAGTCGGGGAAGCTAAAAAAACTACTCCAATCGCTGATCTAAGATTTCCTTGAGGAGTTAGACCAAAGCTGATATCAGAATTGGCAAAAGAGCCAGATTCAGCCAAAAACGTTACTTTTGTCCCAGAGCTCAGTTTAAAATTACAAATATTAGTGGTGTCCTGAATCAGGAAAGCTAACAAACCACTCCATTCGCTAATCTGAGCTTTCCCAGAGGAATTAGAGGAAATCTTAACTCCCAATTGGCAAAAGAACTCATTTTAGCCAGAAACGTAACTTTTGAGCCAGAGCTCAGTTTCAAAAAACATACTCAGATTCGTGGTATCCGGAGTCGGGAAAGCTAAAAAACCACTCCATTCACTGGTCTGAGCTTTCCCTGAGGAGTTAGATCAAAGCTTACCTCACAATTGGCAAAAGAGCCCGAATCAGCCATAAATGTTACTTTTGACATAGAGATAAGTTTCGAATAACAGTGAGGAAAGCTAAGAAACCATTCCATTTGCAGATCTGAGCTTTCCCTGAGGTGTTAGAGTACAGCTGGTAACAGAATTGGAAAAAAGGCCAATTCAGCCAGAAAGGTAACTTTTGACCCAGAGCTCAGTTTCGAACAACATGCATATGTTAGTGGTGTACTGAGTCGGGGAAGCTACAAAACCACTCCATTCGCTGATCTGAGCTTCCCTGAGGAGTGAGACCAAAGCTGATATCAGAATTGGCAAAAGAGACCAATTCAGCCAGAAAGGTAACTTTTGACCCAGAGCTCAGTTTCGAACAACATGCATATGTTAGTGGTGTCCTGAGTGGGGGAAGCTACAAAACCACTCCATTCGCTGGAGGAGTTAGATCAAAGCTTATCTCAGAATTGGCAAAAGAGCCCAAATCAGCCAGAAATGTTACTTTTGACCCAGAGCTAAGTTTCGAATAACAGTCAGGAAAGCTAAGAAACCATTCCATTCGCAGATCTGAGCTTTCCCTAAGGTGTTAGAGTACAGCTGATAACAGAATTGGAAAAAAGGCCAATTCAGCCAGAAACGTAACTTTTGAGCCAGAGCTCAGTTTCGAACAACATGCATATGTTAGTGGTGTCCTGAGTGGGGGAAGCTACAAAACCACTCCATTCGCTGGTCTGAGCTTCCCTGAGGAGTGGCTAAAATGAGTTCTTTTGAGCCAGAGCTCAGTTTCAAAAAACATACTCATATTCGTGGTATCCTGAGTCCGGAAAGCTAAAAAACCACTCCATTAGCTGGTCTGAGCTTTCCCTGAGGAGTTAGATCAAAGCTTCCCAATTGGCAAAAGAACTCATTTTAGCCAGAAACGTAACTTTTGAGCCAGAGCTCAGTTTCAAAAAACATACTCATATTCGTGGTATCCTGAGTCGGGAAAGCTAAAAAACCACTCCATTCGCTGGTCTGAGCTTTCCCTGAGGAGTTAGATCAAAGCTTATCTCAGAATTGGCAAAAGAGCCCAAATCAGCCAGAAATGTTACTTTTGACCCACCGCTAAGTTTCGAATAACAGTCAGGAAAGCTAAGAAACCATTCCATTCGCAGATCTGAGCTTTCCCTGAGGAGTTAGACCACAGCTGATATCAAAATTGGCAAAAAAAGCCCAATTTAGCCAGAAAGGTAACTTTTGACCCAGAGCTCTGTTTCGAACAACATGCATATGTTGGTGGTGTCTGAGCTTTCCCTGAGGAGTGGTCTGAGCTTTCCCTGAGGAGTTAGAGGAAAGCTTAACTCCCAATTGGCAAAAGAACTCATTTTAGCCAGAAACGTAACTTTTGAGCCAGAGCTCAGTTTCAAAAAACATACTCATATTCGTGGTATCCTGAGTCGGGAAAGCTAAAAAACCACTCCTTTCGCTGGTCTGAGCTTTCCTAGAGGAGTTAGAGGAAAGCTTAACTCCCAATTGGCAAAAGAACTCATTTTAGCCAGAAACGTAACTTTTGAGCCAGAGCTCAGTTTCAAAAAACATACTCATATTCGTGGTATCCTGAGTCGGGAAAGCTAAAAAACCACTCCATTCGCTGGTCTGAGCTTTCCCTGAGGAGTTAGATCAAAGCTTATCTCAGAATTGGCAAAAGAGCCCAAATCAGCCAGAAATGTTACTTTTGACCCACAGCTAAGTTTCGAATAACAGTCAGGAAAGCTAAGAAACCATTCCATTCGCAGATCTGAGCTTTCCCTGAGGAGTTAGACCACAGCTGATATCAAAATTGGCAAAAAAGCCCAATTCAGCTAGAAAGGTAACTTTTGAGCCAGACCTCAGTTTCGAACAACATGCATATGTTAGTGGTGTCCTGAGTCGGGGAAGCTACAAAACCACTCCATTCGCTGATCTGAGCTTTCCCAGAGGAGTTAGAGGAAAGCTGATATCAGAATTGGCAAAAAAGCCCAATTCAGCCAGAAAGGTAAATTTTGACCCAGAGCTCAGGTTCAAAAAACATACCTATATTGGTGGTATCCTGTGTCAGGAAAGCTAAGAAACCATTCCATTCGCTGATCTGAGCTTTCCTTGAGGAGTTAGACCACAGCTGATATAAGAATTTCAAAAAGAGCCCAATTCAGCCAGAAACGTAACTTTTCACCCAGAGCTCAGTTTCGAACAACATGCATATGTTAGTGGTGTCCTGAGTGGGGGAAGCTACAAAACCACTCCATTCGCTGGTCTGAGCTTCCCTGAGGAGTGGCTAAAATGAGTTCTTTTGAGCCAGAGCTCAGTTTCAAAAAACATACTCATATTCGTGGTATCCTGAGTCCGGAAAGCTAAAAAACCACTCCATTAGCTGGTCTGAGCTTTCCCTGAGGAGTTAGATCAAAGCTTCCCAATTGGCAAAAGAACTCATTTTAGCCAGAAACGTAACTTTTGAGCCAGAGCTCAGTTTCAAAAAACATACTCATATTCGTGGTATCCTGAGTCGGGAAAGCTAAAAAACCACTCCATTCGCTGGTCTGAGCTTTCCCTGAGGAGTTAGATCAAAGCTTATCTCAGAATTGGCAAAAGAGCCCAAATCAGCCAGAAATGTTACTTTTGACCCACAGCTAAGTTTCGAATAACAGTCAGGAAAGCTAAGAAACCATTCCATTCGCAGATCTGAGCTTTCCCTGAGGAGTTAGACCACAGCTGATATCAAAATTGGCAAAAAAAGCCCAATTTAGCCAGAAAGGTAACTTTTGACCCAGAGCTCTGTTTCGAACAACATGCATATGTTGGTGGTGTCTGAGCTTTCCCTGAGGAGTGGTCTGAGCTTTCCCTGAGGAGTTAGAGGAAAGCTTAACTCCCAATTGGCAAAAGAACTCATTTTAGCCAGAAACGTAACTTTTGAGCCAGAGCTCAGTTTCAAAAAACATACTCATATTCGTGGTATCCTGAGTCGGGAAAGCTAAAAAACCACTCCTTTCGCTGGTCTGAGCTTTCCTAGAGGAGTTAGAGGAAAGCTTAACTCCCAATTGGCAAAAGAACTCATTTTAGCCAGAAACGTAACTTTTGAGCCAGAGCTCAGTTTCAAAAAACATACTCATATTCGTGGTATCCTGAGTCGGGAAAGCTAAAAAACCACTCCATTCGCTGGTCTGAGCTTTCCCTGAGGAGTTAGATCAAAGCTTATCTCAGAATTGGCAAAAGAGCCCAAATCAGCCAGAAATGTTACTTTTGACCCACAGCTAAGTTTCGAATAACAGTCAGGAAAGCTAAGAAACCATTCCATTCGCAGATCTGAGCTTTCCCTGAGGAGTTAGACCACAGCTGATATCAAAATTGGCAAAAAAGCCCAATTCAGCTAGAAAGGTAACTTTTGAGCCAGACCTCAGTTTCGAACAACATGCATATGTTAGTGGTGTCCTGAGTCGGGGAAGCTACAAAACCACTCCATTCGCTGATCTGAGCTTTCCCAGAGGAGTTAGAGGAAAGCTGATATCAGAATTGGCAAAAAAGCCCAATTCAGCCAGAAAGGTAAATTTTGACCCAGAGCTCAGGTTCAAAAAACATACCTATATTGGTGGTATCCTGTGTCAGGAAAGCTAAGAAACCACTCCTTTCGCTGGTCTGAGCTTTCCCAGAGGAGTTAGAGGAAAGCTTAACTCCCAATTGGCAAAAGAACTCATTTTAGCCAGAAACGTAACTTTTGAGCCAGAGCTCAGTTTCAAAAAACATACTCATATTCGTGGTATCCTGAGTCGGGAAAGCTAAAAAACCACTCCATTCGCTGGTCTGAGCTTTCCCTGAGGAGTTAGATCAAAGCTTATCTCAGAATTGGCAAAAGAGCCCAAATCAGCCAGAAATGTTACTTTTGACCCACAGCTAAGTTTCGAATAACAGTCAGGAAAGCTAAGAAACCATTCCATTCGCAGATCTGAGCTTTCCCTGAGGAGTTAGACCACAGCTGATATCAAAATTGGCAAAAAAGCCCAATTCAGCTAGAAAGGTAACTTTTGAGCCAGACCTCAGTTTCGAACAACATGCATATGTTAGTGGTGTCCTGAGTCGGGGAAGCTACAAAACCACTCCATTCGCTGATCTGAGCTTTCCCAGAGGAGTTAGAGGAAAGCTGATATCAGAATTGGCAAAAAAGCCCAATTCAGCCAGAAAGGTAAATTTTGACCCAGAGCTCAGGTTCAAAAAACATACCTATATTGGTGGTATCCTGTGTCAGGAAAGCTAAGAAACCATTCCATTCGCTGATCTGAGCTTTCCTTGAGGAGTTAGACCACAGCTGATATAAGAATTTCAAAAAGAGCCCAATTCAGCCAGAAACGTAACTTTTCACCCAGAGCTCAGTTTCGAACAACATGCATATGTTAGTGGTGTTCTGAGTCGGGGAAGCTAAAAAAACTACTCCAATCACTGATCTAAGATTTCCTTGAGGAGTTAGACCAAAGCTGATATCAGAATTGGCAAAAGAGCCAGATTCAGCCAAAAACGTTACTTTTGTCCCAGAGCTCAGTTTAAAATTACAAATATTAGTGGTGTCCTGAATCAGGAAAGCTAACAAACCACTCCATTCGCTAATCTGAGCTTTCCCAGAGGAATTAGAGGAAATCTTAACTCCCAATTGGCAAAAGAACTCATTTTAGCCAGAAACGTAACTTTTGAGCCAGAGCTCAGTTTCAAAAAACATACTCAGATTCGTGGTATCCGGAGTCGGGAAAGCTAAAAAACCACTCCATTCACTGGTCTGAGCTTTCCCTGAGGAGTTAGATCAAAGCTTACCTCACAATTGGCAAAAGAGCCCGAATCAGCCAGAAATGTTACTTTTGACATAGAGCTAAGTTTCGAATAACAGTGAGGAAAGCTAAGAAACCATTCCATTTGCAGATCTGAGCTTTCCCTGAGGTGTTAGAGTACAGCTGATAACAGAATTGGAAAAAAGGCCAATTCAGCCAGAAAGGTAACTTTTGACCCAGAGCTCAGTTTCGAACAACATGCATATGTTAGTGGTGTACTGAGTCGGGGAAGCTACAAAACCACTCCATTCGCTGATCTGAGCTTCCCTGAGGAGTGAGACCAAAGCTGATATCAGAATTGGCAAAAGAGACCAATTCAGCCAGAAAGGTAACTTTTGACCCAGAGCTCAGTTTCGAACAACATGCATATGTTAGTGGTGTCCTGAGTGGGGGAAGCTACAAAACCACTCCATTCGCTGGAGGAGTTAGATCAAAGCTTATCTCAGAATTGGCAAAAGAGCCCAAATCAGCCAGAAATGTTACTTTTGACCCAGAGCTAAGTTTCGAATAACAGTCAGGAAAGCTAAGAAACCATTCCATTCGCAGATCTGAGCTTTCCCTAAGGTGTTAGAGTACAGCTGATAACAGAATTGGAAAAAAGGCCAATTCAGCCAGAAACGTAACTTTTGATCCAGAGCTCAGTTTCGAACAACATGCATATGTTAGTGGTGTCCTGAGTGGGGGAAGCTACAAAACCACTCCATTCGCTGGTCTGAGCTTCCCTGAGGAGTGGCTAAAATGAGTTCTTTTGAGCCAGAGCTCAGTTTCAAAAAACATACTCATATTCGTGGTATCCTGAGTCCGGAAAGCTAAAAAACCACTCCATTAGCTGGTCTGAGCTTTCCCTGAGGAGTTAGATCAAAGCTTCCCAATTGGCAAAAGAACTCATTTTAGCCAGAAACGTAACTTTTGAGCCAGAGCTCAGTTTCAAAAAACATACTCATATTCGTGGTATCCTGAGTCGGGAAAGCTAAAAAACCACTCCATTCGCTGGTCTGAGCTTTCCCTGAGGAGTTAGACCACAGCTGATATCAGAATTGGAAAAAAAGCCCAATTTAGCCAGAAAGGTAACTTTTGACCCAGAGCTCTGTTTCGAACAACATGCATATATGGGTGGTGTCCTGAGTCGGGGAAGCTACAAAACCACTCCATTCGCTGATCTGAGCTTTCCCTGAGGAGTTAGATCAAAGCTTATCTCACAATTGGCAAAAGAGCCCGAATCAGCCAGAAATGTTACTTTTGACATAGAGCTAAGTTTCGAATAACAGTAAGGAAAGCTAAGAAACCATTCCATTCGCAGATCTGAGCTTTCCCTGAGGTGTTAGAGTACACCTGATAACAGAATTGGAAAAAAGGCCAATTCAGCCAGAAAGGTAACTTTTGACCCAGAGCTCAGTTTCGAACAACATGCATATGTTAGTGGTGTACTGAGTCGGGGAAGCTACAAAACCACGCCATTCGCTGATCTGAGCTTCCCTGAGGAGTGAGACCAAAGCTGATATCAGAATTGGCAAAAGAGTCCAATTCAGCCAGAAAGGTAACTTTTGACCCAGAGCTCAGTTTCGAACAACATGCATATGTTAGTGGTGTCCTGAGTGGGGGAAGCTACAAAACCACTCCATTCGCTGGAGGACTTAGATCAAAGCTTATATCAGAATTGGCAAAAGAACCCAAATCAGCCAGAAATGTTACTTTTGACCCAGAGCTAAGTTTCGAATAACAGTCAGGAAAGCTAAGAAACCATTCCACTCGCAGATCTGAGCTTTCCCTGAGGAGTTAGACCACAGCTGATATCAAAATTGGCAAAAAAGCCCAATTCAGCCAGAAACGTAACTTTTGAGCCAGAGCTCAGTTTCGAACAACATGCATATGTTAGTGGTGTCCTGAGTGGGGGAAGCTACAAAACCACTCCATTCGCTGATCTGAGCTTTCCCAGAGGAGTTAGAGGAAAGCTTAACTCCCAATTGGCAAAAGAACTCATTTTAGCCAGAAACGTAACTTTTGAGCCAGAGCTCAGTTTCAACAAACATACTCATATTCGTGGTATCCTGACTCGGGAAAGCTAAAAAACCACTCCATTCGCTGGTCTGAGCTTTCCCTGAGGAGTTAGATAAAAGCTTATCTCAGAATTGGCAAAAGAGCCCAAATCAGCCAGAAATGTTACTTTTGACCCAGAGCTAAGTTTCGAATAACAGTCAAGAAAGCTAAGAAACCATTCCATTCACCGATCTGCGGTTTCCCTGAGGAGGTAGACCAAAGCTGATATCAGCATTGGCAAAAGAGCCCAATTCAGCCAGAAACATAACTTTTGACCCAGAGCTCAGTTTCGAACAACATGCATATGTTAGTGGTGTCCTGAGTCGGGGAAGCTACAAAACCACTCCATTCGCTGAACTGAGCTTCCCTGAGGAGTGAGACCAAAGCTGATATCAGAATTGGCAAAAAAGCCCAACTCAGCCAGAAAGGTAACTTTTGACCCAGAGCTCAGTTTCGAACAACATGCATATGTTAGTGGTGTCCTGAGTCGGGGAAGCTACAAAACCACTCCATTCGCTGAACTGAGCTTCCCTGAGGAGTGAGACCAAAGCTGATATCAGAATTGGCAAAAAAGCCCAATTCAGCCAGAAAGGTAACTTTTGACCCAGAGCTCAGTTTCGAACAACATGCATATGTTACTGGTGTCTTGAGTCGGGGAAGCTACAAAACCACTCCATTCGCTGAACTGAGCTTCCCTGAGGAGTGAGACCAAAGCTGATATCAGAATTGGCAAAAAAGCCAAACTCAGCCAGAAAGGTAACTTTTGACCCAGAGCTCAGTTTCGAACAACATGCATATGTTAGTGGTGTCCTGAGTCGGGGAAGCTAAAAAAACTACTCCAATTGCTGACCTGAGCTTTCTTTAGAAATTAGACCAAAGCTGATCTCAGAATTGGCAAAAGAGCCAGATTCAGCCAAAAACGTTACTTTTGTCCCCGAGCTCAGTTTCGAATTACAAATATTAGTGGTGTCCTGAATCAGGAAAGCTAACAAACCACTCCATTCGCTGATCTGAGCTTTCCCAGAGGAGTTAGATTCCCAATTGGCAAAAGAACTCATTTTAGCCAGAAACGTAACTTTTGAGCCACAGCTCAGTTTCAAAAAACATACTCATATTCGTGGTATCCTGAGTCGGGAAAGCTAAAAAACCACTCCATTCGCTGAACTGAGCTTCCCTGAGGAGTGAGACCAAAGCTGATATCAGAATTGGCAAAAAAGCCCAATTCAGCCAGAAAGGTAACTTTTGACCCAGAGCTCAGTTTCGAACAACATGGATATGTTAGTGGTGTCCTGAGTCGGGGAAGCTACAAAACCACTCCATTCGCTGATCTGAGCTTTCCCAGAGGAGTTAGAGGAAAGCTTAACTCCCAATTGGCAAAACAACTCATTTTAGCCAGAAACGTAACTTTTGAGCCAGAGCTCAGTTTCAACAAACATACTCATATTCGTGGTATCCTGACTCGGGAAAGCTAAAAAACCACTCCATTCGCTGGTCTGAGCTTTCCCTGAGGAGTTAGATAAAAGCTTATCTCAGAATTGGCAAAAGAGCCCAAATCAGCCAGAAATGTTACTTTTGACCCAGTGCTAAGTTTCGAATAACAGTCAGGAAAGCTAAGAAACCATTCCATTCGCAGATCTGAGGTTTCCCTGAGGAGGTAGACCAAAGCAGATATCAGCATTGGCAAAAGAGCCCAATTCAGCCAGAAACATAACTTTTGACCCAGAGCTCAGTTTCGAACAACATGCATATGTTAGTGGTGTCCTGAGTCGGGGAAGCTACAAAACCACTACATTAGCTGAACTGAGCTTCCCTTAGGAGTTAGACCAAAGCTGATATCAGAATTGGCAAAAAAGCCCAATTCAGCCAGAAAGGTAAATTTTGACCCAGAGCTCAGTTTCAAAAAACATACCTATATTGGTGGTATCCTGAGTCAGGAAAGCTAAAAAACCACTCCATTCGCTGATCTGAGCTTTCTTTGAGGAGTTAGACCAAAGCTGATATCAGAATTGGCAAAAGAGCCAGATTCAGCCAAAAACGTTACTTTTGTCTCAGAGCTCAGTTTCGAATTACAAATATTAGTGGTGTCCTGAATCAGGAAAGCTAACAAACCACTCCATTCGCAGATCTGTGCTTTCCCTGAGGAGTTAGACCACCGCTGATACCAGAATTGGCAAAAGAACCCAAATCAGCCAGAAATGTTACTTTTGACCCAGATCTCAGTTTCGAACAAAATGGATATGTTAGTGGTGTCCTGAGTCGGGGAAGCTACAAAACCACTCCATTCGCTGATCTGAGCTTTCTTTGAGGAGTTAGACCACAGCTTATACCAGAATTGGCAAAAGAGTCCAATTCAGCCAGAAAGGTAACTTTTGACCCAGAGCTCAGTTTCGAACAACATGCATATGTTAGTGGTGTCCTGAGTGGGGGAAGCTACAAAACCACTCCATTCGCTGATCTGAGCTTTCCCAGAGGAAGAGGAAAGCTTAACTCCCAATTGGCAAAAGAACTCATTTTAGCCAGAAACGTAACTTTTGAGCCAGAGCTCAGTTTCAAAAAACATACTCATATTCGTGGTATCCTGAGTCGGAAAAGCTAAAAAAACCACTCCATTCGCTGGTCTGAGCTTTCCCTGAGGAGTTAGACCACAGCTGATATCAGAATTGGCAAAAAAGCCCAATTTAGCCAGAAAGGTAACTTTTGACCCAGAGCTTTGTTTCGAACAACATGCATATGTTAGTGGTGTCCTGAGTCGGGGAAGCAACAAAACCACTCCATTCGCTGATCTGAGCTTTCCCTGAGGAGTTAGATCAAAGCTTATCTCACAATTGGCAAAAGAGCCCGAATCAGCCAGAAATGTTACTTTTGACATAGAGCTAAGTTTCGAATAACAGTGAGGAAAGCTAAGAAACCATTCCATTCGCAGATCTGAGCTTTCCCTAAGGTGTTAGAGTACAGCTGATAACAGAATTGGAAAAAAGGCCAATTCAGCCAGAAACGTAACTTTTGACCCAGAGCTCAGTTTCGAACAACATGCATATGTTAGTGGTGTCTTGAGTGGGGGAAGCTACAAAACCACTCCATTCGCTTGTCTGAGCTTTCCCTGAGGAGTTAGATCAAAGCTTATCTCACCATTGGCAAAAAAGCCCAATTCAGCCAGAAACATAACTTTTGACCCAGAGCTGAGTTTCAAAGAACATGGATATGTTAGTGGTGTCCTGAGTCGGGAAAACTACAAAACCACTCCATTCGCTGATCTGAGCTTTCCCAGAGGAAGAGGAAAGCTTAACTCCCAATTGGCAAAAGAACTCATTTTAGCCAGAAACGTAACTTTTGAGCCAGAGCTCAGTTTCAAAAAACATACTCATATTCGTGGTATCCTGAGTCGGGAAAGCTAAAAAAACCACTCCATTCGCTTGTCTGAGCTTTCCCTGAGGAGTTAGATCAAAGCTTATCTCACCATTGGCAAAAAAGCCCAATTCAGCTAGAAAGGTAACTTTTGAGCCAGACCTCAGTTTCGAACAACATGCATATGTTAGTGTTGTCCTGAGTCGGGGAAGCTACAAAACCACTCCATTCGCTGATCTGAGCTTTCCCTGAGGAGTTAGATCAAAGCTTATCTCACAATTGGCAAAAGAGCCCGAATCAGCCAGAAATGTTACTTTTGACATAGAGCTAAGTTTCGAATAACAGTAAGGAAAGCTAAGAAACCATTCCATTCGCAGATCTGAGCTTTCCCTGAGGTGTTAGAGTACACCTGATAACAGAATTGGAAAAAAGGCCAATTCAGCCAGAAAGGTAACTTTTGAGCCAGACCTCAGTTTCGAACAACATGCATATGTTAGTGGTGTACTGAGTCGGGGAAGCTACAAAACCACTCCATTCGCTGATCTGAGCTTCCCTGAGGAGTGAGACCAAAGCTGATATCAGAATTGGCAAAAGAGTCCAATTCAGCCAGAAAGGTAACTTTTGACCGAGAGCTCAGTTTCGAACAACATGCATATGTTAGTGGTGTCCTGAGTGGGGGAAGCTACAAAACCACTCCATTCGCTGGAGGAGTTAGATCAAAGCTTATCTCAGAATTGGCAAAAGAGCCCAAATCAGCCAGAAATGTTACTTTTGACCCCGAGCTAAGTTTCGAATAACAGTCAGGAAAGCTAAGAAACAATTCCATTCGCAGATCTGAGCTTTCCCTGAGGAGTTAGACCACAGCTGATATCAAAATTGGCAAAAAAGCCCAATTCAGCCAGAAACGTAACTTTTGAGCCAGAGCTCAGTTTCGAACAACATGCATATGTTAGTGGTGTCCTGAGTGGGGGAAACTATAAAACCACTCCATTCGCTGATCTGAGCTTTCCCAGAGGAGTTAGAGGAAAGCTTAACTCCCAATTGGCAAAAGAACTCCTTTTAGCCAGAAACGTAACTTTTGAGCCAGAGCTCAGTTTCAACAAACATACTCATATTCGTGGTATCCTGACTCGGGAAAGCTAAAAAACCACTCCATTCGCTGGTCTGAGCTTTCCCTGAGGAGTTAGATAAAAGCTTATCTCAGAATTGGCAAAAGAGCCCAAATCAGCCAGAAATGTTACTTTTGACCCAGAGCTAAGTTTCGAATAACAGTCAAGAAAGCTAAGAAACCATTCCATTCGCAGATCTGAGCTTTCCCTGAGGTGTTAGAGTACAGCTGATAACAGAATTGGAAAAAGCCAGAAAGGTAACTTTTGACCCAGAGCTCAGTTTCGAACAACATGCATATGTTAGTGGTGTACTGAGTCGGGGAAGCTACAAAACCACTCCATTCGCTGATCTGAGCTTCCCTGAGGAGTGAGACCAAAGCTGATGTCAGAATTGGCAAAAGAGTCCAATTCAGCCAGAAAGGTAACTTTTGACCCAGAGCTCAGTTTCGAACAACATGCATATGTTAGTGGTGTCCTGAGTGGGGGAAGCTAGAAAACCACTCCATTCGCTGGAGGAGTTAGATCAAAGCTTATCTCAGAATTGGCAAAAGAGCCCAAATCAGCCAGAAATGTTACTTTTGACCCAGAGCTAAGTTTCGAATAACAGTCAGGAAAGCTAAGAAACCATTCCATTCGCAGATCTGAGCTTTCCCTGAGGAGTTAGACCACAGCTGATATCAAAATTGGCAAAAAAGCCCAATTCAGCCAGAAACGTAACTTTTGAGCCAGAGCTCAGTTTCGAACAACATGCATATGTTAGTGGTGTCCTGAGTCGGGAAAACTACAAAACCACTCCATTCGCTGATCTGAGCTTTCCCAGAGGAAGAGGAAAGCTTAACTCCCATTTGGCAAAAGAACTCATTTTAGCCAGAAACGTAACTTTTGAGCCAGAGCTCAGTTTCAAAAAACATACTCATATTCGTGGTATCCTGAGTCGGGAAAGCTAAAAAAACCACTCCATTCGCTGGTCTGAGCTTTCCCTGAGGAGTTAGACCACAGCTGATATCAGAATTGGCAAAAAAGCCCAATTTAGCCAGAAATGTAACTTTTGACCCAGAACTAAGTTTCGAATAACAGTCAGGAAAGCTAAGAAACCATTCCATTCGCAGATCTGAGCTTTCCCTGAGGAGTTAGACCACAGCTGATATCAGAATTGGTAAAAAAGCCCAATTCAGCCAGAAACGTAACTTTTGAGCCAGAGCTCAGTTTCGAACAACATGCATATGTTAGTGGTGTCCTGAGTGGGGGAAGCTACAAAACCACTCCATTCGCTGGTCTGAGCTTTCCCTGAGGAGTTAGATCAAAGCTTATCTCAGCATTGGCAAAAAAGCCCAATTCAGCCAGAAACATAACTTTTGACCCAGAGCTGAGTTTCGAAGAACATGGATATGTTAGTGGTGTCCTGAGTCGGGAAAACTACAAAACCACTCCATTCGCTTATCTGAGCTTTCCCAGTGGAAGAGGAAAGCTTAACTCCCAATTGGCAAAAGAACTCATTTTAGCCAGAAACGTAACTTTTGAGCCAGAGCTCAGTTTCAAAAAACATACTCATATTCGTGGTATCCTGAGTCGGGAAAGCTAAAAAACCACTCCTTTCGCTGGTCTGAGCTTTCCCAGAGGAGTTAGAGGAAAGCTTAACTCCCAATTGGCAAAAGAACTCATTTTAGCGAGAAACGTAACTTTTGAGCCAGAGCTCAGTTTCAAAAAACATACTAATATTCGTGGTATCCTGAGTCGGGAAAGCTAAAAAACCACTCCATTCGCTGGTCTGAGCTTTCCCTGAGGAGTTAGATCAAAGGTTATCTCAGAATTGGCAAAAGAGCCCAAATCAGCCAGAAATGTTACTTTTGACCCATAGCTAAGTTTCGAATAACAGTCAGGAAAGCTAAGAAACCATTCCATTTGCAGATCTGAGCTTTCCCTGAGGAGTTAGACCACAGCTGATATCAAAATTGGCAAAAAAGCCCAATTCAGCTAGAAAGGTAACTTTTGAGCCAGACCTCAGTTTCGAACAACATGCATATGTTAGTGGTGTCCTGAGTCGGGGAAGCTAAAAAAACTACTCCAATCGCTGACCTAAGATTTCCTTGAGGAGTTAGACCAAAGCTGATATCAGAATTGGCAAAAGAGCCAGATTCAGCCAAAAACGTTACTTTTGTCCCAGAGCTCAGTTTAAAATTACAAATATTAGTGGTGTCCTGAATCAGGAAAGCTAACAAACCACTCCATTCGCTAATCTGAGCTTTCCCAGAGGAGTTAGAGGAAAGCTTAACTCCCAATTGGCAAAAGAACTCATTTTAGCCAGAAACGTAACTTTTGAGCCAGAGCTCAGTTTCAAAAAACATACTCAGATTCGTGGTATCCGGAGTCGGGAAAGCTAAAAAACCACTCCATTCACTGGTCTGAGCTTTCCCTGAGGAGTTAGATCAAAGCTTATCTCACAATTGGCAAAAGAGCCCAAATCAGCCAGAAATGTTACTTTTGACCCATAGCTAAGTTTCGAATAACAGTCAGGAAAGCTAAGAAACCATTCCATTCGCAGATCTGAGCTTTCCCTGAGGAGTTAGACCACAGCTGATATCAAAATTGGCAAAAAAGCCCAATTCAGCTAGAAAGGTAACTTTTGAGCCAGACCTCAGTTTCAAACAACATGCATATGTTAGTGGTGTCCTGAGTCGGGGAAGCTACAAAACCACTCCATTCGCTGAGATGAGCTTTCCCAGAGGAGTTAGAGGAAAGCTGATATCAGAATTGGCAAAAAAGCCCAATTCAGCCAGAAAGGTAAATTTTGACCCAGAGCTCAGGTTCAAAAAACATACCTATATTGGTGGTATCCTGTGTCAGGAAAGCTAAGATACCATTCCATTCGCTGATCTGAGCTTTCCCTGAGGAGTTAGACCACAGTTGATATAAGAATTTCAAAAAGAGCCCAATTCAGCCAGAAACGTAACTTTTGACCCAGAGCTCAGTTTCGAACAACATGCATATGTTAGTGGTGTCCTGAGTGGGGGAAGCTACAAAACCACTCCATTCGCTGGAGGAGTTAGATCAAAGCTTATCTCACAATTGGCAAAAGAGCCCGAATCAGCCAGAAATGTTACTTTTGACATAGAGCTAAGTTTCGAATAACAGTGAGGAAAGCTAAGAAACCATTCCATTCGCAGATCTGAGCTTTCCCTGAGGTGTTAGAGTACAGCTGATAACAGAATTGGAAAAAGCCAGAAAGGTAACTTTTGACCCAGAGCTCAGTTTCGAACAACATGCATATGTTAGTGGTGTACTGAGTCGGGGAAGCTACAAAACCACTCCATTCGCTGATCTGAGCTTCCCTGAGGAGTGAGACCAAAGCTGATATCAGAATTGGCAAAAGAGTCCAATTCAGCTAGAAAGGTAACTTTTGACCCAGAGCTCAGTTTCGAACAACATGCATATGTTAGTGGTGTCCTGAGTGGGGGAAGCTACAAAACCACTCCATTCGCTGGAGGAGTTAGATCAAAGCTTATCTCAGAATTGGCAAAAGAGCCCAAATCAGCCAGAAATGTTACTTTTGACCCAGAGCTAAGTTTCGAATAACAGTCAGGAAAGCTAAGAAACCATTCCATTCGCAGATCTGAGCTTTCCCTGAGGAGTTAGACCACAGCTGATATCAAAATTGGCAAAAAAGCCCAATTCAGCCAGAAACGTAACTTTTGAGCCAGAGCTCAGTTTCGAACAACATGCATATGTTAGTGGTGTCCTGAGTCGGGAAAACTACAAAACCACTCCATTCGCTGATCTGAGCTTTCCCAGAGGAAGAGGAAAGCTTAACTCCCATTTGGCAAAAGAACTCATTTTAGCCAGAAACGTAACTTTTGAGCCAGAGCTCAGTTTCAAAAAACATACTCATATTCGTGGTATCCTGAGTCGGGAAAGCTAAAAAAACCACTCCATTCGCTGGTCTGAGCTTTCCCTGAGGAGTTAGACCACAGCTGATATCAGAATTGGTAAAAAAGCCCAATTCAGCCAGAAACGTAACTTTTGAGCCAGAGCTCAGTTTCGAACAACATGCATATGTTAGTGGTGTCCTGAGTGGGGGAAGCTACAAAACCACTCCATTCGCTGATCTGAGCTTTCCCTGAGGAGTTAGACCACAGGTGATATCAAAATTGGCAAAAAAGCCCAATTCAGCTAGAAAGGTAACTTTTGAGCCAGAGCTCAGTTTCGAACAACATGCATATGTCAGTGGTGTCCTGAGTCGGGAAAGCTAAAAAACCACTCCATTCGCTGGTCTGAGCTTTTCCAGAGGAGTTAGAGGAAAGCTTAACTCCCAATTGGCAAAAGAACTCATTTTAGCCAGAAACGTAACATTTGAGCCAGAGCTCAGTTTCAAAAAACATACTCATATTCGTGGTATCCTGAGTCGGGAAAGCTAAAAAACCACTCAATTCGCTGGTCTGAGCTTTCCCTGAGGAGTTAGACCACAGCTGATATCAGAATTGGCAAAAAAGCCCAATTTAGCCAGAAAGGTGACTTTTGACCCAGAGCTCTGTTTCGAACAACATGCATATGTTAGTGGTGTCCTGAGTCGGGGAAGCAACAAAACCACTCCATTCGCTGATCTGAGCTTTCCCTGAGGAGTTAGATCAAAGCTTATCTCAAAATTAGCAAAAGAGCCCGAATCAGCCAGAAATTTTACTTTTGACATAGAGCTAAGTTTCGAATAACAGTGAGGAAAGCTAAGAAACCATTCCATTCGCAGATCTGAGCTTTCCCTAAGGTGTTAGAGTACAGCCGATAACAGAATTGGAAAAAAGGCCAATTCAGCCAGAAAGGTAACTTTTGAGCCAGAGCTCAGTTTCGACCAACATGCATATGTTAGTGGTGTCCTGAGTGGGGGAAGCTACAAAACCACTCCATTCGCTGGTCTGAGCTTCCCTGAGGAGTGGCTAAAATGAGTTCTTTTGAGCCAGAGCTCAGTTTCAAAAAACATACTCACATTCGTGGTATCCTGAGTCGGGAAAGCTAAAAAACCACTCCATTAGCTGGTCTGAGCTTTCCCTGAGGAGTTAGATCAAAGCTTATCTCACAATTGGCAAAAGAGCCCGAATCAGCCAGAAATGTTACTTTTGACCCAGAGCTAAGTTTCGAATAACAGTCAGGAAACCAAAGAAACCATTCCATTCGCAGATCTGAGCTTTCCCTGAGGAGTTAGACCACAGCTGATATCAGAATTGGAAAAAAAGCCCAATTTAGCCAGAAAGGTAACTTTTGACCCAGAGCTCTGTTTCGAACAACATGCATATGTTAGTGGTGTCCTGAGTCGGGGAAGCTACAAAACCACTCCATTCGCTGATCTGAGCTTTCCCTGAGGAGTTAGATCAAAGCTTATCTCAGAATTGGCAAAAGAGCCCAAATCAGCCAGAATTGTTACTTTTGACCCAGAGCTAAGTTTCGAATAACAGTCAGGAAAGCTAAGAAACCATTCCATTCGCAGATCTGAGCTTTCCCTGAGGAGTTAGACCACAGCTGATATCAAAATTGGCAAAAAAGCCCAATTCAGCCAGAAAGGTAACTTTTGACCCAGACCTCAGTTTCGAACAACATGGATATGTTAGTGGTGTCCTGAGTCGGGGAAGCTACAAAACCACTCCATTCGCTGATCTGAGCTTTCCCAGAGGAGTTAGAGGAAAGCTTAACTCCCAATTGGCAAAAGAACTCATTTTAGCCAGAAACGTAACTTTTGAGCCAGAGCTCAGTTTGAACAAACATACTCATATTCGTGGTATCCTGACTCGGGAAAGCTAAAAAACCACTCCATTCGCTGGTCTGAGCTTTCCCTGAGGAGTTAGATAAAAGCTTATCTCAGAATTGGCAAAAGAGCCCAAATCAGCCAGAAATGTTACTTTTGACCCAGAGCTAAGTTTCGAATAACAGTCAAGAAAGCTAAGAAACCATTCCATTCACAGATCTGAGGTTTCCCTGAGGAGGTAGACCAAAGCTGATATCAGCATTGGCAAAAGAGCCCAATTCAGCCAGAAACATAACTTTTGACCCAGAGCTCAGTTTCGAACAACATGCATATGTTAGTGGTGTCCTGAGTCGGGGAACCTACAAAACCACTCCATTAGCTGAACTGAGCTTCCCTGAGGAGTGAGACCAAAGCTGATATCAGAATTGGCAAAAAAGCCCAATTCAGCCAGAAAGGTAAATTTTGACCCAGAGCTCAGTTTCAAAAAACATACCCATATTGGTGGTATCCTGTGTCAGGAAAGCTAAGAAACCATTCCATTCGCTGATCTGAGCTTTTCCTGAGGAGTTAGACCACAGCTGATATAAGAATTTCAAAAAGAGCCCAATTCAGCCAGAAACGTAACTTTTCACCCAGAGCTCAGTTTCGAACAACATGCATATGTTAGTGGTGTCCTGAGTCGGGGAAGCTAAAAAAACTACTCCAATCGCTGACCTAAGATTTCCTTGAGGAGTTAGACCAAAGCTGATATCAGAATTGGCAAAAGAGCCAGATTCAGCCAAAAACGTTACTTTTGTCCCAGAGCTCAGTTTCGAATTACAAATATTAGTGGTGTCCTGAATCAGGAAAGCTAACAAACCACTCCATTCGCTAATCTGAGCTTTCCCAGGGGAGTTAGAGGAAAGCTTAACTCCCAATTGGCAAAAGAACTCATTTTAGCCAGAAACGTAACTTTTGAGCCAGAGCTCAGTTTCAAAAAACATACTCATATTCGTGGTATCCTGAGTCGGGAAAGCTAAAAAACCACTCCATTCGCTGGTCTGAGCTTTCCCTGAGGAGTTGGATCAAAGCTTATCTCAGAATTGGCAAAAGAGCCCAAATCAGCCAGAAATGTTACTTTTGACCCAGAGCTAAGTTTCGAATAACAGTGAGGAAAGCTAAGAAACCATTCCATTCGCAGATCTGAGCTTTCCCTGAGGTGTTAGAGTACAGCTGATAACAGAATTGGAAAAAAGGCCAATTCAGCCAGAAAGGTAACTTTTGACCCAGAGCTCAGTTTCGAACAACATGCATATGTTAGTGGTGTACTGAGTCGGGGAAGCTACAAAACCACTCCATTCGCTGATCTGAGCTTCCCTGAGGAGTGAGACCAAAGCTGATATCAGAATTGGCAAAAGAGTCCAATTCAGCCAGAAAGGTAACTTTTGACCCAGAGCTCAGTTTCGAACAACATGCATATGTTAGTGGTGTCCTGAGTGGGGGAAGCTACAAAACCACTCCATTCGCTGGTCTGAGCTTTCCCAGAGGAGTTAGAGGAAAGCTTAACTCCCAATTGGCAAAAGAACTCATTTTAGCTAGAAACGTAACTTTTGAGCCAGAGCTCAGTTTCAAAAAACATACTCATATTCGTGGTATCCTGAGTCGGGAAAGCTAAAAAACCACTCCATTCGCTGGTCTGAGCTTTCCCTGAGGAGTTAGATCAAAGCTTATCTCAGAATTGGCAAAAGAGCCCAAATCAGCCAGAAGTTACTTTTGACCCAGAGCTAAGTTTCGAATAACAGTCAGGAAAGCAAAGAAACCATTCCATTCGCAGATCTGAGCTTTCCCTGAGGAGTTAGACCACAGCTGATATCAGAATTGGAAAAAAAGCCCAATTTAGCCAGAAAGGTAATTTTTGACCCAGAGCTCTGTTTCGAACAACATGCATATGTTAGTGGTGTCCTGAGTCGGGGAAGCTACAAAACCACTCCATTCGCTGATCTGAGCTTTCCCTGAGGAGTTAGATCAAAGCTTATCTCACAATTGGCAAAAGAGCCCGAATGAGCCAGAAATGTCACTTTTGACATAGAGCTAAGTTTTGAATAACAGTGAGGAAAGCTAAGAAACCATTCCATTCGCAGATCTGAGCTTTCCCTGAGGTGTTAGAGTACACCTGATAACAGAATTGGAAAAAAGGCCAATTCAGCCAGAAAGGTAACTTTTGACCCAGAGCTCAGTTTCGAACAACATGCATATGTTAGTGGTGTACTGAGTCGGGGAAGCTACAAAACCACTCCATTCGCTGATCTGAGCTTCCCTGAGGAGTGAGACCAAAGCTGATATCAGAATTGGCAAAAGAGTCCAATTCAGCCAGAAAGGTAACTTTTGACCCAGAGCTCAGTTTCGAACAACATGCATATGTTAGTGGTGTCCTGAGTGGGGGAAGCTACAAAACCACTCCATTCGCTGGAGGAGTTAGATCAAAGCTTATCTCAGAATTGGCAAAAGAGCCCAAATCAGCCAGAATTGTTACTTTTGACCCAGAGCTAAGTTTCGAATAACAGTCAAGAAAGCTAAGAAACCATTCCATTCACAGATCTGAGGTTTCCCTTAGGAGGTAGACCAAAGCTGATATCAGCATTGGCAAAAGAGCCCAATTCAGCCAGAAACATAACGTTTGACCCAGAGCTCAGTTTCGAACAACATGCATATGTTAGTGGTGTCCTGAGTCGGGGAACCTACATAACCACTCCATTAGCTGAACTGAGCTTCCCTGAGGAGTGAGACCAAAGCTGATATCAGAATTGGCAAAAAAGCCCAATTCAGCCAGAAAGGTAAATTTTGACCCAGAGCTCAGTTTCAAAAAACATACCTATATTGGTGGTATCCTGTGTCAGGAAAGCTAAGAAACCATTCCATTCGCTGATCTGAGCTTTTCCTGAGGAGTTAGACCACAGCTGATATAAGAATTTCAAAAAGAGCCCAATTCAGCCAGAAACGTAACTTTTCACCCAGAGCTCAGTTTCGAACAACATGCATATGTTAGTGGTGTCCTGAGTCGGGGAAGCTAAAAAAACTACTCCAATCGCTGACCTAAGATTTCCTTGAGGAGTTAGACCAAAGCTGATATCAGAATTGGCAAAAGAGCCAGATTCAGCCAAAAACGTTACTTTTGTCCCAGAGCTCAGTTTAAAATTACAAATATTAGTGGTGTCCTGAATCAGGAAAGCTAACAAACCACTCCATTCGCTAATCTGAGCTTTCCCAGAGGAGTTAGAGGAAAGCTTAACTCCCAATTGGCAAAAGAACTCATTTTAGCCAGAAACGTAACTTTTGAGCCAGAGCTCAGTTTCAAAAAACATACTCAGATTCGTGGTATCCGGAGTCGGGAAAGCTAAAAAACCACTCCATTCACTGGTCTGAGCTTTCCCTGAGGAGTTAGATCAAAGCTTATCTCACAATTGGCAAAAGAGCCCGAATCAGCCAGAAATGTTACTTTTGACATAGAGCTAAGTTTCGAATAACAGTGAGGAAAGCTAAGAAACCATTCCATTCGCAGATCTGAGCTTTCCCTGAGGTGTTAGAGTACAGCTGATAACAGAATTGGAAAAAAGGCCAATTCAGCCAGAAAGGTAAATTTTGACCCAGAGCTCAGTTTCAAAAAACATACCTATATTGGTGGTATCCTGTGTCAGGAAAGCTAAGAAACCATTCCATTCGCTGATCTGAGCTTTTCCTGAGGAGTTAGACCACAGCTGATATAAGAATTTCAAAAAGAGCCCAATTCAGCCAGAAACGTAACTTTTCACCCAGAGCTCAGTTTCGAACAACATGCATATGTTAGTGGTGTCCTGAGTCGGGGAAGCTAAAAAAACTACTCCAATCGCTGACCTAAGATTTCCTTGAGGAGTTAGACCAAAGCTGATATCAGAATTGGCAAAAGAGCCAGATTCAGCCAAAAACGTTACTTTTGTCCCAGAGCTCAGTTTAAAATTACAAATATTAGTGGTGTCCTGAATCAGGAAAGCTAACAAACCACTCCATTCGCTAATCTGAGCTTTCCCAGAGGAGTTAGAGGAAAGCTTAACTCCCAATTGGCAAAAGAACTCATTTTAGCCAGAAACGTAACTTTTGAGCCAGAGCTCAGTTTCAAAAAACATACTCAGATTCGTGGTATCCGGAGTCGGGAAAGCTAAAAAACCACTCCATTCACTGGTCTGAGCTTTCCCTGAGGAGTTAGATCAAAGCTTATCTCACAATTGGCAAAAGAGCCCGAATCAGCCAGAAATGTTACTTTTGACATAGAGCTAAGTTTCGAATAACAGTGAGGAAAGCTAAGAAACCATTCCATTCGCAGATCTGAGCTTTCCCTGAGGTGTTAGAGTACAGCTGATAACAGAATTGGAAAAAAGGCCAATTCAGCCAGAAAGGTAACTTTTGACCCAGAGCTCAGTTTCGAACAACATGCATATGTTAGTGGTGTACTGAGTCGGGGAAGCTACAAAACCACTCCATTCGCTGATCTGAGCTTCCCTGAGGAGTGAGACCAAAGCTGATATCAGAATTGGCAAAAGAGTCCAATTCAGCCAGAAAGGTAACTTTTGACCCAGAGCTCAGTTTCGAACAACATGCATATGTTAGTGGTGTCCTGAGTGGGGGAAGCTACAAAACCACTCCATTCGCTGGAGGAGTTAGATCAAAGCTTATCTCAGAATTGGCAAAAGAGCCCAAATCAGCCAGAAATGTTACTTTTGACCCAGAGCTAAGTTTCGAATAACAGTCAGGAAAGCTAAGAAACCATTCCATTCGCAGATCTGAGCTTTCCCTGAGGAGTTAGACCACAGCTGATATCAAAATTGGCAAAAAAGCCCAATTCAGCCAGAAACGTAACTTTTGAGCCAGAGCTCAGTTTCGAACAACATGCATATGTTAGTGGTGTCCTGAGTCGGGAAAACTACAAAACCACTCCATTCGCTGATCTGAGCTTTCCCAGAGGAAGAGGAAAGCTTAACTCCCATTTGGCAAAAGAACTCATTTTAGCCAGAAACGTAACTTTTGAGCCAGAGCTCAGTTTCAAAAAACATACTCATATTCGTGGTATCCTGAGTCGGGAAAGCTAAAAAACCACTCCATTCGCTGGTCTGAGCTTTCCCTGAGGAGTTAGACCACAGCTGATATCAGAATTGGCAAAAAAGCCCAATTTAGCCAGAAAGGTAACTTTTGACCCAGAGCTCTGTTTCGAACAACATGCATATGTTAGTGGTGTCCTGAGTCGGGGAAGCAACAAAACCACTCCATTCGTTGATCTGAGCTTTCCCTGAGGAGTTAGATCAAAGCTTATCTCACAATTGGCAAAAGAGCCCGAATCAGCCAGAAATGTTACTTTTGACATAGAGCTAAGTTTCGAATAACAGTGAGGAAAGCTAAGAAACCATTCCATTTGCAGATCTGAGCTTTCCCTAAGGTGTTAGAGTACAGCTGATAACAGAATTGGAAAAAAGGCCAATTCAGCCAGAAACGTAACTTTTGAGCCAGAGCTCAGTTTCGAACAACATGCATATGTTAGTGGTGTCCTGAGTGGGGGAAGCTACAAAACCACTCCATTCGCTGGTCTGAGCTTCCCTGAGGAGTGAGACCAAAGCTGATATCAGAATTGGCAAAAGAGTCCAATTCAGCCAGAAAGGTAACTTTTGACCCAGAGCTCAGTTTCGAACAACATGCATATGTTAGTGGTGCCCTGAGTGGGGGAAGCTACAAAACCACTCCATTCGCTGGTCTGAGCTTTCCCTGAGGAGTTAGATAAAAGCTTATCTCAGAATTGGCAAAAGAGCCCAAATCAGCCAGAAATGTTACTTTTGACCCAGAGCTAAGTTTCGAATAACAGTCAAGAAAGCTAAGAAACCATTCCATTCACAGATCTGAGGTTTCCCTGAGGAGGTAGACCAAAGCTGATATCAGCATTGGCAAAAGAGCCCAATTCAGCCAGAAACATAACTTTTGACCCAGAGCTCAGTTTCGAACAACATGCATATGTTAGTGGTGTCCTGAGTCGGGGAACCTACAAAACCACTCCATTAGCTGAACTGAGCTTCCCTGAGGAGTGAGACCAAAGCTGATATCAGAATTGGCAAAAAAGCCCAATTCAGCCAGAAAGGTAAATTTTGACCCAGAGCTCAGTTTCAAAAAACATACCTATATTGGTGGTATCCTGTGTCAGGAAAGCTAAGAAACCATTCCATTCGCTGATCTGAGCTTTTCCTGAGGAGTTAGACCACAGCTGATATAAGAATTTCAAAAAGAGCCCAATTCAGCCAGAAACGTAACTTTTCACCCAGAGCTCAGTTTCGAACAACATGCATATGTTAGTGGTGTCCTGAGTCGGGGAAGCTAAAAAAACTACTCCAATCGCTGACCTAAGATTTCCTTGAGGAGTTAGACCAAAGCTGATATCAGAATTGGCAAAAGAGCCAGATTCAGCCAAAAACGTTACTTTTGTCCCAGAGCTCAGTTTAAAATTACAAATATTAGTGGTGTCCTGAATCAGGAAAGCTAACAAACCACTCCATTCGCTAATCTGAGCTTTCCCAGAGGAGTTAGAGGAAAGCTTAACTCCCAATTGGCAAAAGAACTCATTTTAGCCAGAAACGTAACTTTTGAGCCAGAGCTCAGTTTCAAAAAACATACTCAGATTCGTGGTATCCGGAGTCGGGAAAGCTAAAAAACCACTCCATTCACTGGTCTGAGCTTTCCCTGAGGAGTTAGATCAAAGCTTATCTCACAATTGGCAAAAGAGCCCGAATCAGCCAGAAATGTTACTTTTGACATAGAGCTAAGTTTCGAATAACAGTGAGGAAAGCTAAGAAACCATTCCATTCGCAGATCTGAGCTTTCCCTGAGGTGTTAGAGTACAGCTGATAACAGAATTGGAAAAAAGGCCAATTCAGCCAGAAAGGTAACTTTTGACCCAGAGCTCAGTTTCCAACAACATGCATATGTTAGTGGTGTACTGAGTCGGGGAAGCTACAAAACCACTCCATTCGCTGATCTGAGCTTCCCTGAGGAGTGAGACCAAAGCTGATATCAGAATTGGCAAAAGAGTCCAATTCAGCCAGAAAGGTAACTTTTGACCCAGAGCTCAGTTTCGAACAACATGCATATGTTAGTGGTGTCCTGAGTGGGGGAAGCTACAAAACCACTCCATTCGCTGGTCTGAGCTTTCCCAGAGGAGTTAGAGGAAAGCTTAACTCCCAATTGGCAAAAGAACTCATTTTAGCTAGAAACGTAACTTTTGAGCCAGAGCTCAGTTTCAAAAAACATACTCATATTCGTGGTATCCTGAGTCGGGAAAGCTAAAAAACCACTCCATTCGCTGGTCTGAGCTTTCCCTGAGGAGTTAGATCAAAGCTTATCTCAGAATTGGCAAAAGAGCCCAAATCAGCCAGAAGTTACTTTTGACCCAGAGCTAAGTTTCGAATAACAGTCAGGAAAGCAAAGAAACCATTCCATTCGCAGATCTGAGCTTTCCCTGAGGAGTTAGACCACAGCTGATATCAGAATTGGAAAAAAAGCCCAATTTAGCCAGAAAGGTAATTTTTGACCCAGAGCTCTGTTTCGAACAACATGCATATGTTAGTGGTGTCCTGAGTCGGGGAAGCTACAAAACCACTCCATTCGCTGATCTGAGCTTTCCCTGAGGAGTTAGATCAAAGCTTATCTCACAATTGGCAAAAGAGCCCGAATGAGCCAGAAATGTCACTTTTGACATAGAGCTAAGTTTTGAATAACAGTGAGGAAAGCTAAGAAACCATTCCATTCGCAGATCTGAGCTTTCCCTGAGGTGTTAGAGTACACCTGATAACAGAATTGGAAAAAAGGCCAATTCAGCCAGAAAGGTAACTTTTGACCCAGAGCTCAGTTTCGAACAACATGCATATGTTAGTGGTGTACTGAGTCGGGGAAGCTACAAAACCACTCCATTCGCTGATCTGAGCTTCCCTGAGGAGTGAGACCAAAGCTGATATCAGAATTGGCAAAAGAGTCCAATTCAGCCAGAAAGGTAACTTTTGACCCAGAGCTCAGTTTCGAACAACATGCATATGTTAGTGGTGTCCTGAGTGGGGGAAGCTACAAAACCACTCCATTCGCTGGAGGAGTTAGATCAAAGCTTATCTCAGAATTGGCAAAAGAGCCCAAATCAGCCAGAATTGTTACTTTTGACCCAGAGCTAAGTTTCGAATAACAGTCAAGAAAGCTAAGAAACCATTCCATTCACAGATCTGAGGTTTCCCTTAGGAGGTAGACCAAAGCTGATATCAGCATTGGCAAAAGAGCCCAATTCAGCCAGAAACATAACGTTTGACCCAGAGCTCAGTTTCGAACAACATGCATATGTTAGTGGTGTCCTGAGTCGGGGAACCTACATAACCACTCCATTAGCTGAACTGAGCTTCCCTGAGGAGTGAGACCAAAGCTGATATCAGAATTGGCAAAAAAGCCCAATTCAGCCAGAAAGGTAAATTTTGACCCAGAGCTCAGTTTCAAAAAACATACCTATATTGGTGGTATCCTGTGTCAGGAAAGCTAAGAAACCATTCCATTCGCTGATCTGAGCTTTTCCTGAGGAGTTAGACCACAGCTGATATAAGAATTTCAAAAAGAGCCCAATTCAGCCAGAAACGTAACTTTTCACCCAGAGCTCAGTTTCGAACAACATGCATATGTTAGTGGTGTCCTGAGTCGGGGAAGCTAAAAAAACTACTCCAATCGCTGACCTAAGATTTCCTTGAGGAGTTAGACCAAAGCTGATATCAGAATTGGCAAAAGAGCCAGATTCAGCCAAAAACGTTACTTTTGTCCCAGAGCTCAGTTTAAAATTACAAATATTAGTGGTGTCCTGAATCAGGAAAGCTAACAAACCACTCCATTCGCTAATCTGAGCTTTCCCAGAGGAGTTAGAGGAAAGCTTAACTCCCAATTGGCAAAAGAACTCATTTTAGCCAGAAACGTAACTTTTGAGCCAGAGCTCAGTTTCAAAAAACATACTCAGATTCGTGGTATCCGGAGTCGGGAAAGCTAAAAAACCACTCCATTCACTGGTCTGAGCTTTCCCTGAGGAGTTAGATCAAAGCTTATCTCACAATTGGCAAAAGAGCCCGAATCAGCCAGAAATGTTACTTTTGACATAGAGCTAAGTTTCGAATAACAGTGAGGAAAGCTAAGAAACCATTCCATTCGCAGATCTGAGCTTTCCCTGAGGTGTTAGAGTACAGCTGATAACAGAATTGGAAAAAAGGCCAATTCAGCCAGAAAGGTAAATTTTGACCCAGAGCTCAGTTTCAAAAAACATACCTATATTGGTGGTATCCTGTGTCAGGAAAGCTAAGAAACCATTCCATTCGCTGATCTGAGCTTTTCCTGAGGAGTTAGACCACAGCTGATATAAGAATTTCAAAAAGAGCCCAATTCAGCCAGAAACGTAACTTTTCACCCAGAGCTCAGTTTCGAACAACATGCATATGTTAGTGGTGTCCTGAGTCGGGGAAGCTAAAAAAACTACTCCAATCGCTGACCTAAGATTTCCTTGAGGAGTTAGACCAAAGCTGATATCAGAATTGGCAAAAGAGCCAGATTCAGCCAAAAACGTTACTTTTGTCCCAGAGCTCAGTTTAAAATTACAAATATTAGTGGTGTCCTGAATCAGGAAAGCTAACAAACCACTCCATTCGCTAATCTGAGCTTTCCCAGAGGAGTTAGAGGAAAGCTTAACTCCCAATTGGCAAAAGAACTCATTTTAGCCAGAAACGTAACTTTTGAGCCAGAGCTCAGTTTCAAAAAACATACTCAGATTCGTGGTATCCGGAGTCGGGAAAGCTAAAAAACCACTCCATTCACTGGTCTGAGCTTTCCCTGAGGAGTTAGATCAAAGCTTATCTCACAATTGGCAAAAGAGCCCGAATCAGCCAGAAATGTTACTTTTGACATAGAGCTAAGTTTCGAATAACAGTGAGGAAAGCTAAGAAACCATTCCATTCGCAGATCTGAGCTTTCCCTGAGGTGTTAGAGTACAGCTGATAACAGAATTGGAAAAAAGGCCAATTCAGCCAGAAAGGTAACTTTTGACCCAGAGCTCAGTTTCGAACAACATGCATATGTTAGTGGTGTACTGAGTCGGGGAAGCTACAAAACCACTCCATTCGCTGATCTGAGCTTCCCTGAGGAGTGAGACCAAAGCTGATATCAGAATTGGCAAAAGAGTCCAATTCAGCCAGAAAGGTAACTTTTGACCCAGAGCTCAGTTTCGAACAACATGCATATGTTAGTGGTGTCCTGAGTGGGGGAAGCTACAAAACCACTCCATTCGCTGGAGGAGTTAGATCAAAGCTTATCTCAGAATTGGCAAAAGAGCCCAAATCAGCCAGAAATGTTACTTTTGACCCAGAGCTAAGTTTCGAATAACAGTCAGGAAAGCTAAGAAACCATTCCATTCGCAGATCTGAGCTTTCCCTGAGGAGTTAGACCACAGCTGATATCAAAATTGGCAAAAAAGCCCAATTCAGCCAGAAACGTAACTTTTGAGCCAGAGCTCAGTTTCAAACAACATGCATATGTTAGTGGTGTCCTGAGTCGGGAAAACTACAAAACCACTCCATTCGCTGATCTGAGCTTTCCCAGAGGAAGAGGAAAGCTTAACTCCCATTTGGCAAAAGAACTCATTTTAGCCAGAAACGTAACTTTTGAGCCAGAGCTCAGTTTCAAAAAACATACTCATATTCGTGGTATCCTGAATCGGGAAAGCTAAAAAACCACTCCATTCGCTGGTCTGAGCTTTCCCTGAGGAGTTAGACCACAGCTGATATCAGAATTGGCAAAAAAGCCCAATTTAGCCAGAAAGGTAACTTTTGACCCAGAGCTCTGTTTCGAACAACATGCATATGTTAGTGGTGTCCTGAGTCGGGGAAGCAACAAAACCACTCCATTCGTTGATCTGAGCTTTCCCTGAGGAGTTAGATCAAAGCTTATCTCACAATTGGCAAAAGAGCCCGAATCAGCCAGAAATGTTACTTTTGACATAGAGCTAAGTTTCGAATAACAGTGAGGAAAGCTAAGAAACCATTCCATTTGCAGATCTGAGCTTTCCCTAAGGTGTTAGAGTACAGCTGATAACAGAATTGGAAAAAAGGCCAATTCAGCCAGAAACGTAACTTTTGAGCCAGAGCTCAGTTTCGAACAACATGCATATGTTAGTGGTGTCCTGAGTGGGGGAAGCTACAAAACCACTCCATTCGCTGGTCTGAGCTTCCCTGAGGAGTGAGACCAAAGCTGATATCAGAATTGGCAAAAGAGTCCAATTCAGCCAGAAAGGTAACTTTTGACCCAGAGCTCAGTTTCGAACAACATGCATATGTTAGTGGTGCCCTGAGTGGGGGAAGCTACAAAACCACTCCATTCGCTGGTCTGAGCTTTCCCTGAGGAGTTAGACCAAAGCTGATATCAGAATTGGCAAAAGAGCCCAATTCAGCAAGAAAGGTAACGTTTGAGCCAGAGCTCAGTTTCGAACAACATGCATACGTCAGTGGTGTCCTGAGTCGGGAAAGCTAAAAAACCACTCCATTCGCTGGTCTGAGCTTTCCCAGAGGAGTTAGAGGAAAGCTTAACTCCCAATTGGCAAAAGAACTCATTTTAGCCAGAAACGTAACTTTTGAGCCAGAGCTCAGTTTCAAAAAACATACTCATATTCGTGGTATCCTGAGTCAGGAAAGCTAAAAAACCACTCCATTCGCTGGTCTGAGCGTTCCATGAGGAGTTAGATCAAAGCTTATCTCAGAATTGGCAAAAGAGCCCAAATCAGCCAGAAATGTTACTTTTGACCCAGAGCTAAGTTTCGAATAACAGTCAGGAAAGCAAAGAAACCATTCCATTCGCAGATCTGAGCTTTCCCTGAGGAGTTAGACCACAGCTGATATCAGAATTGGAAAAAAAGCCCAATTTAGCCAGAAAGGTAACTTTTGACCCAGAGCTCTGTTTCGAACAACATGCATATGTTAGTGGTGTCCTGAGTC
This sequence comes from Natrix helvetica, assembly GCF_964273705.1. Lineage (NCBI taxonomy): Eukaryota > Metazoa > Chordata > Lepidosauria > Squamata > Natricidae > Natrix > Natrix helvetica. Next base: position 68,834,814 of record NC_138558.1, on the reverse strand, counting down.
GGGGAAGCTACAAAACCACTCCATTCGCTGATCTGAGCTTTCCCTGAGGAGTTAGATCAAAGCTTATCTCACAATTGGCAAAAGAGTCCGAATCAGCCAGAAATGTTACTTTTGACATAGAGCTAAGTTTCGAATAACAGTGAGGAAAGCTAAGAAACCATTCCATTCGCAGATCTGAGCTTTCCCTGAGGTGTTAGAGTACACCTGATAACAGAATTGGAAAAAAGGCCAATTCAGCCAGAAAGGTAACTTTTGACCCAGAGCACAGTTTCGAACAACATGCATATGTTAGTGGTGTACTGAGTCGGGGAAGCTACAAAACCACTCCATTCGCTGATCTGAGCTTCCCTGAGGAGTGAGACCAAAGCTGATATCAGAATTGGCAAAAGAGTCCAATTCAGCCAGAAAGGTAACTTTTGACCCAGAGCTCAGTTTCGAACAACATGCATATGTTAGTGGTGTCCTGAGTGGGGGAAGCTACAAAACCACTCCATTCGCTTGTCTGAGCTTTCCCTGAGGAGTTAGATCAAAGCTTATCTCAGAATTGGCAAAAGAGCCCAAATCAGCCAGAAATGTAACTTTTGACCCAGAACTAAGTTTCGAATAACAGTCAGGAAAGCTAAGAAACCATTCCATTCGCAGATCTGAGCTTTCCCTGAGGAGTTAGACCACAGCTGATATCAGAATTGGTAAAAAAGCCCAATTCAGCCAGAAACGTAACTTTTGAGCCAGAGCTCAGTTTCGAACAACATGCATATGTTAGTGGTGTCCTGAGTGGGGGAAGCTACAAAACCACTCCATTCGCTGGTCTGAGCTTTCCATGAGGAGTTAGATCAAAGCTTATCTCAGCATTGGCAAAAAAGCCCAATTCAGCCAGAAACATAACTTTTGACCCAGAGCTGAGTTTCGAAGAACATGGATATGTTAGTGGTGTCCTGAGTCGGGAAAACTACAAAACCACTCCATTCGCTGATCTGAGCTTTCCCAGAGGAAGGGGGAAGCTTAACTCCCAATTGGCAAAAGAACTCATTTTAGCCAGAAACGTAACTTTTGAGCCAGAGCTCAGTTTCAAAAAACATACTCATATTCGTGGTATCCTGAGTCGGGAAAGCTAAAAAACCACTCCATTTGCTAGTCTGAGCTTTCCCTGAGGAGTTAGACAACAGCTGATATCAGAATTGGCAAAAAAGCCCAATTTAGCCAGAAAGGTAACTTTTGACCCAGAGCTCTGTTTCGAACAACATGCATATGCTAGTGGTGTCCTGAGTCGGGGAAGCAACAAAACCACTCCATTCGCTGATCTGAGCTTTCCCTGAGGAGTTAGATCAAAGCTTATCTCACAATTGGCAAAAGAGCCCGAATCAGCCAGAAATGTTACTTTTGACAGAGAGCTAAGTTTCGAATAACAGTGAGGAAAGCTAAGAAACCACTCCATTCGCTGATCTGAGCTTCCCTGAGGAGTGAGACCAAAGCTGATATCAGAATTGGCAAAAGAGTCCAATTCAGCCAGAAAGGTAACTTTTGACCCAGAGCTCAGTTTCGAACAACATGCATATGTTAGTGGTGTCCTGAGTGGGGGAAGCTACAAAACCACTCCATTCGCTGGAGGAGTTAGATCAAAGCTTATCTCAGAATTGGCAAAAGAGCCCAAATCAGCCAGAATTGTAACTTTTGACCCAGAGCTTAGTTTCGAATAACAGTCAGGAAAGCTAAGAAACCATTCCATTCGCAGATCTGAGCTTTCCCTGAGGAGTTAGACCACAGCTGATATCAAAATTGGCAAAAAAGCCCAATTCAGCCAGAAAGGTAACTTTTGACCCAGAGCTCAGTTTCGAACAACATGGATATGTTAGTGGTGTCCTGAGTCGGGGAAGCTACAAAACCACTCCATTCGCTTATCTGAGCTTTCCCAGAGGAGTTAGAGGAAAGCTTAACTCCCAATTGGCAAAAGAACTCATTTTAGCCAGAAAGGTAACTTTTGAGCCACAGCTCAGTTTCAACAAACATACTCATATTCGTGGTATCCTGACTCGGGAAAGCTAAAAAACCACTCCATTCGCTGGTCTGAGCTTTCCCTGAGGAGTTAGATAAAAGCTTATCTCAGAATTGGCAAAAGAGCCCAAATCAGCCATAAATGTTACTTTTGACCCAGAGCTAAGTTTCGAATAACAGTCAGGAAAGCTAAGAAACCATTCCATTCGCAGATCTGAGCTTTCCCTGAGGAGTTAGACCACAGCTGATATCAGAATTGGCAAAAAAGCCCAATTCAGCCAGAAAGGTAACTTTTGATCCAGAGCTCAGTTTCGAACAACATGGATATGTTAGTGGTGTCCTGAGTCGGGGAAGCTACAAAACCACTCCATTCGCTTATCTGAGCTTTCCCAGAGGAGTTAGAGGAAAGCTTAACTCCCAATTGGCAAAAGAACTCATTTTAGCCAGAAAGGTAACTTTTGAGCCACAGCTCAGTTTCAACAAACATACTCATATTCGTGGTATCCTGACTCGGGAAAGCTAAAAAACCACTCCATTCGCTGGTCTGAGCTTTCCCTGAGGAGTTAGATAAAAGCTTATCTCAGAATTGGCAAAAGAGCCCAAATCAGCCATAAATGTTACTTTTGACCCAGAGCTAAGTTTCGAATAACAGTCAGGAAAGCTAAGAAACCATTCCATTCGCAGATCTGAGCTTTCCCTGAGGAGTTAGACCACAGCTGATATCAGAATTGGCAAAAAAGCCCAATTCAGCCAGAAAGGTAACTTTTGACCCAGAGCTCAGTTTCGAACAACATGCATATGTTAGTGGTGTCCTGAGTGGGGGAAGCTACAAAACCACTCTATTAGCTGAACTGAGCTTCCCTGAGGAGTGAGACCAAAGCTGATATCAGAATTGGCAAAAAAGCCAGATTCAGCCAGATGCATATGTTAGTGGTGTCCTGAGTGGGGGAAGCTACAAAACCACTCCATTCGCTGGTCTGAGCTTCCCTGAGGAGTGAGACCAAAGCTGATATCAGAATTGGCAAAAGAGTCCAATTCAGCCAGAAAGGTAACTTTTGACCCAGAGCTCAGTTTCGAACAACATGCATATGTTAGTGGTGTCCTGAGTGGGGGAAGCTACAAAACCACTCCATTCGCTGGTCTGAGCTTTCCCTGAGGAGTTAGACCAAAGCTGATATCAGAATTGGCAAAAGAGCCCAATTCAGCAAGAAAGGTAACTTTTGAGCCAGAGCTCAGTTTCGAACAACATCCATATGTCAGTGGTGTCCTGAGTCGGAAAGCTAAAAAACCACTCCATTCGCTGGTCTGAGCTTTCCCAGAGGAGTTAGAGGAAAGCTTAACTCCCAATTGGCAAAAGAACTCATTTTAGCCAGAAACGTAACTTTTGAGCCAGAGCTCAGTTTCAAAAAACATACTCATATTCGTGGTATCCTGAGTCGGGAAAGCTAAAAAACCACTACATTCGCTGGTCTGAGCTTTCCCAGAGGAGTTGGATCAAAGCTTATCTCAGAATTGGCAAAAGAGCCCAAATCAGCCAGAAATGTTACTTTTGACATAGAGCTAAATTTCGAATAACAGTGAGGAAAGCTAAGAAACCACTCCATTCGCTGATCTGAGCTTCCCTGAGGAGTGAGACCAAAGCTGATATCAGAATTGGCAAAAGAGTCCAATTCAGCCAGAAAGGTAACTTTTGACCCAGAGCTCAGTTTCGAACAACATGCATATGTTAGTGGTGTCCTGAGTGGGGGAAGCTACAAAACCACTCCATTCGCTGGAGGAGTTAGATCAAAGCTTATCTCAGAATTGGCAAAAGAGCCCAAATCAGCCAGAATTGTTACTTTTGACCCAGAGCTAAGTTTCGAATAACAGTCAGGAAAGCTAAGAAACCATTCCATTCGCAGATCTGAGCTTTCCCTGAGGAGTTAGACCACAGCTGATATCAAAATTGGCAAAAAAGCCCAATTCAGCCAGGAAGGTAACTTTTGACCCAGAGCTCAGTTTCGAACAACATGGATATGTTAGTGGTGTCCTGAGTGGGGGAAGCTACAAAACCACTCCATTCGCTGGAGGAGTTAGATCAAAGCTTATCTCAGAATTGGCAAAAGAGCCCAAATCAGCCAGAATTGTTACTTTTGACCCAGAGCTAAGTTTCGAATAACAGTCAGGAAAGCTAAGAAACCATTCCATTCGCAGATCTGAGCTTTCCCTGAGGTGTTAGAGTACAGCTGATAACAGAATTGGAAAAAAGGCCAATTCAGCCAGAAAGGTAACTTTTGACCCAGAGCTCAGTTTCGAACAACATGCATATGTTAGTGGTGTACTGAGTCGGGGAAGCTACAAAACCACTCCATTCGCTGATCTGAGCTTCCCTGAGGAGTGAGACCAAAGCTGATATCAGAATTGGCAAAAGAGTCCAATTCAGCCAGAAAGGTAACTTTTGACCCAGAGCTCAGTTTCGAACAACATGCATATGTTAGTGGTGTCCTGAGTGGGGGAAGCTACAAAACCACTCCATTCGCTGGAGGAGTTAGATCAAAGCTTATCTCAGAATTGGCAAAAGAGCCCAAATCAGCCAGAATTGTTACTTTTGACCCAGAGCTAAGTTTCGAATAACAGTCAGGAAAGCTAAGAAACCATTCCATTCGCAGATCTGAGCTTTCCCTGAGGAGTTAGACCACAGCTGATATCAAAATTGGCAAAAAAGCCCAATTCAGCCAGAAAGGTAACTTTTGACCCAGAGCTCAGTTTCGAACAACATGGATATGTTAGTGGTGTCCTAAATCAGGAAAGCTAAAAAACCACTCCATTCGCTAATCTGAGCTTTCCCAGAGGAGTTAGAGGAAAGCTTAACTCCCAATTGGCAAAAGAACTCATTTTAGCCAGAAACGTAACTTTTGAGCCAGAGCTCAGTTTCAAAAAACATACTCAGATTCGTGGTATCCGGAGTCGGGAAAGCTAAAAAACCACTCCATTCACTGGTCTGAGCTTTCCCTGAGGAGTTAGATCAAAGCTTATCTCACAATTGGCAAGAGCCCGAATCAGCCAGAAATGTTACTTTTGACATAGAGCTAAGTTTCGAATAACAGTGAGGAAAGCTAAGAAACCATTCCATTCGCAGATCTGAGCTTTCCCTGAGGTGTTAGAGTACAGCTGATAACAGAATTGGAAAAAAGGCCAATTCAGCCAGAAAGGTAACTTTTGACCCAGAGCTCAGTTTCGAACAACATGCATATGTTAGTGGTGTACTGAGTCGGGGAAGCTACAAAACCACTCCATTCGCTGATCTGAGCTTCCCTGAGGAGTGAGACCAAAGCTGATATCAGAATTGGCAAAAGAGTCCAATTCAGCCAGAAAGGTAACTTTTGACCCAGAGCTCAGTTTCGAACAACATGGATATGTTAGTGGTGTCCTGAGTCGGGGAAGCTACAAAACCACTCCATTCGCTTATCTGAGCTTTCCCAGAGGAGTTAGAGGAAAGCTTAACTCCCAATTGGCAAAAGAACTCATTTTAGCCAGAAACGTAACTTTTGAGTCACAGCTCAGTTTCAACAAACATACTCATATTCGTGGTATCCTGACTCGGGAAAGCTAAAAAACCACTCCATTCGCTGGTCTGAGCTTTCCCTGAGGAGTTAGATAAAAGCTTATCTCAGAATTGGCAAAAGAGCCCAAATCAGCCATAAATGTTACTTTTGACCCAGAGCTAAGTTTCGAATAACAGTCAGGAAAGCTAAGAAACCATTCCATTCGCAGATCTGAGCTTTCCCTGAGGAGTTAGACCACAGCTGATATCAGAATTGGCAAAAAAGCCCAATTCAGCCAGAAAGGTAACTTTTGACCCAGAGCTCAGTTTTGAACAACATGCATATGTTAGTGGTGTCCTGAGTCGGGGAAGCTACAAAACCACTCTATTAGCTGAACTGAGCTTCCCTGAGGAGTGAGACCAAAGCTGATATCAGAATTGGCAAAAAAGCCAGATTCAGCCAGATGCATATGTTAGTGGTGTCCTGAGTGGGGGAAGCTACAAAACCACTCCATTCGCTGGTCTGAGCTTCCCTGAGGAGTGAGACCAAAGCTGATATCAGAATTGGCAAAAGATTCCAATTCAGCCAGAAAGGTAAATTTTGACCCAGAGCTCAGTTTCAAAAAACATACCTGTATTGGTGGTATCCTGTGTCAGGAAAGCTAAGAAACCATTCCATTCGCTGATCTGAGCTTTCCCTGAGGAGTTAGACCACAGCTGATATAAGAATTTCAAAAAGAGCCCAATTCAGCCAGAAACGTAACTTTTCACCCAGAGCTCAGTTTCGAACAACATGCATATGTTAGTGGTGTCCTGAGTCGGGGAAGCTAAAAAAACTACTCCAATCGCTGACCTAAGATTTCCTTGAGGAGTTAGACCAAAGCTGATATCAGAATTGGCAAAAGAGCCAGATTCAGCCAAAAACGTTACTTTGGTCCCAGAGCTCAGTTTAAAATTACAAATATTAGTGGTGTCCTAAATCAGGAAAGCTAAAAAACCACTCCATTCGCTAATCTGAGCTTTCCCAGAGGAGTTAGAGGAAAGCTTAACTCCCAATTGGCAAAAGAATTCATTTTAGCCAGAAACGTAACTTTTGAGCCAGAGCTCAGTTTCAAAAAACATACTCAGATTCGTGGTATCCGGAGTCGGGAAAGCTAAAAAACCACTCCATTCACTGGTCTGAGCTTTCCCTGAGGAGTTAGATCAAAGCTTATCTCACAATTGGCAAGAGCCCGAATCAGCCAGAAATGTTACTTTTGACATAGAGCTAAGTTTCGAATAACAGTGAGGAAAGCTAAGAAACCATTCCATTCGCAGATCTGAGCTTTCCCTGAGGTGTTAGAGTACAGCTGATAACAGAATTGGAAAAAAGGCCAATTCAGCCAGAAAGGTAACTTTTGACCCAGAGCTCAGTTTCGAACAACATGGATATGTTAGTGGTGTCCTGAGTGGGGGAAGCTACAAAACCACTCCATTCGCTGATCTGAGCTTCCCTGAGGAGTTAGATCAAAGCTTATCTCAGAATTGGCAAAAGAGCCCAAATCAGCCAGAATTGTTACTTTTGACCCAGAGCTAAGTTTCGAATAACAGTCAGGAAAGCTAAGAAACCATTCCATTCGCAGATCTGAGCTTTCCCTGAGGAGTTAGACCACAGCTGATATCAAAATTGGCAAAAAAGCCCAATTCAGCCAGAAAGGTAACTTTTGACCCAGAGCTCAGTTTCGAACAACATGGATATGTTAGTGGTGTCCTGAGTCGGGGAAGCTACAAAACCACTCCATTCGCTTATCTGAGCTTTCCCAGAGGAGTTAGAGGAAAGCTTAACTCCCAATTGGCAAAAGAACTCATTTTAGCCAGAAACGTAACTTTTGAGTCACAGCTCAGTTTCAACAAACATACTCATATTCGTGGTATCCTGACTCGGGAAAGCTAAAAAACCACTCCATTCGCTGGTCTGAGCTTTCCCTGAGGAGTTAGATAAAAGCTTATCTCAGAATTGGCAAAAGAGCCCAAATCAGCCAGAAATGTTACTTTTGACCCAGAGCTAAGTTTCGAATAACAGTCAGGAAAGCTAAGAAACCATTCCATTCGCAGATCTGAGCTTTCCCTGAGGAGTTAGACCACAGCTGATATCAGAATTGGCAAAAAAGCCCAATTCAGCCAGAAAGGTAACTTTTGACCCAGAGCTCAGTTTCGAACAACATGCATATGTTAGTGGTGTCCTGAGTCGGGGAAGCTACAAAACCACTCTATTAGCTGAACTGAGCTTCCCTGAGGAGTGAGACCAAAGCTGATATCAGAATTGGCAAAAAAGCCAGATTCAGCCAGATGCATATGTTAGTGGTGTCCTGAGTGGGGGAAGCTACAAAACCACTCCATTCGCTGGTCTGAGCTTCCCTGAGGAGTGAGACCAAAGCTGATATCAGAATTGGCAAAAGAGTCCAATTCAGCCAGAAAGGTAAATTTTGACCCAGAGCTCAGTTTCAAAAAACATACCTGTATTGGTGGTATCCTGTGTCAGGAAAGCTAAGAAACCATTCCATTCGCTGATCTGAGCTTTCCCTGAGGAGTTAGACCACAGCTGATATAAGAATTTCAAAAAGAGCCCAATTCAGCCAGAAACGTAACTTTTCACCCAGAGCTCACTTTCGAACAACATGCATATGTTAGTGGTGTCCTGAGTCGGGGAAGCTAAAAAAACTACTCCAATCGCTGACCTAAGATTTCCTTGAGGAGTTAGACCAAAGCTGATATCAGAATTGGCAAAAGAGCCAGATTCAGCCAAAAACGTTACTTTGGTCCCAGAGCTCAGTTTAAAATTACAAATATTAGTGGTGTCCTAAATCAGGAAAGCTAAAAAACCACTCCATTCGCTAATCTGAGCTTTCCCAGAGGAGTTAGAGGAAAGCTTAACTCCCAATTGGCAAAAGAACTCATTTTAGCCAGAAACGTAACTTTTGAGCCAGAGCTCAGTTTCAAAAAACATACTCAGATTCGTGGTATCCGGAGTCGGGAAAGCTAAAAAACCACTCCATTCACTGGTCTGAGCTTTCCCTGAGGAGTTAGATCAAAGCTTATCTCACAATTGGCAAGAGCCCGAATCAGCCAGAAATGTTACTTTTGACATAGAGCTAAGTTTCGAATAACAGTGAGGAAAGCTAAGAAACCATTCCATTCGCAGATCTGAGCTTTCCCTGAGGTGTTAGAGTACAGCTGATAACAGAATTGGAAAAAAGGCCAATTCAGCGAGAAAGGTAACTTTTGACCCAGAGCTCAGTTTCGAACAACATGCATATGTTAGTGGTGTACTGAGTCGGGGAAGCTACAAAACCACTCCATTCGCTGATCTGAGCTTCCCTGAGGAGTGAGACCAAAGCTGATATCAGAATTGACAAAAGAGTCCAATTCAGCCAGAAAGGTAACTTTTGACCCAGAGCTCAGTTTCGAACAACATGCATATGTTAGTGGTGTCCTGAGTGGGGGAAGCTACAAAACCACTCCATTCGCTGGAGGAGTTAGATCAAAGCTTATCTCAGAATTGGCAAAAGAGCCCAAATCAGCCAGAATTGTTACTTTTGACCCAGAGCTAAGTTTCGAATAACAGTCAGGAAAGCTAAGAAACCATTCCATTCGCAGATCTGAGCTTTCCCTGAGGAGTTAGACCACAGCTGATATCAAAATTGGCAAAAAAGCCCAATTCAGCCAGAAAGGTAACTTTTGACCCAGAGCTCAGTTTCGAACAACATGGATATGTTAGTGGTGTCCTGAGTCGGGGAAGCTACAAAACCACTCCATTCGCTGATCTGAGCTTTCCCAGAGGAGTTAGAGGAAAGCTTAACTCCCAATTGGCAAAAGAACTCATTTTAGCCAGAAACGTAACTTTTGAGCCAGAGCTCAGTTTCAACGAACATACTCATATTCGTGGTATCCTGACTCGGGAAAGCTAAAAAACCACTCCATTCGCTGGTCTGAGCTTTCCCTGAGGAGTTAGAGGAAAGCTTAACTCCCAATTGGCAAAATAACTCATTTTAGCCAGAAACGTAACTTTTGAGCCAGAGCTCAGTTTCAAAAAACATACTCATATTCGTGGTATCCTGAGTCGGGAAAGCTAAAAAACCACTCCATTCGCTGGTCTGAGCTTTCCCTGAGGAGTTAGATCAAAGCTTATCTCAGAATTGGCAAAAGAGCCCAAATCAGCCAGAAATGTTACTTTTGACCCATAGCTCAGTTTCAAAAAACATACCTATATTGGTGGTATCCTGAGTCAGGAAAGCTAAGAAACCATTCCATTCGCAGATCTGAGCTTTCCCTGAGGAGTTAGACCACAGCTGATATCAAAATTGGCAAAAAAGCCCAATTCAGCCAGAAAGGTAACTTTTGATCCAGAGCTCAGTTTCGAACAAGATGCATATGTTAGTGGTGTCCTGAGTGGGGGAAGCTACAAAACCACTCCATTCGCTGGTCTGAGCTTTCCCAGAGGAGTTAGAGGAAAGCTTAACTCCCAATTGGCAAAAGAACTCATTTTAGCCAGAAACGTAACTTTTGAGCCAGAGCTCAGTTTCAAAAAACATACTCATATTCGTGGTATCCTGAGTCGGGAAAGCTAAAAAACCACTCCATTCGCTGGTCTGAGCTTCCCTGAGGAGTGAGACCAAAGCTGATATCAGAATTGGCAAAAGAGTCCAATTCAGCCAGAAAGGTAACTTTTGACCCAGAGCTCAGTTTCGAACAACATGCATATGTTAGTGGTGTCCTGAGTGGGGGAAGCTACAAAACCACTCCATTCGCTGGTCTGAGCTTTCCCTGAGGAGTTAGACCAAAGCTGATATCAGAATTGGCAAAAGAGCCCAATTCAGCAAGAAAGGTAACTTTTGAGCCAGAGCTCAGTTTCGAACAACATGCATATGTCAGTGGTGTCCTGAGTCGGGAAAGCTAAAAAACCACTCCATTCGCTGGTCTGAGCTTTCCCAGAGGAGTTAGAGGAAAGCTTAACTCCCAATTGGCAAAAGAACTCATTTTAGCCAGAAACGTAACTTTTGAGCAAGAGCTCAGTTTCAAAAAACATACTCATATTCGTGGTATCCTGAGTCGGGAAAGCTAAAAAACCACTCCATTCGCTGGTCTGAGCTTTCCCTGAGGAGTTAGATCAAAGCTGATATCAGAATTGGCAAAAGAGCCAGATTCAGCCAAAAACGTTACTTTGGTCCCAGAGCTCAGTTTAAAATTACAAATATTAGTGGTGTCCTAAATCAGGAAAGCTAAAAAACCACTCCATTCGCTAATCTGAGCTTTCCCAGAGGAGTTAGAGGAAAGCTTAACTCCCAATTGGCAAAAGAACTCATTTTAGCCAGAAACGTAACTTTTGAGCCAGAGCTCAGTTTCAAAAAACATACTCAGATTCGTGGTATCCGGAGTCGGGAAAGCTAAAAAACCACTCCATTCACTGGTCTGAGCTTTCCCTGAGGAGTTAGATCAAAGCTTATCTCACAATTGGCAAGAGCCCGAATCAGCCAGAAATGTTACTTTTGACATAGAGCTAAGTTTCGAATAACAGTGAGGAAAGCTAAGAAACCATTCCATTCGCAGATCTGAGCTTTCCCTGAGGTGTTAGAGTACAGCTGATAACAGAATTGGAAAAAAGGCCAATTCAGCCAGAAAGGTAACTTTTGACCCAGAGCTCAGTTTCGAACAACATGGATATGTTAGTGGTGTCCTGAGTCGGGGAAGCTACAAAACCACTCCATTCGCTGATCTGAGCTTTCCCAGAGGAGTTAGAGGAAAGCTTAACTCCCAATTGGCAAAAGAACTCATTTTAGCCAGAAACGTAACTTTTGAGTCACAGCTCAGTTTCAACAAACATACTCATATTCGTGGTATCCTGACTCGGGAAAGCTAAAAAACCACTCCATTCGCTGGTCTGAGCTTTCCCTGAGGAGTTAGATAAAAGCTTATCTCAGAATTGGCAAAAGAGCCCAAATCAGCCAGAAATGTTACTTTTGACCCAGAGCTAAGTTTCGAATAACAGTCAGGAAAGCTAAGAAACCATTCCATTCGCAGATCTGAGCTTTCCCTGAGGAGTTAGACCACAGCTGATATCAGAATTGGCAAAAAAGCCCAATTCAGCCAGAAAGGTAACTTTTGACCCAGAGCTCAGTTTCGAACAACATGCATATGTTAGTGGTGTCCTGAGTCGGGGAAGCTACAAAACCACTCTATTAGCTGAACTGAGCTTCCCTGAGGAGTGAGACCAAAGCTGATATCAGAATTGGCAAAAAAGCCAGATTCAGCCAGATGCATATGTTAGTGGTGTCCTGAGTGGGGGAAGCTACAAAACCACTCCATTCGCTGGTCTGAGCTTCCCTGAGGAGTGAGACCAAAGCTGATATCAGAATTGGCAAAAGAGTCCAATTCAGCCAGAAAGGTAAATTTTGACCCAGAGCTCAGTTTCAAAAAACATACCTGTATTGGTGGTATCCTGTGTCAAGAAAGCTAAGAAACCATTCCATTCGCTGATCTGAGCTTTCCCTGAGGAGTTAGACCACAGCTGATATAAGAATTTCAAAAAGAGCCCAATTCAGCCAGAAACGTAACTTTTCACCCAGAGCTCACTTTCGAACAACATGCATATGTTAGTGGTGTCCTGAGTCGGGGAAGCTAAAAAAACTACTCCAATCGCTGACCTAAGATTTCCTTGAGGAGTTAGACCAAAGCTGATATCAGAATTGGCAAAAGAGCCAGATTCAGCCAAAAACGTTACTTTGGTCCCAGAGCTCAGTTTAAAATTACAAATATTAGTGGTGTCCTAAATCAGGAAAGCTAAAAAACCACTCCATTCGCTAATCTGAGCTTTCCCAGAGGAGTTAGAGGAAAGCTTAACTCCCAATTGGCAAAAGAACTCATTTTAGCCAGAAACGTAATTTTTGAGCCAGAGCTCAGTTTCAAAAAACATACTCAGATTCGTGGTATCCGGAGTCGGGAAAGCTAAAAAACCACTCCATTCACTGGTCTGAGCTTTCCCTGAGGAGTTAGATCAAAGCTTATCTCACAATTGGCAAGAGCCCGAATCAGCCAGAAATGTTACTTTTGACATAGAGCTAAGTTTCGAATAACAGTGAGGAAAGCTAAGAAACCATTCCATTCGCAGATCTGAGCTTTCCCTGAGGTGTTAGAGTACAGCTGATAACAGAATTGGAAAAAAGGCCAATTCAGCCAGAAAGGTAACTTTTGACCCAGAGCTCAGTTTCGAACAACATGCATATGTTAGTGGTGTACTGAGTCGGGGAAGCTACAAAACCACTCCATTCGCTGATCTGAGCTTCCCTGAGGAGTGAGACCAAAGCTGATATCAGAATTGGCAAAAGAGTCCAATTCAGCCAGAAAGGTAACTTTTGACCCAGAGCTCAGTTTCGAACAACATGCATATGTTAGTGGTGTCCTGAGTGGGGGAAGCTACAAAACCACTCCATTCGCTGGAGGAGTTAGATCAAAGCTTATCTCAGAATTGGCAAAAGAGCCCAAATCAGCCAGAATTGTTACTTTTGACCCAGAGCTAAGTTTCGAATAACAGTCAGGAAAGCTAAGAAACCATTCCATTCGCAGATCTGAGCTTTCCCTGAGGAGTTAGACCACAGCTGATATCAAAATTGGCAAAAAAGCCCAATTCAGCCAGAAAGGTAACTTTTGACCCAGAGCTCAGTTTCGAACAACATGGATATGTTAGTGGTGTCCTGAGTCGGGGAAGCTACAAAACCACTCCATTCGCTGATCTGAGCTTTCCCAGAGGAGTTAGAGGAAAGCTTAACTCCCAATTGGCAAAAGAACTCATTTTAGCCAGAAACGTAACTTTTGAGCCAGAGCTCAGTTTCAACAAACATACTCATATTCGTGGTATCCTGACTCGGGAAAGCTAAAAAACCACTCCATTCGCTGGTCTGAGCTTTCCCTGAGGAGTTAGATAAAAGCTTATCTCAGAATTGGCAAAAGAGCCCAAATCAGCCAGAAATGTTACTTTTGACCCAGAGCTCAGTTTTAAAAAACATACCTATATTGGTGGTATCCTGAGTCAGGAAAGCTAAGAAACCATTCCATTCGCAGATCTGAGCTTTCCCTGAGGAGTTAGACCACAGCTGATATCAAAATTGGCAAAAAAGCCCAATTCAGCCAGAAAGGTAACTTTTGATCCAGAGCTCAGTTTCGAACAAGATGCATATGTTAGTGGTGTCCTGAGTGGGGGAAGCTACAAAACCACTCCATTCGCTGGTCTGAGCTTTCCCAGAGGAGTTAGAGGAAAGCTTAACTCCCAATTGGCAAAAGAACTCATTTTAGCCAGAAACGTAACTTTTGAGCCAGAGCTCAGTTTCAAAAAACATACTCATATTCGTGGTATCCTGAGTCGGGAAAGCTAAAAAACCACTCCATTCGCTGGTCTGAGCTTCCCTGAGGAGTGAGACCAAAGCTGATATCAGAATTGGCAAAAGAGTCCAATTCAGCCAGAAAGGTAACTTTTGATCCAGAGCTCAGTTTCGAACAACATGCATATGTTAGTGGTGTCCTGAGTGGGGGAAGCTACAAAACCACTCCATTCGCTGGTCTGAGCTTTCCCTGAGGAGTTAGACCAAAGCTGATATCAGAATTGGCAAAAGAGCCCAATTCAGCAAGAAAGGTAACTTTTGAGCCAGAGCTCAGTTTCGAACAACATGCATATGTCAGTGGTGTCCTGAGTCGGGAAAGCTAAAAAACCACTCCATTCGCTGGTCTGAGCTTTCCCAGAGGAGTTAGAGGAAAGCTTAACTCCCAATTGGCAAAAGAACTCATTTTAGCCAGAAACGTAACTTTTGAGCCAGAGCTCAGTTTCAAAAAACATACTCATATTCGTGGTATCCTGAGTCGGGAAAGCTAAAAAACCACTCCATTCGCTGGTCTGAGCTTTCCCTGAGGAGTTAGATCAAAGCTTATCTCAGAATTGGCAAAAGAGCCCAAATCAGCCAGAAATGTTACTTTTGACCCAGAGCTAAGTTTCGAATAACAGTCAGGAAAGCAAAGAAACCATTCCATTCGCAGATCTGAGCTTTCCCTGAGGAGTTAGACCACAGCTGATATCAGAATTGGAAAAAAAGCCCAATTTAGCCAGAAAGGTAACTTTTGACCCAGAGCTCTGTTTCGAACAACATGCATATGTTAGTGGTGTCCTGAGTCGGGGAAGCTACAAAACCACTCCATTCGCTGATCTGAGCTTTCCCTGAGGAGTTAGATCAAAGCTTATCTCACAATTGGCAAAAGAGCCCGAATCAGCCAGAAATGTTACTTTTGACATAGAGCTAAGTTTCGAATAACAGTGAGGAAAGCTAAGAAACCATTCTATTCGCACATCTGAGCTTTCCCTGAGGTGTTAGAGTACACCTGATAACAGAATTGGAAAAAAGGCCAATTCAGCCAGAAAGGTAACTTTTGACCCAGAGCTCAGTTTCGAACAACATGCATATGTTAGTGGTGTACTGAGTCGGGGAAGCTACAAAACCAGTCCATTCGCTGATCTGAGCTTCCCTGAGGTGTGAGACCAAAGCTGATATCAGAATTGGCAAAAGAGTCCAATTCAGCCAGAAAGGTAACTTTTGACCCAGAGCTCAGTTTCGAACAACATGCATATGTTAGTGGTGTCCTGAGTGGGGGAAGCTACAAAACCACTCCATTCGCTTGTCTGAGCTTTCCCTGAGGAGTTAGATCAAAGCTTATCTCAGAATTGGCAAAAGAGCCCAAATCAGCCAGAAATGTAACTTTTGACCCAGAACTAAGTTTCGAATAACAGTCAGGAAAGCTAAGAAACCATTCCATTCGCAGATCTGAGCTTTCCCTGAGGAGTTAGACCACAGCTGATATCAAAATTGGCAAAAAAGCCCAATTCAGCTAGAAAGGTAACTTTTGAGCCAGACCTCAGTTTCGAACAACATGCATATGTTAGTGGTGTCCTGAGTCGGGGAAGCTACAAAACCACTCCATTCGCTGAACTGAGCTTCCCTGAGGAGTGAGACCAAAGCTGATATCAGAATTGGCAAAAAAGCCCAATTCAGCCAGAAAGGTAACTTTTGACCCAGAGCTCAGTTTCGAACAACATACATATGTTAGTGGTGTCCTGAGTCGGGGAAGCTAAAAAAACTACTCCAATTGCTGACCTGAGCTTTCTTTAGAAATTATACCAAAGCTGATCTCAGAATTGGCAAAAGAGCCAGATTCAGCCAAAAACGCTACTTTTGTCCCAGAGCTCAGTTTCGAATTACAAATATTAGTGGTGTCCTGAATCAGGAAAGCTAACAAACCGCTCCATTCGCTGATCTGAGCTTTCCCAGAGGAGTTAGATTCCCAATTGGCAAAAGAACTCATTTTAGCCAGAAACGTAACTTTTGAGCCACAGCTCAGTTTCAAAAAACATACTCATATTCGTGGTATCCTGAGTCGGGAAAGCTAAAAAACCACTCCATTCGCTGGAGGAGTTAGATGAAAGCTTATCTCAGAATTGGCAAAAGAGCCCAAATCAGCCAGAAATGTTACTTTTGACCCAGAGCTAAGTTTCGAATAACAGTCAGGAAAGCTAAGAAACCATTCCATTCGCAGATCTGAGCTTTCCCTGAGGAGTTAGACCACAGCTGATATCAAAATTGGCAAAAAAGCCCAATTCAGCCAGAAAGGTAACTTTTGACCCAGAGCTCAGTTTCGAACAACATGCATATGTTAGTGGTGTCCTGAGTCGGGGAAGCTACAAAACCACTCCATTCGCTGAACTGAGCTTCCCTGAGGAGTGAGACCAAAGCTGATATCAGAATTGGCAAAAAAGCCCAATTCAGCCAGAAAGGTAACTTTTGACCCAGAGCTCAGTTTCGAACAACATGGATATGTTAGTGGTGTCCTGAGTCGGGGAAGCTAAAAAAACTACTCCAATCGCTGACCTAAGATTTCCCTGAGGACTTAGACCAACGCTTATCTCAGAATTGGCAAAAGAGCCAGATTCAGCCAAAAACGTTACTTTTGTCCCAGAGCTCAGTTCAAAATTACAAATATTAGTGGTGTCCTGAATCAGGAAAGCTAACAAACCACTCCATTCGCTGAACTGAGCTTCTCTGAGGAGTGAGACCAAAGCTGATATCAAAATTGGCAAAAAAGCCCAATTCAGCCAGAAAGGTAACTTTTGACCCAGAGCTCAGTTACGAACAACATGGATATGTTAGTGGTGTCCTGAGTCGGGGAAGCTACAAAACCACTCCATTCGCTGATCTGAGCTTTCCCAGAGGAGTTAGAGGAAAGCTTAACTCCCAATTGGCAAAAGAACTCATTTTAGCCAGAAACGTAACTTTTGAGCCAGAGCTCAGTTTCAACAAACATACTCATATTCGTGGTATCCTGACTCGGGAAAGCTAAAAAACCACTCCATTCGCTGGTCTGAGCTTTCCCTGAGGAGTTAGATAAAATCTTATCTCAGAATTGGCAAAAGAGCCCAAATCAGCCAGAAATGTTACTTTTGACCCAGAGCTCAGTTTTAAAAAACATACCTATATTGGTGGTATCCTGAGTCAGGAAAGCTAAGAAACCATTCCATTCGCAGATCTGAGCTTTCCCTGAGGAGTTAGACCACAGCTGATATCAAAATTGGCAAAAAAGCCCAATTCAGCCAGAAAGGTAACTTTTGATCCAGAGCTCAGTTTCGAACAAGATGCATATGTTAGTGGTGTACTGAGTCGGGGAAGCTACAAAACCAGTCCATTCGCTGATCTGAGCTTCCCTGAGGTGTGAGACCAAAGCTGATATCAGAATTGGCAAAAGAGTCCAATTCAGCCAGAAAGGTAACTTTTGACCCAGAGCTCAGTTTCGAACAACATGCATATGTTAGTGGTGTCCTGAGTGGGGGAAGCTACAAAACCACTCCATTCGCTGGTCTGAGCTTCCCTGAGGAGTGAGACCAAAGCTGATATCAGAATTGGCAAAAGAGTCCAATTCAGCCAGAAAGGTAACTTTTGATCCAGAGCTCAGTTTCGAACAACATGCATATGTTAGTGGTGTCCTGAGTGGGGGAAGCTACAAAACCACTCCATTCGCTGGTCTGAGCTTTCCCTGAGGAGTTAGACCAAAGCTGATATCAGAATTGGCAAAAGAGCCCAATTCAGCAAGAAAGGTAACTTTTGAGCCAGAGCTCAGTTTCGAACAACATGCATATGTCAGTGGTGTCCTGAGTCGGGAAAGCTAAAAAACCACTCCATTCGCTGGTCTGAGCTTTCCCAGAGGAGTTAGAGGAAAGCTTAACTCCCAATTGGCAAAAGAACTCATTTTAGCCAGAAACGTAACTTTTG
Organism: Natrix helvetica; assembly: GCF_964273705.1. NCBI lineage: Eukaryota > Metazoa > Chordata > Lepidosauria > Squamata > Natricidae > Natrix > Natrix helvetica. Next base: position 68,816,964 of record NC_138558.1, on the reverse strand, counting down.
AGCCAGAGCTCAGTTTCAAAAAACATACTCATATTCGTGGTATCCTGAGTCGGGAAAGCTAAAAAACCACTCCATTCGCTGGTCTGAGCTTTCCCTGAGGAGTTAGATCAAAGCTTATCTCAGAATTGGCAAAAGAGCCCAAATCAGCCAGAAATGTTACTTTTGACCCAGAGCTAAGTTTCGAATAACAGTCAGGAAAGCAAAGAAACCATTCCATTCGCAGATCTGAGCTTTCCCTGAGGAGTTAGACCACAGCTGATATCAGAATTGGAAAAAAAGCCCAATTTAGCCAGAAAGGTAACTTTTGACCCAGAGCTCTGTTTCGAACAACATGCATATGTTAGTGGTGTCCTGAGTCGGGGAAGCTACAAAACCACTCCATTCGCTGATCTGAGCTTTCCCTGAGGAGTTAGATCAAAGCTTATCTCACAATTGGCAAAAGTGCCCGAATCAGCCAGAAATGTTACTTTTGACATAGAGCTAAGTTTCGAATAACAGTGAGGAAAGCTAAGAAACCATTCTATTCGCACATCTGAGCTTTCCCTGAGGTGTTAGAGTACACCTGATAACAGAATTGGAAAAAAGGCCAATTCAGCCAGAAAGGTAACTTTTGACCCAGAGCTCAGTTTCGAACAACATGCATATGTTAGTGGTGTACTGAGTCGGGGAAGCTACAAAACCAGTCCATTCGCTGATCTGAGCTTCCCTGAGGTGTGAGACCAAAGCTGATATCAGAATTGGCAAAAGAGTCCAATTCAGCCAGAAAGGTAACTTTTGACCCAGAGCTCAGTTTCGAACAACATGCATATGTTAGTGGTGTCCTGAGTGGGGGAAGCTACAAAACCACTCCATTCGCTTGTCTGAGCTTTCCCTGAGGAGTTAGATCAAAGCTTATCTCAGAATTGGCAAAAGAGCCCAAATCAGCCAGAAATGTAACTTTTGACCCAGAACTAAGTTTCGAATAACAGTCAGGAAAGCTAAGAAACCATTCCATTCGCAGATCTGAGCTTTCCCTGAGGAGTTAGACCACAGCTGATATCAAAATTGGCAAAAAAAGCCCAATTCAGCTAGAAAGGTAACTTTTGAGCCAGACCTCAGTTTCGAACAACATGCATATGTTAGTGGTGTCCTGAATCGGGGAAGCTACAAAACCACTCCATTCGCTGATCTGAGCTTTCCCTGAGGAGTTAGACCACAGCTGATATCAAAATTGGCAAAAAAGCCCAATTCAGCTAGAAAGGTAACTTTTGAGCCAGACCTCAGTTTCGAACAACATGCATATGTTAGTGGTGTCCTGAGTCGGGGAAGCTACAAAACCACTCCATTCGCTGAACTGAGCTTCCCTGAGGAGTGAGACCAAAGCTGATATCAGAATTGGCAAAAAAGCCCAATTCAGCCAGAAAGGTAACTTTTGACCCAGAGCTCAGTTTCGAACAACATGCATATGTTAGTGGTGTCCTGAGTCGGGGAAGCTAAAAAAACTACTCCAATTGCTGACCTGAGCTTTCTTTAGAAATTAGACCAAAGCTGATCTCAGAATTGGCAAAAGAGCCAGATTCAGCCAAAAACGTTACTTTTGTCCCAGAGCTCAGTTTCGAATTACAAATATTAGTGGTGTCCTGAATCAGGAAAGCTAACAAACCGCTCCATTCGCTGATCTGAGCTTTCCCAGAGGAGTTAGATTCCCAATTGGCAAAAGAACTCATTTTAGCCAGAAACGTAACTTTTGAGCCACAGCTCAGTTTCAAAAAACATACCTATATTGGTGGTATCCTGAGTCAGGAAAGCTAAGAAACCATTCCATTCGCAGATCTGAGCTTTCCCTGAAGAGTTAGACCAAAGCTTATATCAGAATTGGTAAAAAAGCCCAATTCAGCCAGAAAGGTAACTTTTGACCCAGAGGTCAGTTTCGAACAACATGCATATGTTACTGGTGTCTTGAGTCGGGGAAGCTACAAAACCACTCCATTCGCTGAACTGAGCTTCCCTGAGGAGTGAGATCAAAGCTGATATCAGAATTGGCAAAAAAGCCCAACTCAGCCAGAAAGGTAACTTTTGACCCAGAGGTCAGTTTCGAACAACATGCATATGTTACTGGTGTCTTGAGTCGGGGAAGCTACAAAACCACTCCATTCGCTGAACTGAGCTTTCCCTGAAGAGTTAGACCAAAGCTTATATCAGAATTGGTAAAAAAGCCCAATTCAGCCAGAAAGGTAACTTTTGACCCAGAGGTCAGTTTCGAACAACATGCATATGTTACTGGTGTCTTGAGTCGGGGAAGCTACAAAACCACTCCATTCGCTGAACTGAGCTTCCCTGAGGAGTGAGACCAAAGCTGATATCAGAATTGGCAAAAAAGCCCAACTCAGCCAGAAAGGTAACTTTTGACCCAGAGGTCAGTTTCGAACAACATGCATATGTTACTGGTGTCTTTAGTCGGGGAAGCTACAAAACCACTCCATTCGCTGAACTGAGCTTTCCCTGAAGAGTTAGACCAAAGCTTATATCAGAATTGGTAAAAAAGCCCAATTCAGCCAGAAAGGTAACTTTTGACCCAGAGGTCAGTTTCGAACAACATGCATATGTTACTGGTGTCTTGAGTCGGGGAAGCTACAAAACCACTCCATTCGCTGAACTGAGCTTCCCTGAGGAGTGAGACCAAAGCTGATATCAGAATTGGCAAAAAAGCCCAATTCAGCCAGAAAGGTAACTTTTGACCCAGAGCTCAGTTACGAACAACATGGATATGTTAGTGGTGTCCTGAGTCGGGGAAGCTACAAAACCACTCCTTTCGCTGATCTGAGCTTTCCCAGAGGAGTTAGAGGAAAGCTTAACTCCCAATTGGCAAAAGAACTCATTTTAGCCAGAAACGTAACTTTTGAGCCAGAGCTCAGTTTCAACAAACATACTCATATTCGTGGTATCCTGACTCGGGAAAGCTAAAAAACCACTCCATTCGCTGGTCTGAGCTTTCCCTGAGGAGTTAGATCAAAGCTTATCTCAGAATTGGCAAAAGAGCCCAAATCAGCCAGAAATGTTACTTTTGACCCAGAGCTAAGTTTTGAATAACAGTCAGGAAAGCTAAGAAACCATTCCATTCGCAGATCTGAGCTTTCCTTGAGGAGTTAGACCACAGCTGATATCAAAATTGGCAAAAAAGCCCAATTCAGCCAGAAAGGTAACTTTTGACCCAGAGCTCAGTTTCGAACAACATGCATATGTTAGTGGTGTCCTGAGTCGGGGAAGCTACAAAACCACTCCATTCGCTGAACTGAGCTTCCCTGAGGAGTGAGACCAAAGCTGATATCAGAATTGGCAAAAAAGCCCAATTCAGCCAGAAAGGTAACTTTTGACCCAGAGCTCAGTTTCGAACAACATGCATATGTTAGTGGTGTCCTGAGTCGGGGAAGCTACAAAACCACTACATTAGCTGAACTGAGCTTTCCCTGAGGAGTTAGAGGAAAGCTGATATCAGAATTGGCAAAAGAGCCCAAATCAGGCAGAAATGTTACTTTTGACCCAGAGCTCAGTTTCCAAAAACATACCTATATTGGTGGTATCCTGAGTCAGGAAAGCTAAGAAACCATTCCATTCGCAGATCTGAGCTTTCCCTGAGGAGTTAGACCACAGCTGATATCAAAATTGGCAAAAAAAGCCCAATTCAGCCAGAAAGGTAACTTTTGACCCAGAGCTCAGTTTCGAACAACATGCATATGTTAGTGGTGTCCTGAGTCGGGGAAGCTACAAAACCACTCCATTCGCTGATCTGAGCTTTCCCTGAGGAGTTAGACCACAGCTGATATCAAAATTGGCAAAAAAGCCCAATTCAGCTAGAAAGGTAACTTTTGAGCCAGACCTCAGTTTCGAACAACATGCATATGTTAGTGGTGTCCTGAGTGGGGGAAGCTACAAAACCACTCCATTCGCTGGTCTGAGCTTTCCCTGAGGAGTTAGATCAAAGCTTATCTCAGAATTGGCAAAAGAGCCCAAATCAGGCAGAAATGTTACTTTTGACCCAGAGCTCAGTTTCGAATTACAAATATTAGTGGTGTCCTGAATCAGGAAAGCTAACAAACCGCTCCATTCGCTGATCTGAGCTTTCCCAGAGGAGTTAGATTCCCAATTGGCAAAAGAACTCATTTTAGCCAGAAACGTAACTTTTGAGCCACAGCTCAGTTTCAAAAAACATACCTATATTGGTGGTATCCTGAGTCAGGAAAGCTAAGAAACCATTCCATTCGCAGATCTGAGCTTTCCCTGAAGAGTTAGACCAAAGCTTATATCAGAATTGGTAAAAAAGCCCAATTCAGCCAGAAAGGTAACTTTTGACCCAGAGGTCAGTTTCGAACAACATGCATATGTTACTGGTGTCTTGAGTCGGGGAAGCTACAAAACCACTCCATTCGCTGAACTGAGCTTCCCTGAGGAGTGAGACCAAAGCTGATATCAGAATTGGCAAAAAAGCCCAACTCAGCCAGAAAGGTAACTTTTGACCCAGAGGTCAGTTTCGAACAACATGCATATGTTACTGGTGTCTTGAGTCGGGGAAGCTACAAAACCACTCCATTCGCTGAACTGAGCTTTCCCTGAAGAGTTAGACCAAAGCTTATATCAGAATTGGTAAAAAAGCCCAATTCAGCCAGAAACGTAACTTTTGACCCAGAGGTCAGTTTCGAACAACATGCATATGTTACTGGTGTCTTGAGTCGGGGAAGCTACAAAACCACTCCATTCGCTGAACTGAGCTTCCCTGAGGAGTGAGACCAAAGCTGATATCAGAATTGGCAAAAAAGCCCAACTCAGCCAGAAAGGTAACTTTTGACCCAGAGCTCAGTTTCGAACAACATGCATATGTTAGTGGTGTCCTGAGTCGGGGAAGCTACAAAACCACTCCATTCGCTGAACTGAGCTTCCCTGAGGAGTGAGACCAAAGCTGATATCAGAATTGGCAAAAAAGCCCAATTCAGCCAGAAAGGTAACTTTTGACCCAGAGCTCAGTTTCGAACAACATGCATATGTTAGTGGTGTCCTGAGTCGGGGAAGCTAAAAAAACTACTCCAATTGCTGACCTGAGCTTTCTTTAGAAATTAGACCAAAGCTGATCTCAGAATTGGCAAAAGAGCCAGATTCAGCCAAAAACGTTACTTTTGTCCCAGAGCTCAGTTTCGAATTACAAATATTAGTGGTGTCCTGAATCAGGAAAGCTAACAAACCGCTCCATTCGCTGATCTGAGCTTTCCCAGAGGAGTTAGATTCCCAATTGGCAAAAGAACTCATTTTAGCCAGAAACGTAACTTTTGAGCCACAGCTCAGTTTCAAAAAACATACCTATATTGGTGGTATCCTGAGTCAGGAAAGCTAACAAACCACTCCATTCACTGGTCTGAGCTTTCCCTGAGGAGTTAGATCAAAGCTTATCTCACAATTGGCAAAAGAGCCCGAATCAGCCAGAAATGTTACTTTTGACATAGAGCTAAGTTTCGAATAACAGTGAGGAAAGCTAAGAAACCATTCCATTCGCAGATCTGAGCTTTCCCTGAGGTGTTAGAGTACAGCTGATAACAGAATTGGAAAAAAGGCCAATTCAGCCAGAAAGGTAACTTTTGACCCAGAGCTCAGTTTCGAACAACATGCATATGTTAGTGGTGTACTGAGTCGGGGAAACTACAAAACCACTCCATTCGCTGATCTGAGCTTCCCTGAGGAGTGAGACCAAAGCTGATATCAGAATTGGCAAAAGAGTCCAATTCAGCCAGAAAGGTAACTTTTGACCCAGAGCTCAGTTTCGAACAACATGCATATGTTAGTGGTGTCCTGAGTGGGGGAAGCTACAAAACCACTCCATTCGCTGGAGGAGTTAGATCAAAGCTTATCTCAGAATTGGCAAAAGAGCCCAAATCAGCCAGAAATGTTACTTTTGACCCAGAGCTACGTTTCGAATAACAGTCAGGAAAGCTAAGAAACCATTCCATTCGCAGATCTGAGCTTTCCCTGAGGAGTTAGACCACAGCTGATATCAAAATTGGCAAAAAAGCCCAATTCAGCCAGAAAGGTAACTTTTGACCCAGAGCTCAGTTTCGAACAACATGCATATGTTAGTGGTGTCCTGAGTCGGGGAAGCTACAAAACCACTCCATTCGCTGATCTGAGCTTTCCCTGAGGAGTTAGACCACAGCTGATATCAAAATTGGCAAAAAAGCCCAATTCAGCTAGAAAGGTAACTTTTGAGCCAGACCTCAGTTTCGAACAACATGCATATGTTAGTGGTGTCCTGAGTCGGGGAAGCTACAAAACCACTACATTAGCTGAACTGAGCTTTCCCTGAGGAGTTAGATAAAAGCTTATCTCAGAATTGGCAAAAGAGCACAAATCAGGCAGAAAGGTAACTTTTGACCCAGAGCTCAGTTTCGAACAACATGCATATGTTAGTGGTGTCCTGAGTCGGGGAAGCTAAAAAAACTACTCCAATTGCTGACCTGAGCTTTCTTTCGAAATTAGACCAAAGCTGATCTCAGAATTGGCAAAAGAGCCAGATTCAGCCAAAAACGTTACTTTTGTCCCAGAGCTCAGTTTCGAATTACAAATATTAGTGGTGTCCTGAATCAGGAAAGCTAACAAACCGCTCCATTCGCTGATCTGAGCTTTCCCAGAGGAGTTAGATTCCCAATTGGCAAAAGAACTCATTTTAGCCAGAAACGTAACTTTTGAGCCACAGCTCAGTTTCAAAAAACATACTCATATTCGTGGTATCCTGAGTCGGGAAAGCTAAAAAACCACTCCATTCGCTGGAGGAGTTAGATCAAAGATTATCTCAGAATTGGCAAAAGAGCCCAAATCAGCCAGAAATGTTACTTTTGACATAGAGCTAAGTTTCGAATAACAGTGAGGAAAGCTAAGAAACCATTCCATTCGCAGATCTGAGCTTTCCCTGAGGTGTTAGAGTACAGCTGATAACAGAATTGGAAAAAAGGCCAATTCAGCCAGAAAGGTAACTTTTGACCCAGAGCTCAGTTTCGAACAACATGCATATGTTAGTGGTGTACTGAGTCGGGGAAACTACAAAACCACTCCATTCGCTGATCTGAGCTTCCCTGAGGAGTGAGACCAAAGCTGATATCAGAATTGGCAAAAGAGTCCAATTCAGCCAGAAAGGTAACTTTTGACCCAGAGCTCAGTTTCGAACAACATGCATATGTTAGTGGTGTCCTGAGTGGGGGAAGCTACAAAACCACTCCATTCGCTGGAGGAGTTAGATCAAAGCTTATCTCAGAATTGGCAAAAGAGCCCAAATCAGCCAGAAATGTTACTTTTGACCCAGAGCTACGTTTCGAATAACAGTCAGGAAAGCTAAGAAACCATTCCATTCGCAGATCTGAGCTTTCCCTGAGGAGTTAGACCACAGCTGATATCAAAATTGGCAAAAAAGCCCAATTCAGCCAGAAAGGTAACTTTTGACCCAGAGCTCAGTTTCGAACAACATGCATATGTTAGTGGTGTCCTGAGTCGGGGAAGCTACAAAACCACTCCATTCGCTGATCTGAGCTTTCCCTGAGGAGTTAGACCACAGCTGATATCAAAATTGGCAAAAAAGCCCAATTCAGCTAGAAAGGTAACTTTTGAGCCAGACCTCAGTTTCGAACAACATGCATATGTTAGTGGTGTCCTGAGTCGGGGAAGCTACAAAACCACTACATTAGCTGAACTGAGCTTTCCCTGAGGAGTTAGATAAAAGCTTATCTCAGAATTGGCAAAAGAGCACAAATCAGGCAGAAAGGTAACTTTTGACCCAGAGCTCAGTTTCGAACAACATGCATATGTTAGTGGTGTCCTGAGTCGGGGAAGCTAAAAAAACTACTCCAATTGCTGACCTGAGCTTTCTTTCGAAATTAGACCAAAGCTGATCTCAGAATTGGCAAAAGAGCCAGATTCAGCCAAAAACGTTACTTTTGTCCCAGAGCTCAGTTTCGAATTACAAATATTAGTGGTGTCCTGAATCAGGAAAGCTAACAAACCGCTCCATTCGCTGATCTGAGCTTTCCCAGAGGAGTTAGATTCCCAATTGGCAAAAGAACTCATTTTAGCCAGAAACGTAACTTTTGAGCCACAGCTCAGTTTCAAAAAACATACTCATATTCGTGGTATCCTGAGTCGGGAAAGCTAAAAAACCACTCCATTCGCTGGAGGAGTTAGATCAAAGATTATCTCAGAATTGGCAAAAGAGCCCAAATCAGCCAGAAATGTTACTTTTGACCCAGAGCTAAGTTTCGAATAACAGTCAGGAAAGCTAAGAAACCATTCCATTCGCAGATCTGAGCTTTCCCTGAGGAGTTAGACCACAGCTGATATCAAAATTGGCAAAAAAGCCCAATTCAGCCAGAAAGGTAACTTTTGACCCAGAGCTCAGTTTCGAACAACATGCATATGTTAGTTGTGTCCTGAGTCGGGGAAGCTACAAAACCACTCCATTCGCTGAACTGAGCTTCCCTGAGGAGTGAGACCAAAGCTGATATCAGAATTGGCAAAAAAGCCCAATTCAGCCAGAAAGGTAACTTTTGACCCAGAGCTCAGTTTCGAACAACATGGATATGTTAGTGGTGTCCTGAGTCGGGGAAGCTAAAAAAACTACTCCAATCGCTGACCTAAGATTTCCCTGAGGAGTTAGACCAACGCTTATCTCAGAATTGGCAAAAGAGCCAGATTCAGCCAAAAACGTTACTTTTGTCCCAGAGCTCAGTTTAAAATTACAAATATTAGTGGTGTCCTGAATCAGGAAAGCTAACAAACCACTCCATTCGCTGAACTGAGCTTCTCTGAGGAGTGAGACCAAAGCTGATATCAGAATTGGCAAAAAAGCCCAATTCAGCCAGAAAGGTAACTTTTGACCCAGAGCTCAGTTACGAACAACATGGATATGTTAGTGGTGTCCTGAGTCGGGGAAGCTACAAAACCACACCATTCGCTGATCTGAGCTTTCCCAGAGGAGTTAGAGGAAAGCTTAACTCCCAATTGGCAAAAGAACTCATTTTAGCCAGAAACGTAACTTTTGAGCCAGAGCTCAGTTTCAACAAACATACTCATATTCGTGGTATCCTGACTCGGGAAAGCTAAAAAACCACTCCATTCGCTGGTCTGAGCTTTCCCTGAGGAGTTAGACCACAGCTGATATCAAAATTGGCAAAAAAAGCCCAATTCAGCCAGAAAGGTAACTTTTGATCCAGAGCTCAGTTTCGAACAAGATGCATATGTTAGTGGTGTCCTGAGTCGGGGAAGCTACAAAACCACTCCATTCGCTGAACTGAGCTTCCCTGATGAGTGAGACCAAAGCTGATATCAGAATTGGCAAAAAAGCCCAATTCAGCCAGAAAGGTAACTTTTGAGCCAGAGCTCAGTTTCGAACAACATGCATATGTCAGTGGTGTCCTGAGTCGGGATAGCTAAAAAACCACTCCATTCGCTGGTCTGAGCTTTCCCAGAGGAGTTAGAGGAAAGCTTAACTCCCAATTGGCAAAAGAACTCATTTTAGCCAGAAACGTAACTTTTGAGCCAGAGCTCAGTTTCAAAAAACATACTCATATTCGTGGTATCCTGAGTCGGGAAAGCTAAAAAACCACTCCATTCGCTGGTCTGAGCTTTCCCTGAGGAGTTAGATAAAAGCTTATCTCAGAATTGGCAAAAGAGCCCAAATCAGCCAGAAATGTTACTTTTGACCCAGAGCTAAGTTTCGAATAACAGTCAGGAAAGCTAAGAAACCATTCCATTCGCAGATCTGAGGTTTCCCTGAGGAGGTAGACCAAAGCTGATATCAGCATTGGCAAAAGAGCCCAATTCAGCCAGAAACATAACTTTTGATCCAGAGCTCAGTTTCGAACAACATGCATATGTTAGTGGTGTCCTGAGTCGGGGAAGCTACAAAACCACTACATTAGCTGAACTGAGCTTCCCTGAGGAGTGAGACCAAAGCTGATATCAGCATTGGCAAAAGAGCCCAATTCAGCCAGAAACATAACTTTTGATCCAGAGCTCAGTTTCGAACAACATGTATATGTTAGTGGTGTCCTGAGTCGGGGAAGCTACAAAACCACTACATTAGCTGAACTGAGCTTCCCTGAGGAGTGAGATCAAAGCTGATATCAGAATTGGCAAAAAAAGCCCAATTCAGCCAGAAAGGTAAATTTTGACCCAGAGCTCAGTTTCAAAAAACATACCTATATTGGTGGTATCCTGAGTCAGGAAAGCTAAGAAACCATTCCATTCGCTGATCTGAGCTTTCCCTGAGGAGTTAGACCACAGCTGATATAAGAATTTCAAAAAGAGCCCAATTCACCCAGAAACGTAACTTTTCACCCAGAGCTCAGTTTCGAAGAACATGCATATGTTAGTGGTGTCCTGAGTCGGTGAAGCTAAGAAAACTACTCCAATCGCTGACCTAAGATTTCCTTGAGGAGTTAGACCAAAGCTGATATCAGAATTGGCAAAAGAGCCAGATTCAGCCAAAAACGTTACTTTTGTCCCAGAGCTCAGTTTAAAATTACAAATATTAGTGGTGTCCTGAATCAGGAAAGCTAACAAACCACTCCATTCGCTAATCTGAGCTTTCCCAGAGGAGTTAGAGGAAAGCTTAACTCCCAATTGGCAAAAGAACTCATTTTAGCCAGAAACGTAACTTTTGAGCCAGAGCTCAGTTTCAAAAAACATACTCAGATTCGTGGTATCCGGAGTCGGGAAAGCTAAAAAACCACTCCATTCACTGGTCTGAGCTTTCCCTGAGGAGTTAGGTCAAAGCTTATCTCACAATTGGCAAAAGAGCCCGAATCAGCCAGAAATGTTACTTTTGACATAGAGCTAAGTTTCGAATAACAGTGAGGAAAGCTAAGAAACCATTCCATTCGCAGATCTGAGCTTTCCCTGAGGTGTTAGAGTACAGCTGATAACAGAATTGGAAAAAAGGCCAATTCAGCCAGAAAGGTAACTTTTGACCCAGAGCTCAGTTTCGAACAACATGCATATGTCAGTGGTGTCCTGAGTCGGGAAAGCTAAAAAACCACTCCATTCGCTGGTCTGAGCTTTCCCAGAGGAGTTAGAGGAAAGCTTAACTCCCAATTGGCAAAAGAACTCATTTTAGCCAGAAACGTAACTTTTGAGCCAGAGCTCAGTTTCAAAAATCATACTCATATTCGTGGTATCCTGAGTCGGGAAAGCTAAAAAACCACTCCATTCGCTGGTCTGAGCTTTCCCTGAGGAGTTAGATCAAAGCTTATCTCAGAATTGGCAAAAGAGCCCGAATCAGCTAGAAATGTTACTTTTGACCCATAGCTAAGTTTCGAATAACAGTCACGAAAGTTAAGAAACCATTCCATTCGCAGATCTGAGGTTTCCCTGAGGAGTTAGACCACAGCTGATATGAGAATTGGTAAAAAAGTCCAATTCAGCCAGAAACGTAACTTTTGACCCAGAGCTCAGTTTCGAACAACATGCATATGTTAGTGGTGGCCTGAGTGGGGGAAGCTACAAAACCACTCCATTCGCTGGTCTGAGCTTTCCCTGAGGAGTTAGATCAAAGCTTATCTCAGCATTGGCAAAAAAGCCCAATTCAGCCAGAAACGTAACTTTTGACCCAGAGCTGAGTTTCGAAGAACATTGATATGTTAGTGGTGTCCTGAGTCGGGAAAACTACAAAACCACTCCATTCCAACTACAGTCCAACTACCCCTTGCCATTTGCCACCTACCACCCACCGCCCCCACCTCTTGATTGTCATCTAACCAATCCATTACTATTACCCCCCCATCTAAGCTTAATGACTGGACTATTCTGTTTTGCTGCAATTGTGTTCTTCAAATTTTTTATTGGATCATGACATCTTCAGCGCAGACCCCAAGCCCCGATGATGAACTTTTTAACGTTTTATGTATTCAAGGTCAGACCTTATCCTACTGCGAGAGTCCCCCCACTCGCAGGTGTGGCCCTCCGCCCTTTCGAGGGCCCACCTTGATGACGGATTCATTAATCCCGAGAGGTGGAGGAAGCGGAGACTCAGGGGGTTTTTAGTTAGTTGCTTTTTAAATATTTGTAGGGAGGGGGTTTCTGGGGTTGTGGGGCGGGTGGGTCAGATCAGGAGCGATGTGAGAGCCGGGCCCCTAGGTGTAGTCGCGAGCAGAAGGGGCGGAAGGGAGGAGGAGGGGGAGGACACCATTCCTATACAGGGCTCTTTAATTCCAACAGTCGCAGGGAGGGGCAGATACGAGGACAATCTAAGAACTTACAGTCGGTTGGGAGACCGTGGTTGCTGGTTGCACCCGGTCGCTTGTACCAACCCCCGCGTTCTAGGTGGTCAAGAGTCACAGACCCAGGGCCTAAGGCTGTTGTTATGCAATGCGAGGTCCATTGTTAACAAGGCCCCCCTCATTCACGATCTAATTTTAGAGGGGGAGCCGGACCTCGCGGGAATAACGGAGACCTGGTTGGGCCACGAGGGAGGTCGTCCCCTCGTGGAAATGTGCCCACCAGGATACCGAGCATTTCACCAGCCCCGGGCCCAGGGAAGGGGCGGTGGGGTGGCAGCAATTATTCGGGAGGATCTAGAGCCGAGGGAGTCTACTGTGCCACAGACGTCCGGATGTGAAGCCCTTGTTGTGAAATGGGGGCCTGGGAGACAGTTGGGCCTGCTGATAGTATACCTGGCTCCTCGCTATACATCAGCGGCCCTGCCTGAACTCCTTGAGCTGATCGCATCGGTGGCGGTTGAGACCCCCAAACTTTTAGTGATGGGGGATTTTAACCTGCCGTCGGTGGGAGAAGCATCAGAGGGGGTTCGGGAGTTCATGGCTTCCATGACAGCCATGGACCTGACTCAAATGATTCAGGGCCCAACACACGAGGGAGGTCACACTCTGGACCTTGTTTTTGTCTCTGGCCAGTGGCTGAGTGATCTGGGAGGAGGTGACTTAACCATCACTCCCCTGTCATGGTCAGATCACTCACTCCTTCGTCTTGACTTCCCTGGTGCTACCTCCCGCCGCGGGGAGGCGGAATCGGAAAGTTCCAGATGGTTCCGCCCCAGGCGCCTGATGGAACCTGACAGGTTCCAGACGGAGCTTGGGCCACCTCCTGTAACCTTGACCCGCCCCCGGGTAGGGGACCTGGGGGTTGCGTGGAATAATGCAACTACCGGGGCCTTGAACCGGATGGCGCCTTTGCGGCCTCTCCGGCGGCAACGATCCACCCTGGCCCCTTGGTTTACCGAGGAGCTGAGGGTGATGAAATGCCGCAAGAGACGTCTAGAGAGTCGTTGGAGATCCTCTCGCTCCGAATTTGATCGAACACAGGTACGAGCCCATTTAAGGACGTACCTTGTGGCACTGAGAGCGGCCAAACGTCAATACTGTGCCACTCTCATTGCATCCGCGGAGAACCGCCCTGCCGCCCTGTTTCGGGTGTCCCGCTCCCTCTTGTTTCAGAGGCCGCGGGAGGCCCCTCTACAGGGCAGGGCAGAGGAATTTGGTAAATATCTGCAGGATAAAATCGCTCAAATCCGGAGAGACTGGGTTCCTGTCAGTGATCCAGTGGAGACGCCCATGGCGAGTCTTGAGGCTTCTATCTGGGAGGAGTTTGACTTGGTTGCCATCGAGGATTTGGACAGATTGCGTGGACGACTGCGACCCACCACATGTTTATTGGACCCGTGTCCCTCCTGGCTTGTACTGGCATCCTGGGAGGTTACACGAGACTGGCTCCTGGGCCTAGTGAATGCTTCGTTGGGAGAGGGGTCTCTCCCGGCCGCCTTGAAAGAGGCGGTGGTGAGACCCTTGCTCAAGAAGCCTTCCCTGGACCCTTTGGAGCTGGCCAATTATCGTCCTGTCTCCAACCTTCCCTTCTTGGCGAAGGTTGTAGAGAGTGTGGTGGCCTACCAGTTCCCACGACATCTGGAGGAAAATGATTATCTAGACCCGCGCCAGTCCGGCTTCCGCCCCGGTCACAGCACGGAGACGGCCTTGGTCGCGTTGGTGGATGATCTCTGGAGGGCCAGAGATAGAGGTTGTTCCTCTATCCTGGTCCTATTAGACCTCTCGGCGGCTTTTGATACCATCGACCATGGTATCTTGCTGCACCGGCTGGAGGGGCTGGGGGTCCGGGGCACCGTTTTGCGGTGGTTCGGCTCCTACCTTTCTGACCGGACGCAGCGTGTGTTGACAGGAGAAGAGAGGTCGACCCTACACCCCCTTACCTGTGGGGTGCCACAGGGGTCGGTCCTCTCGCCACTCCTGTTCAACACATATATGAAGCCGCTGGGTGAGATCATCCGTGGTTTCGGGGTGGGATACCATCTGTACGCTGATGATACTCAGCTGTACTTTTCCACCCCGAACCACCCCAACGAGGCCATCGAAGTGATGTCCCGGTGTGTGGAAGCCGTACGGATCTGGATGGATGAAAAACCGACTCAAGCTCAACCCTTCCAAGACGGAGTGGCTGTGGGTACCAGCCCCCCGGTTCAGCCAATTAATTCCATCATTGGCCATTGGGGGCATCCATCTTGCCCCCGTGGAGCGGGCGTGCAATTTGGGCGTCCTCCTAGATGCCCGGCTGTCCATGGATGACCATGTGACAGCCGTGGCAAGGGGGGCGTTCCACCAGGTTCGCCTGGTGCGCCAATTGCGCCCCCTACTGGACCGGGATGCCTTGCGCACAGTCACTCATGCGCTGGTGACGTCTCGCTTGGACTACTGTAACGCTCTCTACATGGGGCTTCCCTTGAAATGCACCCGGAGGCTGCAGTTGGTCCAGAACGCAGCCGCGCGGGTAATTATGGGGAGTACTAGGTACTCCCACGTGACACCGCTCCTGCGCGAGCTGCACTGGCTTCCTGTGGCCTATCGGGTGCGTTTCAAGGTTTTGATAACTATCTTTAAAGCGCTCCATGGCTTAGGACCTAGTTACTTGCGGGATCGTATTCTGCCCCATACATCCCTGCGACCAATTCACTCGCACAGAGAGGGGCTCCTCCAGGTGCCGTCCGCTAGACAATGTCGTGGGGCGGCGCCTAGGAGTAGAGCCTTCTCTGTGGTGGGCCCAGCCCTGTGGAATGACCTCCCTCCGGATATTAGGAATACCTCTGACCTCCGCTCCTTCCGTATTAAGCTTAAGACCCACCTATTCCAAGCAGCTGGCCTGGCTCAACTTTGATTTAACCATATCGCTCTTGACGGGTTTTTAACTGGGTATTTTAATTCATTTAATTTCTAGGGGTTTTAAATACAGTATTTTAATTGTTTTTATCAATCGATCTCCTCCTTTTGTATGTCTGTATATTTTAGTGTACCTTTGTTATATGTTTGTTTTGTTTACATATTTATTTCGAATGTTTCGTTGTACGCCGCCCCGAGTCCTTCGGGAGAGGGTGCGGCTAAGAAATAAATATATTATTATTATTATTATCTGAGCTTTCCCAGAGGAAGAGGAAAGCTTAACTCCCAATTGGCAAAAGAACTCATTTTAGCCAGAAACGTAACTTTTGAGCCAGAGCTCAGTTTCAAAAAACATACTCATATTCGTGGTATCCTGAGTCGGGAAAGCTAAAAAACCACTCCATTCGCTGGTCTGAGCTTTCCCAGAGGAGTTGGATCAAAGCTTATCTCAGAATTGGCAAAAGAGCCCAAATCAGCCAGAAATGTTACTTTTGACCCAGAGCTAAGTTTCGAATAACAGTCAGGAAAGCTAAGAAACCATTCCATTCGCAGATCTGAGCTTTCCCTGAGGAGTTAGACCACAGCTGATATCAGAATTGGCAAAAAAGCCCAATTTAGCCAGAAAGGTAACTTTTGACCCAGAGCTCTGTTTCGAACAACATGCATATGTTAGTGGTGTCCTGAGTCGGGGAAGCAACAAAACCACTCCATTCGCTGATCTGAGCTTTCCCTGAGGAGTTAGATCAAAGCTTATCTCACAATTGGCAAAAGAGCCCGAATCAGCCAGAAATGTTACTTTTGACATAGAGCTAAGTTTCGAATAACAGTGAGGAAAGCTAAGAAACCATTCCATTCGCAGATCTGAGCTTTCCCTGAGGTGTTAGAGTACAGCTGATAACAGAATTGGAAAAAAGGCCAATTCAGCCAGAAAGGTAACTTTTGACCCAGAGCTCAGTTTCGAACAACATGCATATGTTAGTGGTGTACTGAGTCGGGGAAGCTACAAAACCACTCCATTCGCTGATCTGAGCTTCCCTGAGGAGTGAGACCAAAGCTGATATCAGAATTGGCAAAAGAGCCCAATTCAGCCAGAAAGGTAACTTTTGACCCAGAGTTCAGTTTCGAACAACATGCATATGTTAGTGGTGTCCTGAGTGGGGGAAGCTACAAAACCACTCCATTCGCTGGTCTGAGCTTTCCCTGAGGAGTTAGACCACAGCTGATATCAAAATTGGCAAAAAAGCCCAATTCAGCTAGAAAGGTAACTTTTGACCCAGAGCTGAGTTTCGAACAACATGGATAGGTTAGTGGTGTCCTGAGTCGGGGAAGCTACAAAACCACTCCATTCGCTGAACTGAGCTTCTCTGATGAGTGAGACCAAAGCTGATATCAGAATTGGCAAAAAAGCCCAATTCAGCCAGAAAGGTAACTTTTGACCCAGAGCTCAGTTTCGAACAACATGCATATGTTAGTTGTCTCCTGAGTCGGGGAAGCTAGAAAACCACTCCATTCGCTGAACTGAGCTTCCCTGAGGAGTGAGACCAAAGCTGATATCAGAATTGGCAAAAAAGCCCAATTCAGCCAGAAAGGTAACTTTTGACCCAGAGCTCAGTTTCGAACAACATGGATATGTTAGTGGTGTCCTGAGTCGGGGAAGCTACAAAACCACTCCATTCGCTGATCTGAGCTTTCCCAGAGGAGTTAGAGGAAAGCTTAACTCCCAATTGGCAAAAGAACTCATTTTAGCCAGAAACGTAACTTTTGAGCCAGAGCTCAGTTTCAACAAACATACTCATATTCGTGGTATCCTGACTCGGGAAAGCTAAAAAACCACTCCATTCGCTGGTCTGAGCTTTCCCTGAGGAGTTAGATAAAAGCTTATCTCAGAATTGGCAAAAGAGCCCAAATCAGCCAGAAATGTTACTTTTGACACAGAGCTAAGTTTCGAATAACAGTCAGGAAAGCTAAGAAACCATTCCATTCGCGGATCTGAGGTTTCCCTGAGGAGGTAGACCAAAGCTGATATCAGCATTGGCAAAAGAGCCCAATTCAGCCAGAAACATAACTTTTGACCCAGAGCTCAGTTTCGAACAACATGGATATGTTAGTGGTGTCCTGAGTCGGGGAAGCTACAAAACCACTCCATTAGCTGAACTGAGCTTCCCTGAGGAGTGAGACCAAAGCTGATATCAGAATTGGCAAAAAAGCCCAATTCAGCCAGAAAGGTAAATTTTGACCCAGAGCTCAGTTTCAAAAAACATACCTATATTGGTGGTATCCTGAGTCAGGAAAGCTAAGAAACCATTCCATTCGCAGATCTGAGCTTTCCCTGAGTTGTTAGAGTACAGCTGATAACAGAATTGGAAAAAAGGCCAATTCAGCCAGAAAGGTAACTTTTGACCCAGAGCTCAGTTTCAAACAACATGCATATGTTAGTGGTGTACTGAGTCGGGGAAGCTACAAAACCACTCCATTCGCTGATCTGAGCTTCCCTGAGGAGTGAGACCAAAGCTGATATCAGAATTGGCAAAAAAGCCCAATTCAGCCAGAAAGGTAAATTTTGACCCAGAGCTCAGTTTCAAAAAACATACCTATATTGGTGGTATCCTGAGTCAGGAAAGCTAAGAAACCATTCCATTCGCAGATCTGAGCTTTCCCTGAGGTGTTAGAGTACAGCTGATAACAGAATTGGAAAAAAGGCCAATTCAGCCAGAAAGGTAACTTTTGACCCAGAGCTCAGTTTCGAACAACATGCATATGTTAGTGGTGTACTGAGTCGGGGAAGCTACAAAACCACTCCTTTCGCTGATCTGAGCTTTCCCTGAGGAGTTAGAGGAAAGCTTAACTCCCAATTGGCAAAAGAACTCATTTTAGCCAGAAACGTAACTTTTGAGCCAGAGCTCAGTTTCAAAAAACATACTCATATTCGTGGTATCCTGAGTCGGTAAACCTAAAAAACCACTCCATTCGCTGGTCTGAGCTTTCCCTGAGGAGTTGGATCAAAGCTTATCTCAGAATTGGCAAAAGAGCCCAAATCAGCCAGAAATGTTACTTTTGACCCAGAGCTAAGTTTCGAATAACAGTCAGGAAAGCTAAGAAACCATTCCATTCGCAGATCTGAGCTTTCCCTGAGGAGTTAGACCACAGCTGATATCAGAATTGGCAAAAAAGCCCAATTCAGCCAGAAAGGTAACTTTTGACCCAGAGCTCAGTTTCGAACAACATGCATATGTTAGTGGTGTCCTGAGTGGGGGAAGCTACAAAACCACTCCATTCGCTGATCTGAGCTTTCCCTGAGGAGTTAGACCAAAGCTGATATCAGAATTGGCAAAAGAGCCCAATTCAGCAAGAAAGGTAACTTTTGAGCCAGAGCTCAGTTTCGAACAACTTGCAAATGTCAGTGGTGTCCTGAGTCGGGAAAGCTAAAAAACCACTCCATTCGCTGATCTGAGCTTTCCCAGAGGAAGAGGAAATCTTAACTCCCAATTGGCAAAAGAACTCATTTTAGCCAGAACCGTAACTTTTGAGCCAGAGCTCAGTTTCAAAAATCATACTCATATTCGTGGTATCCTGAGTCGGGAAAGCTAAAAAACCACTCCATTCGCTGGTCTGAGCTTTCCCTGAGGAGTTAGATCAAAGCTTATCTCAGAATTGGCAAAAGAGCCCAAATCAGCCAGAAATGTTACTTTTGACCCATAGCTAAGTTTCGAATAACAGTCACGAAAGCTAAGAAACCATTCCATTCGCAGATCTGAGCTTTCCCTGAGGAGTTAGACCACAGCTGATATCAGAATTGGTAAAAAAGCCCAATTCAGCCAGAAACGTAACTTTTGACCCAGAGCTCAGTTTCGAACAACATGCATATGTTAGTGGTGTCCTGAGTGGGGGAAGCTACAAAACCACTCCATTCGCTGGTCTGAGCTTTCCCTGAGGAGTTAGATCAAAGCTTATCTCAGCATTGGCAAAAAAGCCCAATTCAGCCAGAAACATAACTTTTGACCCAGAGCTGAGTTTCGAACAACATGGATATGTTAGTGGTGTCCTGAGTCGGGAAAACTACAAAACCACTCCATTCGCTGATCTGAGCTTTCCTAGAGGAAGAGGAAAGCTTAACTCCCAATTGGCAAAAGAACTCATTTTAGCCAGAAACGTAACTTTTGAGGCAGAGCTCAGTTTCAAAAATCATACTCATATTCGTGGTATCCTGAGTCGGGAAAGCTAAAAAACCACTCCATTCGCTGGTCTGAGCTTTCCCTGAGGAGTTAGATCAAAGCTTATCTCAGAATTGGCAAAAGAGCCCAAATCAGCTAGAAATGTTACTTTTGACCCATAGCTAAGTTTCGAATAACAGTCACGAAAGTTAAGAAACCATTCCATTCGCAGATCTGAGCTTTCCCTGAGGAGTTAGACCACAGCTGATATCAGAATTGGTAAAAAAGTCCAATTCAGCCAGAAACGTAACTTTTGACCCACAGCTCAGTTTCGAACAACATGCATATGTTAGTGGTGGCCTGAGTGGGGGAAGCTACAAAACCACTCCATTCGCTGGTCTGAGCTTTCCCTGAGGAGTTAGAACAAAGCTTATCTCAGCATTGGCAAAAAAGCCCAATTCAGTCAGAAACATAACTTTTGACCCAGAGCTGAGTTTCGAAGAACATGCATATGTTAGTGGTGTCCTGAGTCGGGAAAACTACAAAACCACTCCATTCGTTGATCTGAGCTTTCCCAGAGGAAGAGGAAAGCTTAACTCCCAATTGGCAAAAGAACTCATTTTAGCCAGAAACGTAACTTTTGATCCAGAGCTCAGTTTCAAAAAACATACTCATATTCGTGGTATCCTGAGTCGGGAAAGCTAAAAAACCACTCCATTCGCTGGTCTGAGCTTTCCCAGAGGAGTTAGAGGAAAGCTTAACTCCCAATTGGCAAAAGAACTCATTTTAGCCAGAAACGTAACTTTTGAGGCAGAGCTCAGTTTCAAAAAACATACTCATATTCGTGGTATCCGGAGACGGGAAAGCTAAAAAACCACTCCATTCGCTGGTCTGAGCTTTCCCTGAGGAGTTAGATCAAAGCTTATCTCAGAATTGGCAAAAGAGCCCAAATCAGCCAGAAATGTTACTTTTGACCCATAGCTAAGTTTCGAATAACAGTCACGAAAGCTAAGAAACCATTCCATTCGCAGATCTGAGCTTTCCCTGAGGAGTTAGACCACAGCTGATATCAGAATTGGTAAAAAAGCCCAATTCAGCCAGAAACGTAACTTTTGACCCAGAGCTCAGTTTCGAACAACATGCATATGTTAGTGGTGTCCTGAGTGCGGGAAGCTACAAAACCACTCCATTCGCTGATCTGAGCTTTCCCTGAGGAGTTAGATCAAAGCTTATCTCACAATTGGCAAAAGAGCCCGAATCAGCCAGAAATGTAACTTTTGACATAGAGCTAAGTTTCGAATAACAGTGAGGAAAGCTAAGAAACCATTCCATTCGCAGATCTGAGCTTTCCCTGAGGAGTTATACCACAGCTGATAACAGAATTGGAAAAAAGGCCAATTCAGCCAGAAAGGTAACTTTTGACCCAGAGCTGAGTTTCGAACAACATGGATATGTTAGTGGTGTCCTGAGTCGCGAAAACTACAAAACCACTCCATTCGCTGATCTGAGCTTTCCCAGAGGAGTTAGAGGAAAGCTTAACTCCCAATTGGCAAAAGAAGTCATTTTAGCCAGAAACGTAACTTTTGAGCCAGAGCTCAGTTTCAAAAAACATACTCATATTCGTGGTATCCTGAGTCGGGAAAGCTAAAAAACCACTCCATTCGCTGGTCTGAGCTTTCCCTGAGGAGTTAGATCAAAGCTTATCACAGAATTGGCAAAAGAGCCCAAATCAGCCAGAAATGTTACTTTTGACCCAGAGCTAAGTTTCGAATAACAGTCAGGAAAGCTAAGAAACCATTCCATTCGCAGATCTGAGCTTTCCCTGAGGAGTTAGACCACAGCTGATATCAGAATTGGCAAAAAAGCCCAATTCAGCCAGAAAGGTAACTTTTGACCCAGAGCTCAGTTTCGAACAACATGCATATGTTAGTGGTGTCCTGAGTCGGGGAAGCTACAAAACCACTCCATTCGCTGAACTGAGCTTCCCTGAGGAGTGAGACCAAAGCTGATATCAGAATTGGCAAAAGAGCCAGATTCAGCCAAAAACGTTACTTTTGTCCCAGAGCTCAGTTTCGAATTACAAATATTAGTGGTTTCCTGAATCAGGAAAGCTAACAAACCACTCCATTCGCTAATCTGAGCTTTCCCAGGGGAGTTAGAGGAAAGCTTAACTCCCAATTGGCAAAAGAACTCATTTTAGCAAGAAACGTAACTTTTGAGCCAGAGCTCAGTTTCAAAAAACATACTCATATTCGTGGTATCCTGAGTCGGGAAAGCTAAGAAACCACTCCATTCGCAGATCTGAGCTTTCCCTGAGGAGTTAGACCACAGCTGATATCAGAATTGGCAAAAAAGCCCAATTCAGCCAGAAAGGTAACTTTTGACCCAGAGCTCAGTTTCGAACAACATGGATATGTTAGTGGTGTCCTGAGTCGGGGAAGCTACAAAACCACTCCATTCGCTGATCTGAGCTTCCATGAGGAGTCAGACCAAAGCTGATATCAGAATTGGCAAAAGAGCCCAATTCAGCCAGAAACGTAACTTTTGTCCCAGAGCTCAGTTTCGAACAACATGGATATGTTAGTGGTGTCCTGAGTCGGGAAAACTACAAAACCACTCCATTCGCTGATCTGAGCTTTCCCAGAGGAAGACGAAAGCTTAACTCCCAATTGGCAAAAGAACTCATTTTAGCCAGAAAGGTAACTTTTGACCCAGAGCTCAGTTTCGAACAACATGCATATGTTAGTGGTGTCCTGAGTGGGGGAAGCTACAAAACCACTCCATTCGCTGGTCTGAGCTTTCCCTGAGGAGTTAGACCAAAGCTGATATCAGAATTGGCAAAAGAGCCAGATTCAGCCAGAAAGGTAACTTTTGACCCAGAGCTCAGTTTCGAACAACATGGATATGTTAGTGGTGTCCTGAGTGGGGGAAGCTACAAAACCACTCCATTCGCTGGTCTGAGCTTTCCCTGAGGAGTTAGACCAAAGCTGATATCAGAATTGGCAAAAGAGCCAGATTCAGCCAAAAACGTTACTTTTGTCCCAGAGCTCAGTTTAAAATTACAAATATTAGTGGTGTCCTGAATCAGGAAAGCTAACAAACCACTCCATTGGCTAATCTGAGCTTTCCCAGAGGAGTTAGAGGAAAGCTTAACTCCCAATTGGCAAAAGAACTCATTTTAGCCAGAAACGTAACTTTTGAGCCAGAGCTCAGTTTCAAAAAACATACTCATATTCGTGGTATCCTGAGTCGGGAAAGCTAAAAAACCACTCCATTCGCTGGTCTGAGCTTTCCCTGAGGAGTTGGATCAAAGCTTATCTCAGAATTGGCAAAAGAGCCCAAATCAGCCAGAAATGTTACTTTTGACCCAGAGCTAAGTTTCGAATAACAGTCAGGAAAGCTAAGAAACCATTCCATTCGCAGATCTGAGCTTTCCCTGAGGTGTTAGAGTACAGCTGATAACAGAATTGGAAAAAAGGCCAATTCAGCCAGAAAGGTAACTTTTGACCCAGAGCTCAGTTTCGAACAACATGCATATGTTAGTGGTATACTGAGTCGGGGAAGCTACAAAACCACTCCATTCGCTGATCTGAGCTTCCCTGAGGAGTGAGACCAAAGCTGATATCAGAATTGGCAAAAGAGTCCAATTCAGCCAGAAAGGTAACTTTTGACCCAGAGCTCAGTTTCGAACAACATGCATATGTTAGTAGTGTACTGAGTCGGGGAAGCTACAAAACCACTCCATTCGCTGATCTGAGCTTCCCTGAGGAGTGAGACCAAAGCTGATATCAGAATTGGCAAAAGAGTCCAAATCAGCCAGAAAGGTAACTTTTGACCCAGAGCTCAGTTTCGAACAACATGCATATGTTAGTGGTGTACTGAGTCGGGGAAGCTACAAAACCACTCCATTCGCTGATCTGAGCTTCCCTGAGGAGTGAGACCAAAGCTGATATCAGAATTGGCAAAAGAGTCCAATTCAGGCAGAAAGGTAACTTTTGACCCAGAGCTCAGTTTCGAACAACATGCATATGTCAGTGGTGTCCTGAGTCGGGAAAGCTAAAAAACCACTCCATTCGCTGGTCTGAGCTTTCCCAGAGGAGTTAGAGTTAAGCTTAACTCCCAATTGGCAAAAGAACTCATTTTAGCCAGAAACGTAACTTTTGAGCCAGAGCTCAGTTTCAAAAATCATACTCATATTCGTGGTATCCTGAGTTGGGAAAGCTAAAAAACCACTCCATTCGCTGGTCTGAGCTTTCCCTGAGGAGTTAGATCAAAGCTTATCTCAGAATTGGCAAAAGAGCCCAAATCAGCTAGAAATGTTACTTTTGACCCATAGCTAAGTTTCGAATAACAGTCACGAAAGTTAAGAAACCATTCCATTCGCAGATCTGAGCTTTCCCTGAGGAGTTAGACCACAGCTGATATCAGAATTGGTAAAAAAGTCCAATTCAGCCAGATACGTAACTTTTGACCCAGAGCTCAGTTTCGAACAACATGCATATGTTAGTGGTGGCCGGAGTGGGGGAAGCTACAAAACCACTCCATTCGCTGGTCTGAGCTTTCCCTGAGGAGTTAGATCAAAGCTTATCTCAGCATTGGCAAAAAAGCCCAATTCAGCCAGAAACATAACTTTTGACCCAGAGCTGAGTTTCGAAGAACATGGATATGTTAGTGGTGTCCTGAGTCGGGAAAACTACAAAACCACTCCATTCGCTGATCTGAGCTTTCCCAGAGGAAGAGGAAAGCTTAACTCCCAATTGGCAAAAGAACTCATTTTAGCCAGAAATGTAACCTTTGAGCCAGAGCTCAGTTTCAAAAAACATACTCATATTCGTGGTATCCTGAGTCGGGAAAGCTAAAAAACCACTCCATTCGCTGGTCTGAGCTTTCCCAGAGGAGTTGGATCAAAGCTTATCTCAGAATTGGCAAAAGAGCCCAAATCAGCCAGAAATGTTACTTTTGACCCAGAGCTAAGTTTCGAATAACAGTCAGGAAAGCTAAGAAACCATTCCATTCGCAGATCTGAGCTTTCCCTGAGGAGTTAGACCACAGCTGATATCAGAATTGGCAAAAAAGCCCAATTTAGCCAGAAAGGTAACTTTTGACCCAGAGCTCTGTATCAAACAACATGCATATGTTAGTGGTGTCCTGAGTCGGGGAAGCAACAAAACCACTCCATTCGCTGATCTGAGCTTTCCCTGAGGAGTTAGATCAAAGCTTATCTCACAATTGGCAAAAGAGCCCGAATCAGCCAGAAATGTTACTTTTGACATAGAGCTAAGTTTCGAATAACAGTGAGGAAAGCTAAGAAACCATTCCATTCTCAGATCTGAGCTTTCCCTGAGGTGTTAGAGTACAGCTGATAACAGAATTGGAAAAAAGGCCAATTCAGCCAGAAAGGTAACTTTTGACCCAGAGCTCAGTTTCGAACAACATGCATATGTTAGTGGTGTACTGAGTCGGGGAAGCTACAAAACCACTCCATTCGCTGATCTGAGCTTCCCTGAGGAGTGAGACCAAAGCTGATATCAGAATTGGCAAAAGAGCCCAATTCAGCCAGAAAGGTAACTTTTGACCCAGAGTTCAGTTTCGAACAACATGCATATGTTAGTGGTGTCCTGAGTGGGGGAAGCTACAAAACCACTCCATTCGCTGGTCTGAGCTTTCCCTGAGGAGTTAGATCAAAGCTTATCTCAGCATTGGCAAAAAAGCCCAATTCAGCCAGAAACATAACTTTTGACCCAGAGCTGAGTTTCGAACAACATGGATATGTTAGTGGTGTCCTGAGTCGGGGAAGCTACAAAACCACTCCATTAGCTGAACTGAGCTTCCCTGAGGAGTGAGACCAAAGCTGATATCAGAATTGGCAAAAAAGCCCAATTCAGCCAGAAAGGTAACTTTTGACCCAGAGCTCAGTTTCGAACAACATGGATATGTTAGTGGTGTCCTGAGTCGGGGAAGCTACAAAACCACTCCATTCGCTGATCTGAGCTTCCCTGAGGAGTCAGACCAAAGCTGATATCAGAATTGGCAAAAGAGCCCAATTCAGCCAGAAACGTAACTTTTGTCCCAGAGCTCAGTTTCGAACAACATGGATATGTTAGTGGTGTCCTGAGTCGGGAAAACTACAAAACCACTCCATTCGCTGATCTGAGCTTTCCCAGAGGAAGAGGAAAGCTTAACTCCCAATTGGCAAAAGAACTCATTTTAGCCAGAAAGGTAACTTTTGACCCAGAGCTCAGTTTCGAACAACATGCATATGTTAGTGGTGTCCTGAGTCGGGAAAACTACAAAACCACTCCATTCGCTGATCTGAGCTTTCCCAGAGGAAGAGGAAAGCTTAACTCCCAATTGGCAAAAGAACTCATTTTAGCCAGAAATGTAACTTTTGAGCCAGAGCTCAGTTTCAAAAAACATACTCATATTCGTGGTATCCTGAGTCGGGAAAGCTAAAAAACCACTCCATTCGCTGGTCTGAGCTTTCCCAGAGGAGTTGGATCAAAGCTTATCTCAGAATTGGCAAAAGAGCCCAAATCAGCCAGAAATGTTACTTTTGACCCAGAGCTAAGTTTCGAATAACAGTCAGGAAAGCTAAGAAACCATTCCATTCGCAGATCTGAGCTTTCCCTGAGGAGTTAGACCACAGCTGATATCAGAATTGGCAAAAAAGCCCAATTTAGCCAGAAAGGTAACTTTTGACCCAGAGCTCTGTATCAAACAACATGCATATGTTAGTGGTGTCCTGAGTCGGGGAAGCAACAAAACCACTCCATTCGCTGATCTGAGCTTTCCCTGAGGAGTTAGATCAAAGCTTATCTCACAATTGGCAAAAGAGCCCGAATCAGCCAGAAATGTTACTTTTGACATAGAGCTAAGTTTCGAATAACAGTGAGGAAAGCTAAGAAACCATTCCATTCGCAGATCTGAGCTTTCCCTGAGGTGTTAGAGGAAAGCTTAACTCCCAATTGGCAAAAGAACTCATTTTAGCCAGAAACGTAACTTTTGAGCCAGAGCCCAGTTTCGAACAACATGGATATGTTAGTGGTGTCCTGAGTCGGGGAAGCTACAAAACCACTCCATTAGCTGAACTGAGCTTCCCTGAGGAGTGAGACCAAAGCTGATATCAGAATTGGCAAAAAAGCCCAATTCAGCCAGAAAGGTAAATTTTGACCCAGAGCTCAGTTTCAAAAAACATACCTATATTGGTGGTATCCTGAGTCAGGAAAGCTAAGAAACCATTCCATTCGCAGATCTGAGCTTTCCCTGAGGTGTTAGAGTACAGCTGATAACAGAATTGGAAAAAAGGCCAATTCAGCCAGAAAGGTAACTTTTGACCCAGAGCTCAGTTTCGAACAACATTCATATGTTAGTGGTGTCCTAAGTCGGGGAAGCTAAAAAAACTACTCCAATCGCTGACCTGAGCTTTCTTTGAGGAGTTAGACCAAAGCTGATATCAGAATTGGCAAGAGCCAGATTCAGCCAAAAACGTTACTTTTGTCCCAGAGCTCAGTTTCGAATTACAAATATTAGTGGTGTCCTGAATCAGGAAAGCTAACAAACCACTCCATTCGCTAATCTGAGCTTTCCCAGGGGAGTTAGAGGAAAGCTTAACTCCCAATTGGCAAAAGAACTCATTTTAGCCAGAAACGTAACTTTTGAGCCAGAGCCCAGTTTCGAACAACATGGATATGTTAGTGGTGTCCTGAGTGGGGGAAGCTACAAAACCACTCCATTCGCTGGTCTGAGCTTTCCCTGAGGAGTTAGATCAAAGCTTATCTCAGAATTGGCAAAAGAGCCCAAATCAGCCAGAAATGTTACTTTTGACCCAGAGCTAAGTTTCGAATAACAGTCAGGAAAGCTAAGAAACCATTCCATTCGCAGATCTGAGCTTTCCCTGAGGAGTTAGACCACAGCTGATATCAGTATTGGAAAAAAGGCCAATTCAGCCAGAAAGGTAACTTTTGACCCAGAGCTCAGTTTTGAACAACATGCATATATTAGTGGTGTCCTGAGTCGGGGAAGCTACAAAACCACTCCATTCGCTGATCTGAGCTTTCCCTGAGGAGTTAGACCACAGCTGATATAAGAATTTCAAAAAGAGCCCAATTCAGCCAGAAACGTAACTTTTTTCCCAGAGCTCAGTTTCCAATTACAAATATTAGTGGTGTCCTGAATCAGGAAAGCTAACAAACCACTGCATTCGCTGATCTGAGCTTTCCCAGAGGAGTTAGAGGAAAGCTTAACTCCCAATTGGCAAAAGAACTCATTTTAGCCAGAAACGTAACTTTTGAGCCAGAGCTCAGTTTCAAAAAAAATACTCATATTCGTGGTATCCTGAGTCGGTAAAGCTAAAAAACCACTCCATTCGCTGGTCTGAGCTTTCCCTGAGGAGTTGGATCAAAGCTTATCTCAGAATTGGCAAAAGAGCCCAAATCAGCCAGAAATGTTACTTTTGACCTAGAGCTAAGTTTCGAATAACAGTCAGGAAAGCTAAGAAACCATTCCATTCGCAGATCTGAGCTTTCCCTGAGGAGTTAGACCACAGCTGATATCAGAATTGGCAAAAAAGCCCAATTCAGCCAGAAAGGTAACTTTTGACCCAGAGCTCAGTTTCGAACAACATGCATATGTTAGTGGTGTCCTGAGTGGGGGAAGCTACAAAACCACTCCATTCGCTGATCTGAGCTTTCCCTGAGGAGTTAGACCAAAGCTGATATCAGAATTGGCAAAAGAGCCCAATTCAGCAAGAAAGGTAACTTTTGAGCCAGAGCTCAGTTTCGAACAACTTGCAAATGTCAGTGGTTTCCTGAGTCGGGAAAGCTAAAAAACCACTCCATTCGCCGGTCTGAGCTTTCCCAGAGGAGTTAGAGGAAAGCTTAACTCCCAATTGGCAAAAGAACTCATTTTAGCCAGAGACGGAACTTTTGAGCCAGAGCTCAGTTTCAAAATACATACTCATATTCGTGGTATCCTGAGTCGGGAAAGCTAAAAAACCACTCCATTCGCTGGTCTGAGCTTTCCCTGAGGAGTTAGATCAAAGCTTATCTCAGAATTGGCAAAAGAGCCCAAATCAGCCAGAAATGTTACTTTTGACCCATAGCTAAGTTTCGAATAACAGTCACGAAAGCTAAGAAACCATTCCATTCGCAGATCTGAGCTTTCCCTGAGGAGTTAGACCACAGCTGATATCAGAATTGGTAAAAAAGCCCAATTCAGCCAGAAACGTAACTTTTGACCCAGAGCTCAGTTTCGAACAACATGCATATGTTAGTGGTGTCCTGAGTGGGGGAAGCTACAAAACCACTCCATTCGCTGGTCTGAGCTTTCCCTGAGGAGTTAGATCAAAGCTTATCTCAGCATTGGCAAAAAAGCCCAATTCAGCCAGAAACATAACTTTTGACCCAGAGCTGTTTCGAACAACATGGATATGTTAGTGGTGTCCTGAGTCGGGAAAACTACAAAACCACTCCATTCGCTGATCTGAGCTTTCCCAGAGGAAGAGGTAAGCTTAACTCCCAATTGGCAAAAGAACTCATTTTAGCCAGAAACGTAACTTTTGAGCCAGAGCTCAGTTTCAAAAAACATACTCATATTCGTGGTATCCTGAGTCGGGAAAGCTAAAAAACCACTCCATTCGCTGGTCTGAGCTTTCCCTGAGGAGTTAGATCAAAGCTTATCACAGAATTGGCAAAAGAGCCCAAATCAGCCAGAAATGTTACTTTTGACCCAGAGCTAAGTTTCGAATAACAGTCAGGAAAGCTAAGAAACCATTCCATTCGCAGATCTGAGCTTTCCCTGAGGAGTTAGACCACAGCTGATATCAGAATTGGCAAAAAAGCCCAATTCAGCCAGAAAGGTAACTTTTGACCCAGAGCTCAGTTTCGAACAACATGCATATGTTAGTGGTGTCCTGAGTCGGGGAAGCTACAAAACCACTCCATTCGCTGAACTGAGCTTCCCTGAGGAGTGAGACCAAAGCTGATATCAGAATTGGCAAAAGAGCCAGATTCAGCCAAAAACGTTACTTTTGTCCCAGAGCTCAGTTTCGAATTACAAATATTAGTGGTGTCCTGAATCAGGAAAGCTAACAAACCACTCCATTCGCTAATCTGAGCTTTCCCAGAGGAGTTAGAGGAAAGCTGATATCAGAATTGGCAAAAAAGCCCAATTCAGCCAGAAACATAACTTTTGACCCAGAGCTGAGTTTCGAACAACATGGATATGTTAGTGGTGTCCTGAGTCGGGGAAGCTACAAAACCACTCCATTCGCTGAACTGAGCTTCTCTGATGAGTGAGACCAAAGCTGATATCAGAATTGGCAAAAAAGCCCAATTCAGCCAGAAAGGTAACTTTTGACCCAGAGCTCAGTTTCGAACAACATGCATATGTTAGTGGTGTCCTGAGTCGGGGAAGCTACAAAACCACTCCATTCGCTGATCTGAGCTTTCCCAGAGGAGTTAGAGGAAAGCTTAACTCC
Source organism: Natrix helvetica (assembly GCF_964273705.1). Classification (NCBI taxonomy): domain Eukaryota; kingdom Metazoa; phylum Chordata; class Lepidosauria; order Squamata; family Natricidae; genus Natrix; species Natrix helvetica. The sequence continues at coordinate 68,787,151 of NC_138558.1, read as the reverse complement.
CAATTGGCAAAAGAACCCAAATCAGCCAGAAATGTTACTTTTGACACAGAGCTAAGTTTCGAATAACAGTCAGGAAAGCTAAGAAACCATTCCATTCGCAGATCTGAGGTTTCCCTGAGGAGGTAGACCAAAGCTGATATCAGCATTGGCAAAAGAGCCCAATTCAGCCAGAAACATAACTTTTGACGCAGAGCTGAGTTTCGAACAACATGGATATGTTAGGTGGTGTCCTGAGTCGGGGAAGCTACAAAACCACTCCATTCGCTGAACTGAGCTTCTCTGATGAGTGAGACCAAAGCTGATATCAGAATTGGCAAAAAAGCCCAATTCAGCCAGAAAGGTAACTTTTGACCCAGAGCTCAGTTTCGAACAACATGGATATGTTAGTGGTCTCCTGAGTCGGGGAAGCGAGAAAACCACTCCATTCGCTGAACTGAGCTTCCCTGAGGAGTGAGACCAAAGCTGATATCAGAATTGGCAAAAAAGCCCAATTCAGCCAGAAAGGTAACTTTTGACCCAGAGCTCAGTTTCGAACAACATGGATATGTTAGTGGTGTCCTGAGTCGGGGAAGCTACAAAACCACTCCATTCGCTGATCTGAGCTTTCCCAGAGGAGTTAGAGGAAAGCTTAACTCCCAATTGGCAAAAGAACTCATTTTAGCCAGAAACGTAACTTTTGAGCCAGAGCTCAGTTTCAACAAACATACTCATATTCGTGGTATCCTGACTCGGGAAAGCTAAAAAACCACTCCATTCGCTGGTCTGAGCTTTCCCTGAGGAGTTAGATAAAAGCTTATCTCAGAATTGGCAAAAGAGCCCAAATCAGCCAGAAATGTTACTTTTGACACAGAGCTAAGTTTCGAATAACAGTCAGGAAAGCTAAGAAACCATTCCATTCGCAGATCTGAGGTTTCCCTGAGGAGGTAGACCAAAGCTGATATCAGCATTGGCAAAAGAGCCCAATTCAGCCAGAAACATAACTTTTGACCCAGAGCTCAGTTTCAAACAACATGGATATGTTAGTGGTGTCCTGAGTCGGGGAAGCTACAAAACCACTCCATTAGCTGAACTGAGCTTCCCTGAGGAGTGAGACCAAAGCTGATATCAGAATTGGTAAAAAAGCCCAATTCAGCCAGAAAGGTAAATTTTGACCCAGAGCTCAGTTTCAAAAAACATACCTATATTGGTGGTATCCTGAGTCAGGAAAGCTAAGAAACCATTCCATTGGCAGATCTGAGCTTTCCCTGAGGTGTTAGAGTACAGCTGACAACAGAATTGGAAAAAAGGCCAATTCAGCCAGAAAGGTAACTTTTGACCCAGAGCTCAGTTTCGAACAACATGCATATGTTAGTGGTGTACTGAGTCGGGGAAGCTACAAAACCACTCCATTCGCTGATCTGAGCTTCCCTGAGGAGTGACACCAAAGCTGATATCAGAATTGGCAAAAGAGTCCAATTCAGCCAGAAAGGTAACTTTTGACCGAGAGCTGAGTTTCGAACAACATGGATATGTTAGTGGTGTCCTGAGTCGGGGAAGCTACAAAACCACTCCATTCGCTGAACTGAGCTTCTCTGATGAGTGAGACCAAAGCTGATATCAGAATTGGCAAAAAAGCCCAATTCAGCCAGAAAGGTAACTTTTGACCCAGAGCTCAGTTTCGAACAACATGCATATGTTAGTGGTCTCCTGAGTCGGGGAAGCTAGAAAACCACTCCATTCGCTGAACTGAGCTTCCCTGAGGAGTGAGACCAAAGCTGATATCAGAATTGGCAAAAAAGCCCAATTCAGCCAGAAAGGTAACTTTTGACCCAGAGCTCAGTTTTGAACAACATGGATATGTTAGTGGTGTCCTGAGTCGGGGAAGCTACAAAACCACTCCATTCGCTGATCTGAGCTTTCCCAGAGGAGTTAGAGGAAAGCTTAACTCCCAATTGGCAAAAGAACTCATTTTAGCCAGAAACGTAACTTTTGAGCCAGAGCTCAGTTTCAACAAACATACTCATATTCGTGGTATCCTGACTCGGGAAAGCTAAAAAACCACTCCATTCGCTGGTCTGAGCTTTCCCTGAGGAGTTAGATCAAAGCTTATCTCAGAATTGGCAAAAGAGCCCAAATCAGCTAGAAATGTTACTTTTGACCCAGAGCTCAGTTTCGAACAACATGGATATGTTAGTGGTCTCCTGAGTCGGGGAAGCGAGAAAACCACTCCATTCGCTGAACTGAGCTTCCCTGAGGAGTGAGACCACAGCTGATATCAGAATTGGTAAAAAAGTCCAATTCAGCCAGATACGTAACTTTTGACCCAGAGCTCAGTTTCGAACAACATGCATATGTTAGTTGTGGCCTGAGTGGGGGAAGCTACAAAACCACTCCATTCGCTGGTCTGAGCTTTCCCTGAGGAGTTAGATCAAAGCTTATCTCAGCATTGGCAAAAAAGCCCAATTCAGCCAGAAACATAACTTTTGACCCAGAGCTGAGTTTCGAAGAACATGGATATGTTAGTGGTGTCCTGAGTCGGGAAAACTACAAAACCACTCCATTCGCTGATCTGAGCTTTCCCAGAGGAAGAGGAAAGCTTAACTCCCAATTGGCAAAAGAACTCATTTTAGCCAGAAACGTAACTTTTGAGCCAGAGCTCAGTTTCAAAAAAAATACTCATATTCGTGGTATCCTGAGTCGGTAAAGCTAAAAAACCACTCCATTCGCTGGTCTGAGCTTTCCCTGAGGAGTTGGATCAAAGCTTATCTCAGAATTGGCAAAAGAGCCCAAATCAGCCAGAAATGTTACTTTTGACCTAGAGCTAAGTTTCGAATAACAGTCAGGAAAGCTAAGAAACCATTCCATTCGCAGATCTGAGCTTTCCCTGAGGAGTTAGACCACAGCTGATATCAGAATTGGCAAAAAAGCCCAATTCAGCCAGAAAGGTAACTTTTGACCCAGAGCTCAGTTTCGAACAACATGCATATGTTAGTGGTGTCCTGAGTGGGGGAAGCTACAAAACCACTCCATTCGCTGATCTGAGCTTTCCCTGAGGAGTTAGACCAAAGCTGATATCAGAATTGGCAAAAGAGCCCAATTCAGCAAGAAAGGTAACTTTTGAGCCAGAGCTCAGTTTCGAACAACTTGCAAATGTCAGTGGTTTCCTGAGTCGGGAAAGCTAAAAAACCACTCCATTCGCCGGTCTGAGCTTTCCCAGAGGAGTTAGAGGAAAGCTTAACTCCCAATTGGCAAAAGAACTCATTTTAGCCAGAGACGGAACTTTTGAGCCAGAGCTCAGTTTCAAAATACATACTCATATTCGTGGTATCCTGAGTCGGGAAAGCTAAAAAACCACTCCATTCGCTGGTCTGAGCTTTCCCTGAGGAGTTAGATCAAAGCTTATCTCAGAATTGGCAAAAGAGCCCAAATCAGCCAGAAATGTTACTTTTGACCCATAGCTAAGTTTCGAATAACAGTCACGAAAGCTAAGAAACCATTCCATTCGCAGATCTGAGCTTTCCCTGAGGAGTTAGACCACAGCTGATATCAGAATTGGTAAAAAAGCCCAATTCAGCCAGAAACGTAACTTTTGACCCAGAGCTCAGTTTCGAACAACATGCATATGTTAGTGGTGTCCTGAGTGGGGGAAGCTACAAAACCACTCCATTCGCTGGTCTGAGCTTTCCCTGAGGAGTTAGATCAAAGCTTATCTCAGCATTGGCAAAAAAGCCCAATTCAGCCAGAAACATAACTTTTGACCCAGAGCTGTTTCGAACAACATGGATATGTTAGTGGTGTCCTGAGTCGGGAAAACTACAAAACCACTCCATTCGCTGATCTGAGCTTTCCCAGAGGAAGAGGTAAGCTTAACTCCCAATTGGCAAAAGAACTCATTTTAGCCAGAAACGTAACTTTTGAGCCAGAGCTCAGTTTCAAAAAACATACTCATATTCGTGGTATCCTGAGTCGGGAAAGCTAAAAAACCACTCCATTCGCTGGTCTGAGCTTTCCCTGAGGAGTTAGATCAAAGCTTATCACAGAATTGGCAAAAGAGCCCAAATCAGCCAGAAATGTTACTTTTGACCCAGAGCTAAGTTTCGAATAACAGTCAGGAAAGCTAAGAAACCATTCCATTCGCAGATCTGAGCTTTCCCTGAGGAGTTAGACCACAGCTGATATCAGAATTGGCAAAAAAGCCCAATTCAGCCAGAAAGGTAACTTTTGACCCAGAGCTCAGTTTCGAACAACATGCATATGTTAGTGGTGTCCTGAGTCGGGGAAGCTACAAAACCACTCCATTCGCTGAACTGAGCTTCCCTGAGGAGTGAGACCAAAGCTGATATCAGAATTGGCAAAAGAGCCAGATTCAGCCAAAAACGTTACTTTTGTCCCAGAGCTCAGTTTCGAATTACAAATATTAGTGGTGTCCTGAATCAGGAAAGCTAACAAACCACTCCATTCGCTAATCTGAGCTTTCCCAGAGGAGTTAGAGGAAAGCTGATATCAGAATTGGCAAAAAAGCCCAATTCAGCCAGAAACATAACTTTTGACCCAGAGCTGAGTTTCGAACAACATGGATATGTTAGTGGTGTCCTGAGTCGGGGAAGCTACAAAACCACTCCATTCGCTGAACTGAGCTTCTCTGATGAGTGAGACCAAAGCTGATATCAGAATTGGCAAAAAAGCCCAATTCAGCCAGAAAGGTAACTTTTGACCCAGAGCTCAGTTTCGAACAACATGCATATGTTAGTGGTGTCCTGAGTCGGGGAAGCTACAAAACCACTCCATTCGCTGATCTGAGCTTTCCCAGAGGAGTTAGAGGAAAGCTTAACTCCCAATTGGCAAAAGAACCCAAATCAGCCAGAAATGTTACTTTTGACACAGAGCTAAGTTTCGAATAACAGTCAGGAAAGCTAAGAAACCATTCCATTCGCAGATCTGAGGTTTCCCTGAGGAGGTAGACCAAAGCTGATATCAGCATTGGCAAAAGAGCCCAATTCAGCCAGAAACATAACTTTTGACGCAGAGCTGAGTTTCGAACAACATGGATATGTTAGGTGGTGTCCTGAGTCGGGGAAGCTACAAAACCACTCCATTCGCTGAACTGAGCTTCTCTGATGAGTGAGACCAAAGCTGATATCAGAATTGGCAAAAAAGCCCAATTCAGCCAGAAAGGTAACTTTTGACCCAGAGCTCAGTTTCGAACAACATGGATATGTTAGTGGTCTCCTGAGTCGGGGAAGCGAGAAAACCACTCCATTCGCTGAACTGAGCTTCCCTGAGGAGTGAGACCAAAGCTGATATCAGAATTGGCAAAAAAGCCCAATTCAGCCAGAAAGGTAACTTTTGACCCAGAGCTCAGTTTCGAACAACATGGATATGTTAGTGGTGTCCTGAGTCGGGGAAGCTACAAAACCACTCCATTCGCTGATCTGAGCTTTCCCAGAGGAGTTAGAGGAAAGCTTAACTCCCAATTGGCAAAAGAACTCATTTTAGCCAGAAACGTAACTTTTGAGCCAGAGCTCAGTTTCAACAAACATACTCATATTCGTGGTATCCTGACTCGGGAAAGCTAAAAAACCACTCCATTCGCTGGTCTGAGCTTTCCCTGAGGAGTTAGATAAAAGCTTATCTCAGAATTGGCAAAAGAGCCCAAATCAGCCAGAAATGTTACTTTTGACACAGAGCTAAGTTTCGAATAACAGTCAGGAAAGCTAAGAAACCATTCCATTCGCAGATCTGAGGTTTCCCTGAGGAGGTAGACCAAAGCTGATATCAGCATTGGCAAAAGAGCCCAATTCAGCCAGAAACATAACTTTTGACCCAGAGCTCAGTTTCAAACAACATGGATATGTTAGTGGTGTCCTGAGTCGGGGAAGCTACAAAACCACTCCATTAGCTGAACTGAGCTTCCCTGAGGAGTGAGACCAAAGCTGATATCAGAATTGGTAAAAAAGCCCAATTCAGCCAGAAAGGTAAATTTTGACCCAGAGCTCAGTTTCAAAAAACATACCTATATTGGTGGTATCCTGAGTCAGGAAAGCTAAGAAACCATTCCATTGGCAGATCTGAGCTTTCCCTGAGGTGTTAGAGTACAGCTGACAACAGAATTGGAAAAAAGGCCAATTCAGCCAGAAAGGTAACTTTTGACCCAGAGCTCAGTTTCGAACAACATGCATATGTTAGTGGTGTACTGAGTCGGGGAAGCTACAAAACCACTCCATTCGCTGATCTGAGCTTCCCTGAGGAGTGACACCAAAGCTGATATCAGAATTGGCAAAAGAGTCCAATTCAGCCAGAAAGGTAACTTTTGACCGAGAGCTGAGTTTCGAACAACATGGATATGTTAGTGGTGTCCTGAGTCGGGGAAGCTACAAAACCACTCCATTCGCTGAACTGAGCTTCTCTGATGAGTGAGACCAAAGCTGATATCAGAATTGGCAAAAAAGCCCAATTCAGCCAGAAAGGTAACTTTTGACCCAGAGCTCAGTTTCGAACAACATGCATATGTTAGTGGTCTCCTGAGTCGGGGAAGCTAGAAAACCACTCCATTCGCTGAACTGAGCTTCCCTGAGGAGTGAGACCAAAGCTGATATCAGAATTGGCAAAAAAGCCCAATTCAGCCAGAAAGGTAACTTTTGACCCAGAGCTCAGTTTTGAACAACATGGATATGTTAGTGGTGTCCTGAGTCGGGGAAGCTACAAAACCACTCCATTCGCTGATCTGAGCTTTCCCAGAGGAGTTAGAGGAAAGCTTAACTCCCAATTGGCAAAAGAACTCATTTTAGCCAGAAACGTAACTTTTGAGCCAGAGCTCAGTTTCAACAAACATACTCATATTCGTGGTATCCTGACTCGGGAAAGCTAAAAAACCACTCCATTCGCTGGTCTGAGCTTTCCCTGAGGAGTTAGATCAAAGCTTATCTCAGAATTGGCAAAAGAGCCCAAATCAGCTAGAAATGTTACTTTTGACCCAGAGCTCAGTTTCGAACAACATGGATATGTTAGTGGTCTCCTGAGTCGGGGAAGCGAGAAAACCACTCCATTCGCTGAACTGAGCTTCCCTGAGGAGTGAGACCACAGCTGATATCAGAATTGGTAAAAAAGTCCAATTCAGCCAGATACGTAACTTTTGACCCAGAGCTCAGTTTCGAACAACATGCATATGTTAGTTGTGGCCTGAGTGGGGGAAGCTACAAAACCACTCCATTCGCTGGTCTGAGCTTTCCCTGAGGAGTTAGATCAAAGCTTATCTCAGCATTGGCAAAAAAGCCCAATTCAGCCAGAAACATAACTTTTGACCCAGAGCTGAGTTTCGAAGAACATGGATATGTTAGTGGTGTCCTGAGTCGGGAAAACTACAAAACCACTCCATTCGCTGATCTGAGCTTTCCCAGAGGAAGAGGAAAGCTTAACTCCCAATTGGCAAAAGAACTCATTTTAGCCAGAAATGTAACTTTTGAGCCAGAGCTCAGTTTCAAAAAACATACTCATATTCGTGGTATCCTGAGTCGGGAAAGCTAAAAAACCACTCCATTCGCTGGTCTGAGCTTTCCCAGAGGAGTTGGATCAAAGCTTATCTCAGAATTGGCAAAAGAGCCCAAATCAGCCAGAAATGTTACTTTTGACCCAGAGCTAAGTTTCGAATAACAGTCAGGAAAGCTAAGAAACCATTCCATTCGCAGATCTGAGCTTTCCCTGAGGAGTTAGACCACAGCTGATATCAGAATTGGCAAAAAAGCCCAATTTAGCCAGAAAGGTAACTTTTGACCCAGAGCTCTGTTTCAAACAACATGCATATGTTAGTGGTGTACTGAGTCGGGGAAGCTACAAAACCACTCCATTCGCTGATCTGAGCTTCCCTGAGGAGTGACACCAAAGCTGATATCAGAATTGGTAAAAAAGCCCAATTCAGCCAGAAACGTAACTTTTGACCCAGAGCTCAGTTTCGAACAACATGCATATGTTAGTGGTGTCCTAAGTCGGGGAAGCTAAAAAAACTACTCCAATCGCTGACCTGAGCTTTCTTTGAGGAGTTAGACCAAAGCTGATATCAGAATTGGCAAGAGCCAGATTCAGCCAAAAACGTTACTTTTGTCCCAGAGCTCAGTTTCGAATTACAAATATTAGTGGTGTCCTGAATCAGGAAAGCTAACAAACCACTCCATTCGCAGATCTGAGCTTTCCCTGAGGAGTGAGACCACAGCTGATATCAGAATTGGCAAAAAAGCCCAATTCAGCCAGAAAGGTAACTTTTGACCCAGAGCCCAGTTTCGAACAACATGGATATGTTAGTGGTGTCCTGAGTGGGGGAAGCTACAAAACCACTGCATTCGCTGATCTGAGCTTTCCCAGAGGAGTTAGAGGAAAGCTTAACTCCCAATTGGCAAAAGAACTCATTTTAGCCAGAAACGTAACTTTTGAGCCAGAGCTCAGTTTCAAAAAACATACTCATATTCGTGGTATCCTGAGTCGGTAAAGCTAAAAAACCACTCCATTCGCTGGTCTGAGCTTTCCCTGAGGAGTTGGATCAAAGCTTATCTCAGAATTGGCAAAAGAGCCCAAATCAGCCAGAAATGTTACTTTTGACCCAGAGCTAAGTTTCGAATAACAGTCAGGAAAGCTAAGAAACCATTCCATTCGCAGATCTGAGCTTTCCCTGAGGAGTTAGACCACAGCTGATATCAGAATTGGCAAAAAAGCCCAATTCAGCCAGAAAGGTAACTTTTGACCCAGAGCTAAGTTTTGAACAACATGCATATGTTAGTGGTGTCCTGAGTGGGGGAAGCTACAAAACCACTCCATTCGCTGATCTGAGCTTTCCCTGAGGAGTTAGACCAAAGCTGATATCAGAATTGGCAAAAGAGCCCAATTCAGCAAGAAAGGTAACTTTTGAGCCAGAGCTCAGTTTCGAACAACTTGCAAATGTCAGTGGTGTCCTGAGTCGGGAAAGCTAAAAAACCACTCCATTCGCTGGTCTGAGCTTTCCCAGAGGAGTTAGAGGAAAGCTTAACTCCCAATTGGCAAAAGAACTCATTTTAGCCAGAAACGTAACTTTTGAGCCAGAGCTCAGTTTCAAAAAACATACTCATATTCGTGGTATCCTGAGTCGGGAAAGCTAAAAAACCACTCCATTCGCTGGTCTGAGCTTTCCCTGAGGAGTTAGATCAGAGCTTATCTCAGAATTGGCAAAAGAGCCCAAATCAGCCAGAAATGTTACTTTTGACCCATAGCTAAGTTTCGAATAACAGTCACGAAAGCTAAGAAACCATTCCATTCGCAGATCTGAGCTTTCCCAGAGGAGTTAGAGGAAAGCTGATATCAGAATTGGCAAAAAAGCCCAATTCAGCCAGAAACATAACTTTTGACCCAGAGCTGAGTTTCGAACAACATGGATATGTTAGTGGTGTCCTGATTCGGGGAAGCTACAAAACCACTCCATTCGCTGAACTGAGCTTCTCTGATGAGTGAGACCAAAGCTGATATCAGAATTGGCAAAAAAGCCCAATTCAGCCAGAAAGGTAACTTTTGACCCAGAGCTCAGTTTCGAACAACATGCATATGTTAGTGGTCTCCTGAGTCGGGGAAGCTAGAAAACCACTCCATTCACTGAACTGAGCTTCCCTGAGGAGTGAGACCAAAGCTGATATCAGAATTGGCAAAAAAGCCCAATTCAGCCAGAAAGGTAACTTTTGACCCAGAGCTCAGTTTCGAACAACATGGATATGTTAGTGGTGTCCTGAGTCGGTGAAGCTACAAAACCACTCCATTCGCTGATCTGAGCTTTCCCAGAGGAGTTAGAGGAAAGCTTAACTCCCAATTGGCAAAAGTACTCATTTTAGCCAGAAACGTAACTTTTGAGCCAGAGCTCAGTTTCAACAAACATACTCATATTCGTGGTATCCTGACTCGGGAAAGCTAAAAAACCACTCCATTCGCTGGTCTGAGCTTTCCCTGAGGAGTTAGATAAAAGCTTATCTCAGAATTGGCAAAAGAGCCCAAATCAGCCAGAAATGTTACTTTTGACACAGAGCTAAGTTTCGAATAACAGTCAGGAAAGCTAAGAAACCATTCCATTCGCAGATCTGAGGTTTCCCTGAGGAGGTAGACCAAAGCTGATATCAGCATTGGCAAAAGAGCCCAATTCAGCCAGAAACATAACTTTTGACCCAGAGCTCAGTTTCGAACAACATGGATATGTTAGTGGTGTCCTGAGTCGGGGAAGCTACAAAACCACTCCATTAGCTGAACTGAGCTTCCCTGAGGAGTGAGACCAAAGCTGATATCAGAATTGGCAAAAAAGCCCAATTCAGCCAGAAAGGTAAATTTTGACCCAGAGCTCAGTTTCAAAAAACATACCTATATTGGTGGTATCCTGAGTCAGGAAAGCTAAGAAACCATTCCATTCGCAGATCTGAGCTTTCCCTGAGGTGTTAGAGTACAGCTGATAACAGAATTGGAAAAAAGGCCAATTCAGCCAGAAAGGTAACTTTTGACCCAGAGCTCAGTTTCGAACAACATGCATATGTTAGTGGTGTACTGAGTCGGGGAAGCTACAAAACCACTCCATTCGCTGATCTGAGCTTCCCTGAGGAGTGAGACCAAAGCTGATATCAGAATTGGCAAAAGAGTCCAATTCAGCCAGAAAGGTAACTTTTGACCCAGAGCTCAGTTTCGAACAACATGCATATGTTAGTGGTTTCCTAAGTCGGGGAAGCTAAAAAAACTACTCCAATCGCTGACCTGAGCTTTCTTTGAGGAGTTAGACCAAAGCTGATATCAGAATTGGCAAGAGCCAGATTCAGCCAAAAACGTTACTTTTGTCCCAGAGCTCACTTTCGAATTACAAATATTAGTGGTGTCCTGAATCAGGAAAGCTAACAAACCACTCCATTCGCAGATCTGAGCTTTCCCTGAGTTAGACCACAGCTGATATCAGAATTGGCAAAAAAGCCCAATTCAGCCAGAAAGGTAACTTTTGACCCAGAGCCCAGTTTCGAACAACATGGATATGTTAGTGGTGTCCTGAGTGGGGGAAGCTACAAAACCACTGCATTCGCTGATCTGAGCTTTCCCAGAGGAGTTAGAGGAAAGCTTAACTCCCAATTGGCAAAAGAACTCATTTTAGCCAGAAACGTAACTTTTGAGCCAGAGCTCAGTTTCAAAAAACATACTCATATTCGTGGTATCCTGAGTCGGTAAAGCTAAAAAACCACTCCATTCGCTGGTCTGAGCTTTCCCTGAGGAGTTGGATCAAAGCTTATCTCAGAATTGGCAAAAGAGCCTAAATCAGCCAGAAATGTTACTTTTGACCCAGAGCTAAGTTTCGAATAACAGTCAGGAAAGCTAAGAAACCATTCCATTCGCAGATCTGAGCTTTCCCTGAGGAGTTAGACCACAGCTGATATCAGAATTGGCAAAAAAGCCCAATTCAGCCAGAAAGGTAACTTTTGACCCAGAGCTCAGTTTCGAACAACATGCATATGTTAGTGGTGTCCTGAGTGGGGGAAGCTACAAAACCACTCCATTCGCTGATCTGAGCTTTCCCTGAGGAGTTAGACCAAAGCTGATATCAGAATTGGCAAAAGAGCCCAAATCAGCAAGAAAGGTAACTTTTGAGCCAGAGCTCAGTTTCGAACAACTTGCAAATGTCAGTGGTGTCCTGAGTCGGGAAAGCTAAAAAACCACTCCATTCGCTGGTCTGAGCTTTCCCAGAGGAGTTAGAGGAAAGCTTAACTCCCAATTGGCAAAAGAACTCATTTTAGCCAGAAACGTAACTTTTGAGTCAGAGCTCAGTTTCAAAAAACATACTCATATTCGTGGTATCCTGAGTCGGGAAAGCTAAAAAACCACTCCATTCGCTGGTCTGAGCTTTCCCTGAGGAGTTAGATCAAAGTTTATCTCAGAATTGGCAAAAGAGCCCAAATCAGCCAGAAATGTTACTTTTGACCCATAGCTAAGTTTCCAATAACAGTCACGAAAGCTAAGAAACCATTCCATTCGCAGATCTGAGCTTTCCCTGAAGAGTTACACCACAGCTGATATCAGAATTGGTAAAAAAGCCCAATTCAGCCAGAAACGTAACTTTTGACCCAGAGCTCAGTTTCGAACAACATGCATATGTTAGTGGTGTCCTGAGTGGGGGAAGCTACAAAACCACTCCATTCGCTGGTCTGAGCTTTCCCTGAGGAGTTAGATCAAAGCTTATCTCAGCATTGGCAAAAAAGCCCAATTCAGCCAGAAACATAACTTTTGACCCAGAGCTGAGTTTCGAACAACATGGATATGTTAGTGGTGTCCTGAGTCGGGAAAACTACAAAACCACTCCATTCGCTGATCTGAGCTTTCCCAGAGGAAGAGGAAAGCTTAACTCCCAATTGGCAAAATAACTCATTTTAGCCAGAAACGTAACTTTTGAGCCAGAGCTCAGTTTCAAAAAACATACTCATATTCGTGGTATCCTGAGTCGAGAAAGCTAAAAAACCACTCCATTCACTGGTCTGAGCTTTCCCTGAGGAGTTGGATCAAAGCTTATCTCAGAATTGGCAAAAGAGCCCAAATCAGCCAGAAATGTTACTTTTGACCCAGAGCTAAGTTTCGAATAACAGTCAGGAAAGCTAAGAAACCATTCCATTCACAGATCTGAGCTTTCCCTGAGGAGTTAGACCAAAGCTTATATCAGAATTGGCAAAAAAGCCCAATTCAGCCAGAAAGGTAACTTTTGACCCAGAGCTCAGTTTCGAACAACATGCATATGTTAGTGGTGTCCTGAGTGGGGGAAGCTACAAAACCACTCCATTCGCTGGTCTGAGCTTTCCCTGAGGAGTTAGATCAAAGCTTATCTCAGAATTGGCAAAAGAGCCCAAATCAGCCAGAAATGTTACTTTTGACCCAGAGCTAAGTTTCGAATAACAGTCAGGAAAGCTAAGAAACCATTCCATTCGCAGATCTGAGCTTTCCCTGAGGAGTTAGACCACAGCTGATATCAGAATTGGCAAAAAAGCCCAATTCAGCCAGAAAGGTAACTTTTGACCCAGAGCCCAGTTTCGAACAACATGGATATGTTAGTGGTGTCCTGAGTGGGGGAAGCTACAAAACCACTGCATTCGCTGATCTGAGCTTTCCCAGAGGAGTTAGAGGAAAGCTTAACTCCCAATTGGCAAAAGAACTCATTTTAGCCAGAAACGTAACTTTTGAGCCAGAGCTCAGTTTCAAAAAACATACTCATATTCGTGGTATCCTGAGTCGGTAAAGCTAAAAAACCACTCCATTCGCTGGTCTGAGCTTGCCCTGAGGAGTTGGATCAAAGCTTATCTCAGAATTGGCAAAAGAGCCTAAATCAGCCAGAAATGTTACTTTTGACCCAGAGCTAAGTTTCGAATAACAGTCAGGAAAGCTAAGAAACCATTCCATTCGCAGATCTGAGCTTTCCCTGAGGAGTTAGACCACAGCTGATATCAGAATTGGCAAAAAAGCCCAATTCAGCCAGAAAGGTAACTTTTGACCCAGAGCTCAGTTTCGAACAACATGCATATGTTAGTGGTGTCCTGAGTGGGGGAAGCTACAAAACCACTCCATTCGCTGATCTGAGCTTTCCCTGAGGAGTTAGACCAAAGCTGATATCAGAATTGGCAAAAGAGCCCAAATCAGCAAGAAAGGTAACTTTTGAGCCAGAGCTCAGTTTCGAACAACTTGCAAATGTCAGTGGTGTCCTGAGTCGGGAAAGCTAAAAAACCACTCCATTCGCTGGTCTGAGCTTTCCCAGAGGAGTTAGAGGAAAGCTTAACTCCCAATTGGCAAAAGAACTCATTTTAGCCAGAAACGTAACTTTTGAGTCAGAGCTCAGTTTCAAAAAACATACTCATATTCGTGGTATCCTGAGTCGGGAAAGCTAAAAAACCACTCCATTCGCTGGTCTGAGCTTTCCCTGAGGAGTTAGATCAAAGTTTATCTCAGAATTGGCAAAAGAGCCCAAATCAGCCAGAAATGTTACTTTTGACCCATAGCTAAGTTTCCAATAACAGTCACGAAAGCTAAGAAACCATTCCATTCGCAGATCTGAGCTTTCCCTGAAGAGTTACACCACAGCTGATATCAGAATTGGTAAAAAAGCCCAATTCAGCCAGAAACGTAACTTTTGACCCAGAGCTCAGTTTCGAACAACATGCATATGTTAGTGGTGTCCTGAGTGGGGGAAGCTACAAAACCACTCCATTCGCTGGTCTGAGCTTTCCCTGAGGAGTTAGATCAAAGCTTATCTCAGCATTGGCAAAAAAGCCCAATTCAGCCAGAAACATAACTTTTGACCCAGAGCTGAGTTTCGAACAACATGGATATGTTAGTGGTGTCCTGAGTCGGGAAAACTACAAAACCACTCCATTCGCTGATCTGAGCTTTCCCAGAGGAAGAGGAAAGCTTAACTCCCAATTGGCAAAATAACTCATTTTAGCCAGAAACGTAACTTTTGAGCCAGAGCTCAGTTTCAAAAAACATACTCATATTCGTGGTATCCTGAGTCGAGAAAGCTAAAAAACCACTCCATTCACTGGTCTGAGCTTTCCCTGAGGAGTTGGATCAAAGCTTATCTCAGAATTGGCAAAAGAGCCCAAATCAGCCAGAAATGTTACTTTTGACCCAGAGCTAAGTTTCGAATAACAGTCAGGAAAGCTAAGAAACCATTCCATTCACAGATCTGAGCTTTCCCTGAGGAGTTAGACCAAAGCTTATATCAGAATTGGCAAAAAAGCCCAATTCAGCCAGAAAGGTAACTTTTGACCCAGAGCTCAGTTTCGAACAACATGCATATGTTAGTGGTGTCCTGAGTCCGGGAAGCTACAAAACCACTCCATTCGCTGGTCTGAGCTTTCCCTGAGGAGTTAGATCAAAGCTTATCTCAGAATTGGCAAAAGAGCCCAAATCAGCCAGAAATGTTACTTTTGACCCAGAGCTAAGTTTCGAATAACAGTCAGGAAAGCTAAGAAACCATTCCATTCGCAGATCTGAGCTTTCCCTGAGGAGTTGGACCACAGCTGATATCAGAATTGGCAAAAAAGCCCAATTCAGCCAGAAAGGTAACTTTTGACCCAGAGCTCAGTTTCGAACAACATGCATATGTTAGTGGTGTCCTGAGTGGGGGAAGCTACAAAACCACTCCATTCGCTGGTCTGAGCTTTCCCTGAGGAGTTAGATCAAAGCTTATCTCAGCATTGGCAAAAAAGCCCAATTCAGCCAGAAACATAACTTTTGACCCAGAGCTGAGTTTCGAACAACATGGATATGTTAGTGGTGTCCTGAGTCGGGAAAACTACAAAACCACTCCATTCGCTGATCTGAGCTTTCCCAGAGGAAGAGGAAAGCTTAACTCCCAATTGGCAAAATAACTCATTTTAGCCAGAAACGTAACTTTTGAGCCAGAGCTCAGTTTCAAAAAACATACTCATATTCGTGGTATCCTGAGTCAGGAAAGCTAAAAAACCACTCCATTCGCTGGTCTGAGCTTTCCCTGAGGAGTTAGAACAAAGCTTATCACAGAATTGGCAAAAGAGCCCAAATCAGCCAGAAATGTTACTTTTGACCCAGAGCTAAGTTTCGAATAACAGTCAGGAAAGCTAAGAAACCATTCCATTCGCAGATCTGAGCTTTCCCTGAGGAGTTAGACCAAAGCTTATATCAGAATTGGCAAAAAAGCCCAATTCAGCCAGAAAGGTAACTTTTGACCCAGAGCTCAGTTTCGAACAACATGCATATGTTAGTGGTGTCCTGAGTCCGGGAAGCTACAAAACCACTCCATTCGCTGAACTGAGCTTCCCTGAGGAGTGAGACCAAAGCTGATATCAGAATTGGCAAAAGAGCCAGATTCAGCCAAAAACGTTACTTTTGTCCCAGAGCTCAGTTTCGAATTACAAATATTAGTGGTGTCCTGAATCAGGAAAGCTAACAAACCACTCCATTCGCTAATCTGAGCTTTCCCAGGGGAGTTAGAGGAAAGCTTAACTCCCAATTGGCAAAAGAACTCATTTTAGCAAGAAACGTAACTTTTGAGCCAGAGCTCAGTTTCAAAAAACATACTCATATTCGTGGTATCCTGAGTCGGGAAAGCTAAGAAACCACTCCTTTCGCAGATCTGAGCTTTCCCTGAGGAGTTAGACCACAGGTGATATCAGAATTGGCAAAAAAGCCCAATTCAGCCAGAAAGGTAACTTTTGACCCAGAGCTCAGTTTCGAACAACATGGATATGTTAGTGGTGTCCTGAGTCGGGGAAGCTACAAAACCACTCCATTCGCTGATCTGAGCTTCCCTGAGGAGTCAGACCAAAGCTGATATCAGAATTGGCAAAAGAGCCCAATTCAGCCAGAAACGTAACTTTTGTCCCAGAGCTCAGTTTCGAACAACATGGATATGTTAGTGGTGTCCTGAGTCGGGAAAACTACAAAACCACTCCATTCGCTGATGTGAGCTTTCCCAGAGGAAGAGGAAAGCTTAACTCCCAATTGGCAAAAGAACTCATTTTAGCCAGAAAGGTAACTTTTGACCCAGAGCTCAGTTTCGAACAACATGCATATGTTAGTGGTGTCCTGAGTGGGGGAAGCTACAAAACCACTCCATTCGCTGATGTGAGCTTTCCCTGAGGAGTTAGACCAAAGCTGATATCAGAATTGGCAAAAGAGCCCAAATCAGCCAGAAATGTTACTTTTGACCCAGAGCTAAGTTTCGAATAACAGTCAGGAAAGCTAAGAAACCATTCCATTCGCAGATCTGAGCTTTCCCTGAGGAGTTAGACCAAAGCTTATATCAGAATTGGCAAAAAAGCCCAATTCAGCCAGAAAGGTAACTTTTGACCCAGAGCTCAGTTTCGAACAACATGCATATGTTAGTGGTGTCCTGAGTGGGGGAAGCTACAAAACCACTCCATTCGCTGGTCTGAGCTTTCCCTGAGGAGTTAGATCAAAGCTTATCTCAGAATTGGCAAAAGAGCCCAAATCAGCCAGAAATGTTACTTTTGACCCAGAGCTAAGTTTCGAATAACAGTCAGGAAAGCTAAGAAACCATTCCATTCGCAGATCTGAGCTTTCCCTGAGGAGTTAGACCACAGCTGATATCAAAATTGGCAAAAAAGCCCAATTGAGCCAGAAAGGTAACTTTTGACCCAGAGCTCAGTTTCGAACAACATGCATATGTTAGTGGTGTCCTGAGTCGGGGAAGCTACAAAACCACTCCATTCGCTGAACTGAGCTTCCCTGAGGAGTGAGACCAAAGCTGATATCAGAATTGGCAAAAGAGCCAGATTCAGCCAAAAACGTTACTTTTGTCCCAGAGCTCAGTTTCGAATTACAAATATTAGTGGTGTCCTGAATCAGGAAAGCTAACAAACCACTCCATTCGCTAATCTGAGCTTTCCCAGGGGAGTTAGAGGAAAGCTTAACTCCCAATTGGCAAAAGAACTCATTTTAGCCAGAAACGTAACTTTTGAGCCAGAGCTCAGTTTCAAAAAACATACTCATATTCGTGGTATCCTGAGTCGGGAAAGCTAAAAAACCACTCCATTCGCTGGTCTGAGCTTTCCCTGAGGAGTTGGATCAAAGCTTATCTCAGAATTGGCAAAAGAGCCCAAATCAGCCAGAAATGTTACTTTTGACCCAGAGCTAAGTTTCGAATAACAGTCAGGAAAGCTAAGAAACCATTCCATTCGCAGATCTGAGCTTTCCCTGAGGAGTTAGACCAAAGCTTATATCAGAATTGGCAAAAAAGCCCAATTCAGCCAGAAAGGTAACTTTTGACCCAGAGCTCAGTTTCAAACAACATGCATATGTTAGTGGTGTCCTGAGTGGGAGAAGCTACAAAACCACTCCATTCGCTGGTCTGAGCTTTCCCTGAGGAGTTAGATCAAAGCTTATCTCAGAATTGGCAAAAGAGCCCAAATCAGCCAGAAATGTTACTTTTGACACAGAGCTAAGTTTCGAATAACAGTCAGAAAAGCTAAGAAACCATTCCATTCGCAGATCTGAGCTTTCCCTGAGGAGTTGGACCACAGCTGATATCAGAATTGGCAAAAAAGCCCAATTCAGCCAGAAAGGTAACTTTTGACCCAGAGCTCAGTTTCGAACAACATGCATACGTTAGTGGTGTCCTGAGTCGGGGAAGCTACAAAACCACTCCATTCGCTGAACTGAGCTTCCCTGAGGAGTGAGACCAAAGCTGATATCAGAATTGGCAAAAGAGCCAGATTCAGCCAAAAACGTTACTTTTGTCCCAGAGCTCAGTTTCGAATTACAAATATTAGTGGTGTCCTGAATCAGGAAAGCTAACAAACCACTCCATTCGCTAATCTGAGCTTTCCCAGGGGAGTTAGATGAAAGCTTAACTCCCAATTGGCAAAAGAACTCATTTTAGCCAGAAACGTAACTTTTGAGCCAGAGCTCAGTTTCAAAAAACATACTCATATTCGTGGTATCCTGAGTCGGGAAAGCTAAAAAACCACTCCATTCGCTGGTCTGAGCTTTCCCTGAGGAGTTGGATCAAAGCTTATCTCAGAATTGGCAAAAGAGCCCAAATCAGCCAGAAATGTTACTTTTGACCCAGAGCTAAGTTTCGAATAACAGTCAGGAAAGCTAAGAAACCATTCCATTCGCAGATCTGAGCTTTCCCTGAGGAGTTAGACCAAAGCTTATATCAGAATTGGCAAAAAAGCCCAATTCAGCCAGAAAGGTAACTTTTGACCCAGAGCTCAGTTTCGAACAACATGCATATGTTAGTGGTGTCCTGAGTGGGGGAAGCTACAAAACCACTCCATTCGCTGGTCTGAGCTTTCCCTGAGGAGTTAGATCAAAGCTTATCTCAGCATTGGCAAAAAAGCCCAATTCAGCCAGAAACATAACTTTTGACCCAGAGCTGAGTTTCGAACAACATGGATATGTTAGTGGTGTCCTGAGTCGGGAAAACTACAAAACCACTCCATTCGCTGATCTGAGCTTTCCCAGAGGAAGAGGAAAGCTTAACTCCCAATTGGCAAAAGAACTCATTTTAGCCAGAAACGTAACTTTTGAGCCAGAGGTCAGTTTCAAAAAACATACTCATATTCGTGGTATCCTGAGTCGGGAAAGCTAAAAAACCACTCCATTCGCTGGTCTGAGCTTTCCCTAAGGAGTTGGATCAAAGCTTATCTCAGAATTGGCAAAAGAGCCCAAATCAGCCAGAAATGTTACTTTTGACCCAGAGCTAAGTTTCGAATAACAGTCAGGAAAGCTAAGAAACCATTCCATTCGCAGATCTGAGCTTTCCCTGAGGAGTTGGACCACAGCTGATATCAGAATTGGCAAAAAAGCCCAATTCAGCCAGAAAGGTAACTTTTGACCCAGAGCTCAGTTTCGAACAACATGCATATGTTAGTGGTGTCCTGAGTCGGGGAAGCTACAAAACCACTCCATTCGCTGAACTGAGCTTCCCTGAGGAGTGAGACCAAAGCTGATATCAGAATTGGCAAAAGAGCCCAATTCAGCCAGAAATGTAACTTTTGTCCCAGAGTTCAGTTTCGAACAACATGGATATGTTAGTGGTGTCCTGAGTCGGGGAAACTACAAAACCACTCCATTCGCTAATCTGAGCTTTCCCAGGGGAGTTAGAGGAAAGCTTAACTCCCAATTGGCAAAAGAACTCATTTTAGCAAGAAACGTAACTTTTGAGCCAGAGCTCAGTTTCAAAAAACATACTCATATTCGTGGTATCCTGAGTCAGGAAAGCTAAGAAACCACTCCTTTCGCAGATCTGAGCTTTCCGTGAGGAGTTAGACCACAGGTGATATCAGAATTGGCAAAAAAGCCCAATTCAGCCAGAAAGGTAACTTTTGACCCAGAGCTCAGTTTCGAACAACATGCATATGTTAGTGGTGTCCTGAGTCCGGGAAGCTACAAAACCACTCCATTCGCTGAACTGAGCTTCCCTGAGGAGTGAGACCAAAGCTGATATCAGAATTGGCAAAAGAGCCAGATTCAGCCAAAAACGTTACTTTTGTCCCAGAGATCAGTTTCGAATTACAAATATTAGTGGTGTCCTGAATCAGGAAAGCTAACAAACCACTCCATTCGCTAATCTGAGCTTTCCCAGGGGAGTTAGAGGAAAGCTTAACTCCCAATTGGCAAAAGAACTCATTTTAGCAAGAAACGTAACTTTTGAGCCAGAGCTCAGTTTCAAAAAACATACTCATATTCGTGGTATCCTGAGTCGGGAAAGCTAAGAAACCACTCCTATCGCAGATCTGAGCTTTCCCTGAGGAGTTAGACCACAGGTGATATCAGAATTGGCAAAAAAGCCCAATTCAGCCAGAAAGGTAACTTTTGACCCAGAGCTCAGTTTCGAACAACATGGATATGTTAGTGGTGTCCTGAGTCGGGGAAGCTACAAAACCACTCCATTCGCTGATCTGAGCTTCCCTGAGGAGTCAGACCAAAGCTGATATTAGAATTGGCAAAAGAGCCCAATTCAGCCAGAAACGTAACTTTTGTCCCAGAGCTCAGTTTCGAACAACATGGATATGTTAGTGGTGTCCTGAGTCGGGAAAACTACAAAACCACTCCATTCGCTGATCTGAGCTTTCCCAGAGGAAGAGGAAAGCTTAACTCCCAATTGGCAAAAGAACTCATTTTAGCCAGAAAGGTAACTTTTGACCCAGAGCTCAGTTTCGAACAACATGCATATGTTAGTGGTGTCCTGAGTGGGGGAAGCTACAAAACCACTCCATTCGCTGATGTGAGCTTTCCCTGAGGAGTTAGACCAAAGCTGATATCAGAATTGGCAAAGAGCCCAATTCAGCCAGAAAGGTAACTTTTGAGCCAGAGCTCAGTTTCGAACAACATGCATATGTTAGTGGTGTCCAGAGTCGGGAAAGCTAAAAAACCACTCCATTCGCTGGTCTGAGCTTTCCCTGAGGAGTTAGATCAAAGCTTATCTCAGAAATGGCAAAAGAGCCCAAATCAGCCAGATATGTTACTTTTGACCCAGAGCTAAGTTTCGAATAACAGTCAGGAAAGCTAAGAAACCATTCCATTCGCAGATCTGAGCTTTCCCTGAGGAGTTAGACCACAGCTAATATCAAAATTGGCAAAAAAGCCCAATTCAGCCAGAAAGGTAACTGTTGACCCAGAGCTCAGTTTCGAACAACATGCATATGTTAGTGGTGTCCTGAGTCGGGGAAGCTACAAAACCACTCCATTCGCTGAACTGAGCTTCCCTGAGGAGTGAGACCAAAGCTGATATCAGAATTGGCAAAAGAGCCAGATTCAGCCAAAAACGTTACTTTTGTCCCAGAGCTCAGTTTCGAATTACAAATATTAGTGGTGTCCTGAATCAGGAAAGCTAACAAACCACTCCATTCGCTAATCTGAGCTTTCCCAGGGGAGTTAGAGGAAAGCTTAACTCCCAATTGGCAAAAGAACTCATTTTAGCCAGAAACGTAACTTTTGAGCCAGAGCTCAGTTTCAAAAAACATACTCATATTCGTGGTATCCTGAGTCGGGAAAGCTAAAAAACCACTCCATTCGCTGGTCTGAGCTTTCCCTGAGGAGTTGGATCAAAGCTTATCTCAGAATTGGCAAAAGAGCCCAAATCAGCCAGAAATGTTACTTTTGACCCAGAGCTAAGTTTCGAATAACAGTCAGGAAAGCTAAGAAACCATTCCATTCGCAGATCTGAGCTTTCCCTGAGGAGTTAGACCAAAGCTTATATCAGAATTGGCAAAAAAGCCCAATTCAGCCAGAAAGGTAACTTTTGACCCAGAGCTCAGTTTCGAACAACATGCATATGTTAGTGGTGTCCTGAGTGGGGGAAGCTACAAAACCACTCCATTCGCTGGTCTGAGCTTTCCCTGAGGAGTTAGATCAAAGCTTATCTCAGCATTGGCAAAAAAGCCCAATTCAGCCAGAAACATAACTTTTGACCCAGAGCTGAGTTTCGAACAACATGGATATCTTAGTGGTGTCCTGAGTCGGGAAAACTACAAAACCACTCCATTCGCTGATCTGAGCTTTCCCAGAGGAAGAGGAAAGCTTAACTCCCAATTGGCAAAAGAACTCATTTTAGCCAGAAACGTAACTTTTGAGCCAGAGGTCAGTTTCAAAAAACATACTCATATTCGTGGTATCCTGAGTCGGGAAAGCTAAAAAACCACTCCATTCGCTGGTCTGAGCTTTCCCTGAGGAGTTGGATCAAAGCTTATCTCAGAATTGGCAAAAGAGCCCAAATCAGCCAGAAATGTTACTTTTGACCCAGAGCTAAGTTTCGAACAACATGCATATGTTAGTGGTGTCCTGAGTGGGGGAAGCTACAAAACCACTCCATTCGCTGATGTGAGCTTTCCCTGAGGAGTTAGACCAAAGCTGATATCAGAATTGGCAAAAGAGCCCAAATCAGCCAGAAATGTTACTTTTGACCCAGAGCTAAGTTTGGAATAACAGTCAGGAAAGCTAAGAAACCATTCCATTCGCAGATCTGAGCTTTCCCTGAGGAGTTAGACCAAAGCTTATATCAGAATTGGCAAAAAAGCCCAGTTCAGCCAGAAAGGTAACTTTTGACCCAGAGCTCAGTTTCGAACAACATGCATATGTTAGTGGTGTCCTGAGTGGGGGAAGCTACAAAACCACTCCATTCGCTGGTCTGAGCTTTCCCTGAGGAGTTAGATCAAAGCTTATCTCAGAATTGGCAAAAGAGCCCAAATCAGCCAGAAATGTTACTTTTGACCCAGAGCTAAGTTTCGAATAACAGTCAGGAAAGCTAAGAAACCATTCCATTCTCAGATCTGAGCTTTCCCTGAGGAGTTGGACCACAGCTGATATCAGAATTGGCAAAAAAGCCCAATTCAGCCAGAAAGGTAACTTTTGACCCAGAGCTCAGTTTCGAACAACATGCATATGTTAGTGGTGTCCTGAGTCGGGGAAGCTACAAAACCACTCCATTCGCTGAACTGAGCTTCCCTGAGGAGTGAGACCAAAGCTGATATCAGAATTGGCAAAAGAGCCAGATTCAGCCAAAAACGTTACTTTTGTCCCAGAGCTCAGTTTCAAATTACAAATATTAGTGGTGTCCTGAATCAGGAAAGCTAACAAACCACTCCATTCGCTAATCTGAGCTTTCCCAGGGGAGTTAGAGGAAAGCTTAACTCCCAATTGGCAAAAGAACTCATTTTAGCCAGAAACGTAACTTTTGAGCCAGAGCTCAGTTTCAAAAAACATACTCATATTCGTGGTATCCTGAGTCGGGAAAGCTAAAAAACCACTCCATTCACTGGTCTGAGCTTTCCCTGAGGAGTTGGATCAAAGCTTATCTCAGAATTGGCAAAAGAGCCCAAATCAGCCAGAAATGTTACTTTTGACCCAGAGCTAAGTTTCGAATAACAGTCAGGAAAGCTAAGAAACCATTCCATTCGCAGATCTGAGCTTTCCCTGAGGAGTTGGACCACAGCTGATATCAGAATTGGCAAAAAAGCCCAATTCAGCCAGAAAGGTAACTTTTGACCCAGAGCTCAGTTTCGAACAACATGGATATGTTAGTGGTGTCCTGAGTCGGGGAAGCTACAAAACCACTCCATTCGCTGAACTGAGCTTCCCTGAGGAGTGAGACCAAAGCTGATATCAGAATTGGCAAAAGAGCCAGATTCAGCCAAAAACGTTACTTTTGTCCCAGAGCTCAGTTTCGAATTACAAATATTAGTGGTGTCCTGAGTCGGGGAAGGTACAAAACCACTCCATTCGCTGATCTGAGCTTCCCTGAGGAGTCAGACCAAAGCTGATATCAGAATTGGCAAAAGAGCCCAATTCAGCCAGAAATGTAACTTTTGTCCCAGAGCTCAGTTTCGAACAACATGGATATGTTAGTGGTGTCCTGAGTCGGGGAAACTACAAAACCACTCCATTCGCTGATCTGAGCTTTCCCAGAGGAGTTAGAGGAAAGCTTAACTCCCAATTGGCAAAAGAACTCATTTTAGCCAGAAACGTAACTTTTGAGCCAGAGCTCAGTTTCAAAAAACATACTCATATTCGTGGTATCCTGAGTCGGGAAAGCCAAGAAACCACTCCATTCGCCGATCTGAGCTTTCCCTGAGGAGTTAGATCAAAGCTTATCTCAGAATTGGCAAAAAAGCCCAATTCAGCCAGAAAGGTAACTTTTGACCCAGAGCTCAGTTTCGAATAACATGCATATGTTAGTGGTGTCCTGAGTCGGGGAAGCTACAAAACCACTCCATTCACTGAACTGAGCTTCCCTGAGGAGTGAGACCAAAGCTGATATCAGAATTGGCAAAAGAGCCAGATTCAGCCAAAAACGTTACTTTTGTCCCAGAGCTCAGTTTCGAATTACAAATATTAGTGGTGTCCTGAATCAGGAAAGCTAACAAACCACTCCATTCGCTAATCTGAGCTTTCCCAGGGGAGTTAGAGGAAAGCTTAACTCCCAATTGGCAAAAGAACTCATTTTAGCCAGAAACGTAACTTTTGAGCCAGAGTTCAGTTTCAAAAAACATACTCATATTCGTGGTATCCTGAGTCGAGAAAGCTAAAAAACCACTCCATTCACTGGTCTGAGCTTTCCCTGAGGAGTTGGATCAAAGCTTATCTCAGAATTGGCAAAAGAGCCCAAATCAGCCAGAAATGTTACTTTTGACCCAGAGCTAAGTTTCGAATAACAGTCAGGAAAGCTAAGAAACCATTCCATTCACAGATCTGAGCTTTCCCTGAGGAGTTAGACCAAAGCTTATATCAGAATTGGCAAAAAAGCCCAATTCAGCCAGAAAGGTAACTTTTGACCCAGAGCTCAGTTTCGAACAACATGCATATGTTAGTGGTGTCCTGAGTGGGGGAAGCTACAAAACCACTCCATTCGCTGGTCTGAGCTTTCCCTGAGGAGTTAGATCAAAGCTTATCTCAGAATTGGCAAAAGAGCCCAAATCAGCCAGAAATGTTACTTTTGACCCAGAGCTAAGTTTCGAATAACAGTCAGGAAAGCTAAGAAACCATTCCATTCGCAGATCTGAGCTTTCCCTGAGGAGTTGGACCACAGCTGATATCAGAATTGGCAAAAAAGCCCAATTCAGCCAGAAAGGTAACTTTTGACCCAGAGCTCAGTTTCGAACAACATGCATATGTTAGTGGTGTCCTGAGTGGGGGAAGCTACAAAACCACTCCATTCGCTGGTCTGAGCTTTCCCTGAGGAGTTAGATCAAAGCTTATCTCAGCATTGGCAAAAAAGCCCAATTCAGCCAGAAACATAACTTTTGACCCAGAGCTGAGTTTCGAACAACATGGATATGTTAGTGGTGTCCTGAGTCGGGAAAACTACAAAACCACTCCATTCGCTGATCTGAGCTTTCCCAGAGGAAGAGGAAAGCTTAACTCCCAATTGGCAAAAGAACGCATTTTAGCCAGAAAGGTAACTTTTGACCCAGAGCTCAGTTTCGAACAACATGCATATGTTAGTGGTGTCCTGAGTGGGGGAAGCTACAAAACCACTCCATTCGCTGATGTGAGCTTTCCCTGAGGAGTTAGACCACAGCTGATATCAGAATTGGCAAAAAAGCCCAATTCAGCCAGAAAGGTAACTTTTGACCCAGAGCTCAGTTTCGAACAACATGCATATGTTAGTGGTGTCCTGAGTCGGGGAAGCTACAAAACCACTCCATTCGCTGAACTGAGCTTCCCTGAGGAGTGAGACCAAAGCTGATATCAGAATTGGCAAAAGAGCCAGATTCAGCCAAAAACGTTACTTTTGTCCCAGAGCTCAGTTTCGAATTACAAATATTAGTGGTGTCCTGAATCAGGAAAGCTAACAAACCACTCCATTCGCTAATCTGAGCTTTCCCAGGGGAGTTAGAGGAAAGCTTAACTCCCAATTGGCAAAAGAACTCATTTTAGCCAGAAACGTAACTTTTGAGCCAGAGCTCAGTTTCAAAAAACATACTCATATTCGTGGTATCCTGAGTCGGGAAAGCTAAAAAACCACTCCATTCACTGGTCTGAGCTTTCCCTGAGGAGTTGGATCAAAGCTTATCTCAGAATTGGCAAAAGAGCCCAAATCAGCCAGAAATGTTACTTTTGACCCAGAGCTAAGTTTCGAATAACAGTCAGGAAAGCTAAGAAAACCATTCCATTCGCAGATCTGAGCTTTCCCTGAGGAGTTAGACCAAAGCTTATATCAGAATTGGTAAAAAAGCCCAATTCAGCCAGAAAGGTAACTTTTGACCCAGAGCTCAGTTTCGAACAACATGCATATGTTAAAGGTGTCCTGAGTGGGGGAAGCTACAAAACCACTCCATTCGCTGGTCTGAGCTTTCCCTGAGGAGTTAGATCAAAGCTTATCTCAGAATTGGCAAAAGAGCACAAATCAGCCAGAAATGTTACTTTTGACCCAGAGCTAAGTTTCGAATAACAGTCAGGAAAGCTAAGAAACCATTCCATTCGCAGATCTGAGCTTTCCCTGAGGAGTTGGACCAAAGCTTATATCAGAATTGGCAAAAAAGCCCAATTCAGCCAGAAAGGTAACTTTTGACCCAGAGCTCAGTTTCGAACAACATGCATATGTTAGTGGTGTCCTGAGTCGGGGAAGCTAAAAAACCACTCCATTCGCTGAACTGAGCTTCCCTGAGGAGTGAGACCAAAGCTGATATCAGAATTGGCAAAAGAGCCAGATTCAGCCAAAAACGTTACTTTTGTCCCAGAGCTCAGTTTCGAATTACAAATATTAGTGGTGTCCTGAATCAGGAAAGCTAACAAACCACTCCATTCGCTAATCTGAGCTTTCCCAGGGGAGTTAGAGGAAAGCTTAACTCCCAATTGGCAAAAGAACTCATTTTAGCCAGAAACGTAACTTTTGAGCCAGAGCTCAGTTTCAAAAAACATACTCATATTCGTGGTATCCTGAGTCGGGAAAGCTAAAAAACCACTCCATTCGCTGGTCTGAGCTTTCCCTGAGGAGTTGGATCAAAGCTTATCTCAGAATTGGCAAAAGAGCCCAAATCAGCCAGAAATGTTACTTTTGACCCAGAGCTAAGTTTCGAATAACAGTCAGGAAAGCTAAGAAACCATTCCATTCGCAGATCTGAGCTTTCCCTGAGGAGTTAGACCAAAGCTTATATCAGAATTGGCAAAAAAGCCCAATTCAGCCAGAAAGGTAACTTTTGACCCAGAGCTCAGTTTCGAACAACATGCATATGTTAGTGGTGTCCTGAGTGGGGGAAGCTACAAAACCACTCCATTCGCTGGTCTGAGCTTTCCCTGAGGAGTTAGATCAAAGCTTATCTCAGAATTGGCAAAAGAGCCCAAATCAGCCAGAAATGTTACTTTTGACCCAGAGCTAAGTTTCGAATAACAGTCAGGAAAGCTAAGAAACCATTCCATTCGCAGATCTGAGCTTTCCCTGAGGAGTTGGACCACAGCTGATATCCTAATTGGCAAAAAAGCCCAATTCAGCCAGAAAGGTAACTTTTGACCCAGAGCTCAGTTTCGAACAACATGCATATGTTAGTGGTGTCCTGAGTCGGGGAAGCTACAAAACCACTCCATTCGCTGAACTGAGCTTCCCTGAGGAGTGAGACCAAAGCTGATATCAGAATTGGCAAAAGAGCCAGATTCAGCCAAAAACGTTACTTTTGTCCCAGAGCTCAGTTTCGAATTACAAATATTAGTGGTGTCCTGAATCAGGAAAGCTAACAAACCACTCCATTCGCTAATCTGAGCTTTCCCAGGGGAGTTAGAGGAAAGCTTAACTCCCAATTGGCAAAAGAACTCATTTTAGCCAGAAACGTAACTTTTGAGCCAGAGCTCAGTTTCAAAAAACATACTCATATTCGTGGTATCCTGAGTCGGGAAAGCTAAAAAACCACTCCATTCACTGGTCTGAGCTTTCCCTGAGGAGTTGGATCAAAGCTTATCTCAGAATTGGCAAAAGAGCCCAAATCAGCCAGAAATGTTACTTTTGACCCAGAGCTAAGTTTCGAATAACAGTCAGGAAAGCTAAGAAAACCATTCCATTCGCAGATCTGAGCTTTCCCTGAGGAGTTAGACCAAAGCTTATATCAGAATTGGTAAAAAAGCCCAATTCAGCCAGAAAGGTAACTTTTGACCCAGAGCTCAGTTTCGAACAACATGCATATGTTAGTGGTGTCCTGAGTGGGGGAAGCTACAAAACCACTCCATTCGCTGGTCTGAGCTTTCCCTGAGGAGTTAGATCAAAGCTTATCTCAGAATTGGCAAAAGAGCACAAATCAGCCAGAAATGTTACTTTTGACCCAGAGCTAAGTTTCGAATAACAGTCAGGAAAGCTAAGAAACCATTCCATTCGCAGATCTGAGCTTTCCCTGAGGAGTTGGACCACAGCTGATATCAGAATTGGCAAAAAAGCCCAATTCAGCCAGAAAGGTAACTTTTGACCCAGAGCTCAGTTTCGAACAACATGCATATGTTAGTGGTGTCCTGAGTGGGGGAAGCTACAAAACCACTCCATTCGCTGGTCTGAGCTTTCCCTGAGGAGTTAGATCAAAGCTTATCTCAGCATTGGCAAAAAAGCCCAATTCAGCCAGAACCATAACTTTTGACCCAGAGCTGAGTTTCGAACAACATGGATATGTTAGTGGTGTCCTGAGTGGGGGAAGCTACAAAACCACTCCATTCGCTGATGTGAGCTTTCCCTGAGGAGTTAGACCACAGCTGATATCAGAATTGGCAAAAAAGCCCAATTCAGCCAGAAAGGTAACTTTTGACCCAGAGCTCAGTTTCGAACAACATGCATATGTTAGTGGTGTCCTGAGTCGGGGAAGCTACAAAACCACTCCATTCGCTGAACTGAGCTTCCCTGAGGAGTGAGACCAAAGCTGATATCAGAATTGGCAAAAGAGCCAGATTCAGCCAAAAACGTTACTTTTGTCCCAGAGCTCAGTTTCGAATTACAAATATTTGTGGTGTCCTGAATCAGGAAAGCTAACAAACCACTACATTCGCTAATCTGAGCTTTCCCAGGGGAGTTAGAGGAAAGCTTAACTCCCAATTGGCAAAAGAACTCATTTTAGCCAGAAACGTAACTTTTGAGCCAGAGCTCAGTTTCAAAAAACATACTCATATTCGTGGTATCCTGAGTCGGGAAAGCTAAAAAACCACTCCATTCGCTGGTCTGAGCTTTCCCTGAGGAGTTGGATCAAAGCTTATCTCAGAATTGGCAAAAGAGCCCAAATCAGCCAGAAATGTTACTTTTGACCCAGAGCTAAGTTTCGAATAACAGTCAGGAAAGCTAAGAAACCATTCCATTCGCAGATCTGAGCTTTCCCTGAGGAGTTAGACCAAAGCTTATATCAGAATTGGCAAAAAAGCCCAATTCAGCCAGAAAGGTAACTTTTGACCCAGAGCTCAGTTTCGAACAACATGCATATGTTAGTGGTGTCCTGAGTGGGGGAAGCTACAAAACCACTCCATTCGCTGGTCTGAGCTTTCCCTGAGGAGTTAGATCAAAGCTTATCTCAGAATTGGCAAAAGAGCCCAAATCAGCCAGAAATGTTACTTTTGACCCAGAGCTAAGTTTCGAATAACAGTCAGGAAAGCTAAGAAACCATTCCATTCGCAGATCTGAGCTTTCCCTGAGGAGTTGGACCACAGCTGATATCCTAATTGGCAAAAAAGCCCAATTCAGCCAGAAAGGTAACTTTTGACCCAGAGCTCAGTTTCGAACAACATGCATATGTTAGTGGTGTCCTGAGTGGGGGAAGCTACAAAACCACTCCATTCGCTGATGTGAGCTTTCCCTGAGGAGTTAGACCACAGCTGATATCAGAATTGGCAAAAAAGCCCAATTCAGCCAGAAAGGTAACTTTTGACCCAGAGCTCAGTTTCGAACAACATGCATATGTTAGTGGTGTCCTGAGTCGGGGAAGCTACAAAACCACTCCATTCGCTGTACTGAGCTTCCCTGAGGAGTGAGACCAAAGCTGATATCAGAATTGGCAAAAGAGCCAGATTCAGCCAAAAACGTTACTTTTGTCCCAGAGCTCAGTTTCGAATTACAAATATTAGTGGTGTCCTGAATCAGGAAAGCTAACAAACCACTCCATTCGCTAATCTGAGCTTTCCCAGGGGAGTTAGAGGAAAGCTTAACTCCCAATTGGCAAAAGAACTCATTTTAGCCAGAAACGTAACTTTTGAGCCAGAGCTCAGTTTCAAAAAACATACTCATATTCGTGGTATCCTGAGTCGGGAAAGCTAAAAAACCACTCCATTCACTGGTCTGAGCTTTCCCTGAGGAGTTGGATCAAAGCTTATCTCAGAATTGGCAAAAGAGCCCAAATCAGCCAGAAATGTTACTTTTGACCCAGAGCTAAGTTTCGAATAACAGTCAGGAAAGCTAAGAAACCATTCCATTCGCAGATCTGAGCTTTCCCTGAGGAGTTAGACCAAAGCTTATATCAGAATTGGCAAAAAAGCCCAATTCAGCCAGAAAGGTAACTTTTGACCCAGAGCTCAGTTTCGAACAACATGCATATGTTAGTGGTGTCCTGAGTGGGGGAAGCTACAAAACCACTCCATTCGCTGGTCTGAGCTTTCCCTGAGGAGTTAGATCAAAGCTTATCTCAGAATTGGCAAAAGAGCCCAAATCAGCCAGAAATGTTACTTTTGACCCAGAGCTAAGTTTCGAATAACAGTCAGGAAAGCTAAGAAACCATTCCATTCGCAGATCTGAGCTTTCCCTGAGGAGTTGGACCACAGCTGATATCAGAATTGGCAAAAAAGCCCAATTCAGCCAGAAAGGTAACTTTTGACCCAGAGCTCAGTTTCGAACAACATGCATATGTTAGTGGTGTCCTGAGTGGGGGAAGCTACAAAACCACTCCATTCGCTGGTCTGAGCTTTCCCTGAGGAGTTAGATCAAAGCTTATCTCAGCATTGGCAAAAAAGCCCAATTCAGCCAGAAACATAACAATTGACCCAGAGCTGAGTTTCGAACAACATGGATATGTTAGTGGTGTCCTGAGTCGGGAAAACTACAAAACCACTCCATTCGCTGATCTGAGCTTTCCCAGAGGAAGAGGAAAGCTTAACTCCCAATTGGCAAAAGAACGCATTTTAGCCAGAAAGGTAACTTTTGACCCAGAGCTCAGTTTCGAACAACATGCATATGTTAGTGGTGTCCTGAGTGGGGGAAGCTACAAAACCACTCCATTCGCTGATGTGAGCTTTCCCTGAGGAGTTAGACCACAGCTGATATCAGAATTGGCAAAAAAGCCCAATTCAGCCAGAAAGGTAACTTTTGACCCAGAGCTCAGTTTCGAACAACATGCATATGTTAGTGGTGTCCTGAGTTGGGGAAGCTACAAAACCACTCCATTCGCTGAACTGAGCTTCCCTGAGGAGTGAGACCAAAGCTGATATCAGAATTGGCAAAAGAGCCAGATTCAGCCAAAAACGTTACTTTTGTCCCAGAGCTCAGTTTCGAATTACAAATATTAGTGGTGTCCTGAATCAGGAAAGCTAACAAACCACTCCATTCGCTAATCTGAGCTTTCCCAGGGGAGTTAGAGGAAAGCTTAACTCCCAATTGGCAAAAGAACTCATTTTAGCCAGAAACGTAACTTTTGAGCCAGAGCTCAGTTTCAAAAAACATACTCATATTCGTGGTATCCTGAGTCGGGAAAGCTAAAAAACCACTCCATTCACTGGTCTGAGCTTTCCCTGAGGAGTTGGATCAAAGCTTATCTCAGAATTGGCAAAAGAGCCCAAATCAGCCAGAAATGTTACTTTTGACCCAGAGCTAAGTTTCGAATAACAGTCAGGAAAGCTAAGAAAACCATTCCATTCGCAGATCTGAGCTTTCCCTGAGGAGTTAGACCAAAGCTTATATCAGAATATGTAAAAAAGCCCAATTCAGCCAGAAAGGTAACTTTTGACCCAGAGCTCAGTTTCGAACAACATGCATATGTTAGTGGTGTCCTGAGTGGGGGAAGCTACAAAACCACTCCATTCGCTGGTCTGAGCTTTCCCTGAGGAGTTAGATCAAAGCTTATCTCAGAATTGGCAAAAGAGCACAAATCAGCCAGAAATGTTACTTTTGACCCAGAGCTAAGTTTCGAATAACAGTCAGGAAAGCTAAGAAACCATTCCATTCGCAGATCTGAGCTTTCCCTGAGGAGTTGGACCAAAGCTTATATCAGAATTGGCAAAAAAGCCCAATTCAGCCAGAAAGGTAACTTTTGACCCAGAGCTCAGTTTCGAACAACATGCATATGTTAGTGGTGTCCTGAGTCGGGGAAGCTACAAAACCACTCCATTCGCTGAACTGAGCTTCCCTGAGGAGTGAGACCAAAGCTGATATCAGAATTGGCAAAAGAGCCAGATTCAGCCAAAAACGTTACTTTTGTCCCAGAGCTCAGTTTCGAATTACAAATATTAGTGGTGTCCTGAATCAGGAAAGCTAACAAACCACTCCATTCGCTAATCTGAGCTTTCCCAGGGGAGTTAGAGGAAAGCTTAACTCCCAATTGGCAAAAGAACTCATTTTAGCCAGAAACGTAACTTTTGAGCCAGAGCTCAGTTTCAAAAAACATACTCATATTCGTGGTATCCTGAGTCGGGAAAGCTAAAAAACCACTCCATTCGCTGGTCTGAGCTTTCCCTGAGGAGTTGGATCAAAGCTTATCTCAGAATTGGCAAAAGAGCCCAAATCAGCCAGAAATGTTACTTTTGACCCAGAGCTAAGTTTCGAATAACAGTCAGGAAAGCTAAGAAACCATTCCATTCGCAGATCTGAGCTTTCCCTGAGGAGTTAGACCAAAGCTTATATCAGAATTGGCAAAAAAGCCCAATTCAGCCAGAAAGGTAACTTTTGACCCAGAGCTCAGTTTCGAACAACATGCATATGTTAGTGGTGTCCTGAGTGGGGGAAGCTACAAAACCACTCCATTCGCTGGTCTGAGCTTTCCCTGAGGAGTTAGATCAAAGCTTATCTCAGAATTGGCAAAAGAGCCCAAATCAGCCAGAAATGTTACTTTTGACCCAGAGCTAAGTTTCGAATAACAGTCAGGAAAGCTAAGAAACCATTCCATTCGCAGATCTGAGCTTTCCCTGAGGAGTTGGACCACAGCTGATATCCTAATTGGCAAAAAAGCCCAATTCAGCCAGAAAGGTAACTTTTGACCCAGAGCTCAGTTTCGAACAACATGCATATGTTAGTGGTGTCCTGAGTCGGGGAAGCTACAAAACCACTCCATTCGCTGAACTGAGCTTCCCTGAGGAGTGAGACCAAAGC
Organism: Natrix helvetica; assembly: GCF_964273705.1. Taxonomy (NCBI): domain Eukaryota; kingdom Metazoa; phylum Chordata; class Lepidosauria; order Squamata; family Natricidae; genus Natrix; species Natrix helvetica. The sequence goes on along the minus strand of NC_138558.1, from coordinate 68,753,910 downwards.
TGATATCAGAATTGGCAAAAGAGCCAGATTCAGCCAAAAACGTTACTTTTGTCCCAGAGCTCAGTTTCGAATTACAAATATTAGTGGTGTCCTGAATCAGGAAAGCTAACAAACCACTCCATTCGCTAATCTGAGCTTTCCCAGGGGAGTTAGAGGAAAGCTTAACTCCCAATTGGCAAAAGAACTCATTTTAGCCAGAAACGTAACTTTTGAGCCAGAGCTCAGTTTCAAAAAACATACTCATATTCGTGGTATCCTGAGTCGGGAAAGCTAAAAAACCACTCCATTCACTGGTCTGAGCTTTCCCTGAGGAGTTGGATCAAAGCTTATCTCAGAATTGGCAAAAGAGCCCAAATCAGCCAGAAATGTTACTTTTGACCCAGAGCTAAGTTTCGAATAACAGTCAGGAAAGCTAAGAAAACCATTCCATTCGCAGATCTGAGCTTTCCCTGAGGAGTTAGACCAAAGCTTATATCAGAATTGGTAAAAAAGCCCAATTCAGCCAGAAAGGTAACTTTTGACCCAGAGCTCAGTTTCGAACAACATGCATATGTTAGTGGTGTCCTGAGTGGGGGAAGCTACAAAACCACTCCATTCGCTGGTCTGAGCTTTCCCTGAGGAGTTAGATCAAAGCTTATCTCAGAATTGGCAAAAGAGCACAAATCAGCCAGAAATGTTACTTTTGACCCAGAGCTAAGTTTCGAATAACAGTCAGGAAAGCTAAGAAACCATTCCATTCACAGATCTGAGCTTTCCCTGAGGAGTTAGACCAAAGCTTATATCAGAATTGGCAAAAAAGCCCAATTCAGCCAGAAAGGTAACTTTTGACCCAGAGCTCAGTTTCGAACAACATGCATATGTTAGTGGTGTCCTGAGTGGGGAAAGCTAAAAAACCACTCCATTCACTGGTCTGAGCATTCCCTGAGGAGTTGGATCAAAGCTTATCTCAGAATTGGCAAAAGAGCCCAAATCAGCCAGAAATGTTACTTTTGACCCAGAGCTAAGTTTCGAATAACAGTCAGGAAAGCTAAGAAACCATTCCATTCGCAGATCTGAGCTTTCCCTGAGGAGTTGGACCACAGCTGATATCAGAATTGGCAAAAAAGCCCAATTCAGCCAGAAAGGTAACTTTTGACCCAGAGCTCAGTTTCGAACAACATGCATATGTTAGTGGTGTCCTGAGTGGGGGAAGCTACAAAACCACTCCATTCGCTGGTCTGAGCTTTCCCTGAGGAGTTAGATCAAAGCTTATCTCAGCATTGGCAAAAAAGCCCAATTCAGCCAGAAACATAACTTTTGACCCAGAGCTGAGTTTCGAACAACATGGATATGTTAGTGGTGTCCTGAGTGGGGGAAGCTACAAAACCACTCCATTCGCTGATGTGAGCTTTCCCTGAGGAGTTAGACCACAGCTGATATCAGAATTGGCAAAAAAGCCCAATTCAGCCAGAAAGGTAACTTTTGACCCAGAGCTCAGTTTCGAACAACATGCATATGTTAGTGGTGTCCTGAGTCGGGGAAGCTACAAAACCACTCCATTCGCTGAACTGAGCTTCCCTGAGGAGTGAGACCAAAGCTGATATCAGAATTGGCAAAAGAGCCAGATTCAGCCAAAAACGTTACTTTTGTCCCAGAGCTCAGTTTCGAATTACAAATATTAGTGGTGTCCTGAATCAGGAAAGCTAACAAACCACTCCATTCGCTAATCTGAGCTTTCCCAGGGGAGTTAGAGGAAAGCTTAACTCCCAATTGGCAAAAGAACTCATTTTAGCCAGAAACGTAACTTTTGAGCCAGAGCTCAGTTTCAAAAAACATACTCATATTCGTGGTATCCTGAGTCGGGAAAGCTAAAAAACCACTCCATTCGCTGGTCTGAGCTTTCCCTGAGGAGTTGGATCAAAGCTTATCTCAGAATTGGCAAAAGAGCCCAAATCAGCCAGAAATGTTACTTTTGACCCAGAGCTAAGTTTCGAATAACAGTCAGGAAAGCTAAGAAACCATTCCATTCGCAGATCTGAGCTTTCCCTGAGGAGTTAGACCAAAGCTTATATCAGAATTGGCAAAAAAGCCCAATTCAGCCAGAAAGGTAACTTTTGACCCAGAGCTCAGTTTCGAACAACATGCATATGTTAGTGGTGTCCTGAGTGGGGGAAGCTACAAAACCACTCCATTCGCTGGTCTGAGCTTTCCCTGAGGAGTTAGATCAAAGCTTATCTCAGAATTGGCAAAAGAGCCCAAATCAGCCAGAAATGTTACTTTTGACCCAGAGCTAAGTTTCGAATAACAGTCAGGAAAGCTAAGAAAACCATTCCATTCGCAGATCTGAGCTTTCCCTGAGGAGTTAGACCAAAGCTTATATCAGAATTGGTAAAAAAGCCCAATTCAGCCAGAAAGGTAACTTTTGACCCAGAGCTCAGTTTCGAACAACATGCATATGTTAGTGGTGTCCTGAGTGGGGGAAGCTACAAAACCACTCCATTCGCTGGTCTGAGCTTTCCCTGAGGAGTTAGATCAAAGCTTATCTCAGAATTGGCAAAAGAGCACAAATCAGCCAGAAATGTTACTTTTGACCCAGAGCTAAGTTTCGAATAACAGTCAGGAAAGCTAAGAAACCATTCCATTCGCAGATCTGAGCTTTCCCTGAGGAGTTGGACCAAAGCTTATATCAGAATTGGCAAAAAAGCCCAATTCAGCCAGAAAGGTAACTTTTGACCCAGAGCTCAGTTTCGAACAACATGCATATGTTAGTGGTGTCCTGAGTCGGGGAAGCTACAAAACCACTCCATTCGCTGAACTGAGCTTCCCTGAGGAGTGAGACCAAAGCTGATATCAGAATTGGCAAAAGAGCCAGATTCAGCCAAAAACGTTACTTTTGTCCCAGAGCTCAGTTTCGAATTACAAATATTAGTGGTGTCCTGAATCAGGAAAGCTAACAAACCACTCCATTCGCTAATCTGAGCTTTCCCAGGGGAGTTAGAGGAAAGCTTAACTCCCAATTGGCAAAAGAACTCATTTTAGCCAGAAACGTAACTTTTGAGCCAGAGCTCAGTTTCAAAAAACATACTCATATTCGTGGTATCCTGAGTCGGGAAAGCTAAAAAACCACTCCATTCGCTGGTCTGAGCTTTCCCTGAGGAGTTGGATCAAAGCTTATCTCAGAATTGGCAAAAGAGCCCAAATCAGCCAGAAATGTTACTTTTGACCCAGAGCTAAGTTTCGAATAACAGTCAGGAAAGCTAAGAAACCATTCCATTCGCAGATCTGAGCTTTCCCTGAGGAGTTAGACCAAAGCTTATATCAGAATTGGCAAAAAAGCCCAATTCAGCCAGAAAGGTAACTTTTGACCCAGAGCTCAGTTTCGAACAACATGCATATGTTAGTGGTGTCCTGAGTGGGGGAAGCTACAAAACCACTCCATTCGCTGGTCTGAGCTTTCCCTGAGGAGTTAGATCAAAGCTTATCTCAGAATTGGCAAAAGAGCCCAAATCAGCCAGAAATGTTACTTTTGACCCAGAGCTAAGTTTCGAATAACAGTCAGGAAAGCTAAGAAACCATTCCATTCGCAGATCTGAGCTTTCCCTGAGGAGTTGGACCACAGCTGATATCCTAATTGGCAAAAAAAGCCCAATTCAGCCAGAAAGGTAACTTTTGACCCAGAGCTCAGTTTCGAACAACATGCATATGTTAGTGGTGTCCTGAGTCGGGGAAGCTACAAAACCACTCCATTCGCTGAACTGAGCTTCCCTGAGGAGTGAGACCAAAGCTGATATCAGAATTGGCAAAAGAGCCAGATTCAGCCAAAAACGTTACTTTTGTCCCAGAGCTCAGTTTCGAATTACAAATATTAGTGGTGTCCTGAATCAGGAAAGCTAACAAACCACTCCATTCGCTAATCTGAGCTTTCCCAGGGGAGTTAGAGGAAAGCTTAACTCCCAATTGGCAAAAGAACTCATTTTAGCCAGAAACGTAACTTTTGAGCCAGAGCTCAGTTTCAAAAAACATACTCATATTCGTGGTATCCTGAGTCGGGAAAGCTAAAAAACCACTCCATTCACTGGTCTGAGCTTTCCCTGAGGAGTTGGATCAAAGCTTATCTCAGAATTGGCAAAAGAGCCCAAATCAGCCAGAAATGTTACTTTTGACCCAGAGCTAAGTTTCGAATAACAGTCAGGAAAGCTAAGAAACCATTCCATTCACAGATCTGAGCTTTCCCTGAGGAGTTAGACCAAAGCTTATATCAGAATTGGCAAAAAAGCCCAATTCAGCCAGAAAGGTAACTTTTGACCCAGAGCTCAGTTTCGAACAACATGCATATGTTAGTGGTGTCCTGAGTGGGGAAAGCTAAAAAACCACTCCATTCACTGGTCTGAGCATTCCCTGAGGAGTTGGATCAAAGCTTATCTCAGAATTGGCAAAAGAGCCCAAATCAGCCAGAAATGTTACTTTTGACCCAGAGCTAAGTTTCGAATAACAGTCAGGAAAGCTAAGAAACCATTCCATTCGCAGATCTGAGCTTTCCCTGAGGAGTTGGACCACAGCTGATATCAGAATTGGCAAAAAAGCCCAATTCAGCCAGAAAGGTAACTTTTGACCCAGAGCTCAGTTTCGAACAACATGCATATGTTAGTGGTGTCCTGAGTGGGGGAAGCTACAAAACCACTCCATTCGCTGGTCTGAGCTTTCCCTGAGGAGTTAGATCAAAGCTTATCTCAGCATTGGCAAAAAAGCCCAATTCAGCCAGAAACATAACTTTTGACCCAGAGCTGAGTTTCGAACAACATGGATATGTTAGTGGTGTCCTGAGTGGGGGAAGCTACAAAACCACTCCATTCGCTGATGTGAGCTTTCCCTGAGGAGTTAGACCACAGCTGATATCAGAATTGGCAAAAAAGCCCAATTCAGCCAGAAAGGTAACTTTTGACCCAGAGCTCAGTTTCGAACAACATGCATATGTTAGTGGTGTCCTGAGTCGGGGAAGCTACAAAACCACTCCATTCGCTGAACTGAGCTTCCCTGAGGAGTGAGACCAAAGCTGATATCAGAATTGGCAAAAGAGCCAGATTCAGCCAAAAAGGTTACTTTTGTCCCAGAGCTCAGTTTCGAATTACAAATATTAGTGGTGTCCTGAATCAGGAAAGCTAACAAACCACTCCATTCGCTAATCTGAGCTTTCCCAGGGGAGTTAGAGGAAAGCTTAACTCCCAATTGGCAAAAGAACTCATTTTAGCCAGAAACGTAACTTTTGAGCCAGAGCTCAGTTTCAAAAAACATACTCATATTCGTGGTATCCTGAGTCGGGAAAGCTAAAAAACCACTCCATTCGCTGGTCTGAGCTTTCCCTGAGGAGTTGGATCAAAGCTTATCTCAGAATTGGCAAAAGAGCCCAAATCAGCCAGAAATGTTACTTTTGACCCAGAGCTAAGTTTCGAATAACAGTCAGGAAAGCTAAGAAACCATTCCATTCGCAGATCTGAGCTTTCCCTGAGGAGTTAGACCAAAGCTTATATCAGAATTGGCAAAAAAGCCCAATTCAGCCAGAAAGGTAACTTTTGACCCAGAGCTCAGTTTCGAACAACATGCATATGTTAGTGGTGTCCTGAGTGGGGGAAGCTACAAAACCACTCCATTCGCTGGTCTGAGCTTTCCCTGAGGAGTTAGATCAAAGCTTATCTCAGAATTGGCAAAAGAGCCCAAATCAGCCAGAAATGTTACTTTTGACCCAGAGCTAAGTTTCGAATAACAGTCAGGAAAGCTAAGAAACCATTCCATTCGCAGATCTGAGCTTTCCCTGAGGAGTTGGACCACAGCTGATATCCTAATTGGCAAAAAAGCCCAATTCAGCCAGAAAGGTAACTTTTGACCCAGAGCTCAGTTTCGAACAACATGCATATGTTAGTGGTGTCCTGAGTCGGGGAAGCTACAAAACCACTCCATTCGCTGAACTGAGCTTCCCTGAGGAGTGAGACCAAAGCTGATATCAGAATTGGCAAAAGAGCCAGATTCAGCCAAAAACGTTACTTTTGTCCCAGAGCTCAGTTTCGAATTACAAATATTAGTGGTGTCCTGAATCAGGAAAGCTAACAAACCACTCCATTCGCTAATCTGAGCTTTCCCAGGGGAGTTAGAGGAAAGCTTAACTCCCAATTGGCAAAAGAACTCATTTTAGCCAGAAACGTAACTTTTGAGCCAGAGCTCAGTTTCAAAAAACATACTCATATTCGTGGTATCCTGAGTCGGGAAAGCTAAAAAACCACTCCATTCACTGGTCTGAGCTTTCCCTGAGGAGTTGGATCAAAGCTTATCTCAGAATTGGCAAAAGAGCCCAAATCAGCCAGAAATGTTACTTTTGACCCAGAGCTAAGTTTCGAATAACAGTCAGGAAAGCTAAGAAAACCATTCCATTCGCAGATCTGAGCTTTCCCTGAGGAGTTAGACCAAAGCTTATATCAGAATTGGTAAAAAAGCCCAATTCAGCCAGAAAGGTAACTTTTGACCCAGAGCTCAGTTTCGAACAACATGCATATGTTAGTGGTGTCCTGAGTGGGGGAAGCTACAAAACCACTCCATTCGCTGGTCTGAGCTTTCCCTGAGGAGTTAGATCAAAGCTTATCTCAGAATTGGCAAAAGAGCACAAATCAGCCAGAAATGTTACTTTTGACCCAGAGCTAAGTTTCGAATAACAGTCAGGAAAGCTAAGAAACCATTCCATTCACAGATCTGAGCTTTCCCTGAGGAGTTAGACCAAAGCTTATATCAGAATTGGCAAAAAAGCCCAATTCAGCCAGAAAGGTAACTTTTGACCCAGAGCTCAGTTTCGAACAACATGCATATGTTAGTGGTGTCCTGAGTGGGGAAAGCTAAAAATCCACTCCATTCACTGGTCTGAGCATTCCCTGAGGAGTTGGATCAAAGCTTATCTCAGAATTGGCAAAAGAGCCCAAATCAGCCAGAAATGTTACTTTTGACCCAGAGCTAAGTTTCGAATAACAGTCAGGAAAGCTAAGAAACCATTCCATTCACAGATCTGAGCTTTCCCTGAGGAGTTAGACCAAAGCTTATATCAGAATTGGCAAAAAAGCCCAATTCAGCCAGAAAGATAACTTTTGACCCAGAGCTCAGTTTCGAACAACATGCATATGTTAGTGGTGTCCTGAGTGGGGGAAGCTACAAAACCACTCCATTCGCTGGTCTGAGCTTTCCCTGAGGAGTTAGATCAAAGCTTATCTCAGAATTGGCAAAAGAGCCCAAATCAGCCAGAAATGTTACTTTTGACCCAGAGCTAAGTTTCGAATAACAGTCAGGAAAGCTAAGAAACCATTCCATTCGCAGATCTGAGCTTTCCCTGAGGAGTTGGACCACAGCTGATATCAGAATTGGCAAAAAAGCCCAATTCAGCCAGAAAGGTAACTTTTGACCCAGAGCTCAGTTTCGAACAACATGCATATGTTAGTGGTGTCCTGAGTCGGGGAAGCTACAAAACCACTCCATTCGCTGAACTGAGCTTCCCTGAGGAGTGAGACCAAAGCTGATATCAGAATTGGCAAAAGAGCCAGATTCAGCCAAAAACGTTACTTTTGTCCCAGAGCTCAGTTTCGAATTACAAATATTAGTGGTGTCCTGAATCAGGAAAGCTAACAAACCACTCCATTCGCTAATCTGAGCTTTCCCAGGGGAGTTAGAGGAAAGCTTAACTCCCAATTGGCAAAAGAACTCATTTTAGCCAGAAACGTAACTTTTGAGCCAGAGCTCAGTTTCAAAAAACATACTCATATTCGTGGTATCCTGAGTCGGGAAAGCTAAAAAACCACTCCATTCGCTGGTCTGAGCTTTCCCTGAGGAGTTGGATCAAAGCTTATCTCAGAATTGGCAAAAGAGCCCAAATCAGCCAGAAATGTTACTTTTGACCGAGAGCTAAGTTTCGAATAACAGTCAGGAAAGCTAAGAAACCATTCCATTCGCAGATCTGAGCTTTCCCTGAGGAGTTAGACCAAAGCTTATATCAGAATTGGCAAAAAAGCCCAATTCAGCCAGAAAGGTAACTTTTGACCCAGAGCTCAGTTTCGAACAACATGCATATGTTAGTGGTGTCCTGAGTGGGGAAAGCTAAAAAACCACTCCATTCACTGGTCTGAGCATTCCCTGAGGAGTTGGATCAAAGCTTATCTCAGAATTGGCAAAAGAGCCCAAATCAGCCAGAAATGTTACTTTTGACCCAGAGCTAAGTTTCGAATAACAGTCAGGAAAGCTAAGAAACCATTCCATTCGCAGATCTGAGCTTTCCCTGAGGAGTTGGACCACAGCTGATATCAGAATTGGCAAAAAAGCCCAATTCAGCCAGAAAGGTAACTTTTGACCCAGAGCTCAGTTTCGAACAACATGCATATGTTAGTGGTGTCCTGAGTGGGGGAAGCTACAAAACCACTCCATTCGCTGGTCTGAGCTTTCCCTGAGGAGTTAGATCAAAGCTTATCTCAGCATTGGCAAAAAAGCCCAATTCAGCCAGAAACATAACTTTTGACCCAGAGCTGAGTTTCGAACAACATGGATATGTTAGTGGTGTCCTGAGTGGGGGAAGCTACAAAACCACTCCATTCGCTGATGTGAGCTTTCCCTGAGGAGTTAGACCACAGCTGATATCAGAATTGGCAAAAAAGCCCAATTCAGCCAGAAAGGTAACTTTTGACCCAGAGCTCAGTTTCGAACAACATGCATATGTTAGTGGTGTCCTGAGTCGGGGAAGCTACAAAACCACTCCATTCGCTGAACTGAGCTTCCCTGAGGAGTGAGACCAAAGCTGATATCAGAATTGGCAAAAGAGCCAGATTCAGCCAAAAACGTTACTTTTGTCCCAGAGCTCAGTTTCGAATTACAAATATTAGTGGTGTCCTGAATCAGGAAAGCTAACAAACCACTCCATTCGCTAATCTGAGCTTTCCCAGGGGAGTTAGAGGAAAGCTTAACTCCCAATTGGCAAAAGAACTCATTTTAGCCAGAAACGTAACTTTTGAGCCAGAGCTCAGTTTCAAAAAACATACTCATATTCGTGGTATCCTGAGTCGGGAAAGCTAAAAAACCACTCCATTCGCTGGTCTGAGCTTTCCCTGAGGAGTTGGATCAAAGCTTATCTCAGAATTGGCAAAAGAGCCCAAATCAGCCAGAAATGTTACTTTTGACCCAGAGCTAAGTTTCGAATAACAGTCAGGAAAGCTAAGAAACCATTCCATTCGCAGATCTGAGCTCTCCCTGAGGAGTTAGACCAAAGCTTATATCAGAATTGGCAAAAAAGCCCAATTCAGCCAGAAAGGTAACTTTTGACCCAGAGCTCAGTTTCGAACAACATGCATATGTTAGTGGTGTCCTGAGTGGGGGAAGCTACAAAACCACTCCATTCGCTGGTCTGAGCTTTCCCTGAGGAGTTAGATCAAAGCTTATCTCAGAATTGGCAAAAGAGCCCAAATCAGCCAGAAATGTTACTTTTGACCCAGAGCTAAGTTTCGAATAACAGTCAGGAAAGCTAAGAAACCATTCCATTCGCAGATCTGAGCTTTCCCTGAGGAGTTGGACCACAGCTGATATCCTAATTGGCAAAAAAGCCCAATTCAGCCAGAAAGGTAACTTTTGACCCAGAGCTCAGTTTCGAACAACATGCATATGTTAGTGGTGTCCTGAGTCGGGGAAGCTACAAAACCACTCCATTCGCTGAACTGAGCTTCCCTGAGGAGTGAGACCAAAGCTGATATCAGAATTGGCAAAAGAGCCAGATTCAGCCAAAAACGTTACTTTTGTCCCAGAGCTCAGTTTCGAATTACAAATATTAGTGGTGTCCTGAATCAGGAAAGCTAACAAACCACTCCATTCGCTAATCTGAGCTTTCCCAGGGGAGTTAGAGGAAAGCTTAACTCCCAATTGGCAAAAGAACTCATTTTAGCCAGAAACGTAACTTTTGAGCCAGAGCTCAGTTTCAAAAAACATACTCATATTCGTGGTATCCTGAGTCGGGAAAGCTAAAAAACCACTCCATTCACTGGTCTGAGCTTTCCCTGAGGAGTTGGATCAAAGCTTATCTCAGAATTGGCAAAAGAGCCCAAATCAGCCAGAAATGTTACTTTTGACCCAGAGCTAAGTTTCGAATAACAGTCAGGAAAGCTAAGAAAACCATTCCATTCGCAGATCTGAGCTTTCCCTGAGGAGTTAGACCAAAGCTGATATCCTAATTGGCAAAAAAGCCCAATTCAGCCAGAAAGGTAACTTTTGACCCAGAGCTCAGTTTCGAACAACATGCATATGTTAGTGGTGTCCTGAGTCGGGGAAGCTACAAAACCACTCCATTCGCTGAACTGAGCTTCCCTGAGGAGTGAGACCAAAGCTGATATCAGAATTGGCAAAAGAGCCAGATTCAGCCAAAAACGTTACTTTTGTCCCAGAGCTCAGTTTCGAATTACAAATATTAGTGGTGTCCTGAATCAGGAAAGCTAACAAACCACTCCATTCGCTAATCTGAGCTTTCCCAGGGGAGTTAGAGGAAAGCTTAACTCCCAATTGGCAAAAGAACTCATTTTAGCCAGAAACGTAACTTTTGAGCCAGAGCTCAGTTTCAAAAAACATACTCATATTCGTGGTATCCTGAGTCGGGAAAGCTAAAAAACCACTCCATTCACTGGTCTGAGCTTTCCCTGAGGAGTTGGATCAAAGCTTATCTCAGAATTGGCAAAAGAGCCCAAATCAGCCAGAAATGTTACTTTTGACCCAGAGCTAAGTTTCGAATAACAGTCAGGAAAGCTAAGAAAACCATTCCATTCGCAGATCTGAGCTTTCCCTGAGGAGTTAGACCAAAGCTGATATCAGAATTGGCAAAAAAGCCCAATTCAGCCAGAAAGGTAACTTTTGACCCAGAGCTCAGTTTCGAACAACATGCATATGTTAGTGGTGTCCTGAGTCGGGGAAGCTACAAAACCACTCCATTCGCTGAACTGAGCTTCCCTGAGGAGTGAGACCAAAGCTGATATCAGAATTGGCAAAAGAGCCAGATTCAGCCAAAAACGTTACTTTTGTCCCAGAGCTCAGTTTCGAATTACAAATATTAGTGGTGTCCTGAATCAGGAAAGCTAACAAACCACTCCATTCGCTAATCTGAGCTTTCCCAGGGGAGTTAGAGGAAAGCTTAACTCCCAATTGGCAAAAGAACTCATTTTAGCCAGAAACGTAACTTTTGAGCCAGAGCTCAGTTTCAAAAAACATACTCATATTCGTGGTATCCTGAGTCGGGAAAGCTAAAAAACCACTCCATTCGCTGGTCTGAGCTTTCCCTGAGGAGTTGGATCAAAGCTTATCTCAGAATTGGCAAAAGAGCCCAAATCAGCCAGAAATGTTACTTTTGACCGAGAGCTAAGTTTCGAATAACAGTCAGGAAAGCTAAGAAACCATTCCATTCGCAGATCTGAGCTTTCCCTGAGGAGTTAGACCAAAGCTTATATCAGAATTGGCAAAAAAGCCCAATTCAGCCAGAAAGGTAACTTTTGACCCAGAGCTCAGTTTCGAACAACATGCATATGTTAGTGGTGTCCTGAGTGGGGGAAGCTACAAAACCACTCCATTCGCTGGTCTGAGCTTTCCCTGAGGAGTTAGATCAAAGCTTATCTCAGAATTGGCAAAAGAGCCCAAATCAGCCAGAAATGTTACTTTTGACCCAGAGCTAAGTTTCGAATAACAGTCAGGAAAGCTAAGAAACCATTCCATTCGCAGATCTGAGCTTTCCCTGAGGAGTTGGACCACAGCTGATATCAGAATTGGCAAAAAAGCCCAATTCAGCCAGAAAGGTAACTTTTGACCCAGAGCTCAGTTTCGAACAACATGCATATGTTAGTGGTGTCCTGAGTCGGGGAAGCTACAAAACCACTCCATTCGCTGAACTGAGCTTCCCTGAGGAGTGAGACCAAAGCTGATATCAGAATTGGCAAAAGAGCCAGATTCAGCCAAAAACGTTACTTTTGTCCCAGAGCTCAGTTTCGAATTACAAATATTAGTGGTGTCCTGAATCAGGAAAGCTAACAAACCACTCCATTCGCTAATCTGAGCTTTCCCAGGGGAGTTAGAGGAAAGCTTAACTCCCAATTGGCAAAAGAACTCATTTTAGCCAGAAACGTAACTTTTGAGCCAGAGCTCAGTTTCAAAAAACATACTCATATTCGTGGTATCCTGAGTCGGGAAAGCTAAAAAACCACTCCATTCACTGGTCTGAGCATTCCCTGAGGAGTTGGATCAAAGCTTATCTCAGAATTGGCAAAAGAGCCCAAATCAGCCAGAAATGTTACTTTTGACCCAGAGCTAAGTTTCGAATAACAGTCAGGAAAGCTAAGAAACCATTCCATTCGCAGATCTGAGCTTTCCCTGAGGAGTTAGACCAAAGCTTATATCAGAATTGGCAAAAAAGCCCAATTCAGCCAGAAAGGTAACTTTTGACCCAGAGCTCAGTTTCGAACAACATGCATATGTTAGTGGTGTCCTGAGTGGGGGAAGCTACAAAACCACTCCATTCGCTGGTCTGAGCTTTCCCTGAGGAGTTAGATCAAAGCTTATCTCAGAATTGGCAAAAGAGCCCAAATCAGCCAGAAATGTTACTTTTGACCCAGAGCTAAGTTTCGAATAACAGTCAGGAAAGCTAAGAAACCATTCCATTCGCAGATCTGAGCTTTCCCTGAGGAGTTAGACCAAAGCTTATCGCAGCATTGGCAAAAAAGCCCAATTCAGCCAGAAACATAACTTTTGACCCAGAGCTCAGTTTCGAACAACATGCATATGTTAGTGGTGTCCTGAGTCGGGAAAACTACAAAACCACTCCATTCGCTGATCTGAGCTTTCCCAGAGGAAGAGGAAAGCTTAACTCCCAATTGGCAAAAGAACTCATTTTAGCCAGAAACGTAACTTTTGAGCCAGAGGTCAGTTTCAAAAAACATACTCATATTCGTGGTATCCTGAGTCGGGAAAGCTAAAAAACCACTCCATTCGCTGGTCTGAGCTTTCCCTAAGGAGTTGGATCAAAGCTTATCTCAGAATTGGCAAAAGAGCCCAAATCAGCCAGAAATGTTACTTTTGACCCAGAGCTAAGTTTCGAATAACAGTCAGGAAAGCTAAGAAACCATTCCATTCGCAGATCTGAGCTTTCCCTGAGGAGTTAGACCACAGCTGATATCAAAATTGGCAAAAAAGCCCAATTCAGCCAGAAAGGTAACTTTTGACCCAGAGCTCAGTTTCGAACAACATGCATATGTTAGTGGTGTCCTGAGTCGGGGAAGCTACAAAACCACTCCATTCGCTGAACTGAGCTTCCCTGAGGAGTGAGACCAAAGCTGATATCAGAATTGGCAAAAGAGCCAGATTCAGCCAAAAACGTTACTTTTGTCCCAGAGCTCAGTTTCGAATTACAAATATTAGTGGTGTCCTGAGTCGGGGAAGGTACAAAACCACTCCATTCGCTGATCTGAGCTTCCCTGAGGAGTCAGACCAAAGCTGATATCAGAATTGGCAAAAGAGCCCAATTCAGCCAGAAATGTAACTTTTGTCCCAGAGCTCAGTTTCGAACAACATGGATATGTTAGTGGTGTCCTGAGTCGGGGAAACTACAAAACCACTCCATTCGCTGATCTGAGCTTTCCCAGAGGAGTTAGAGGAAAGCTTAACTCCCAATTGGCAAAAGAACTCATTTTAGCCAGAAACGTAACTTTTGAGCCAGAGCTCAGTTTCAAAAAACATACTCATATTCGTGGTATCCTGAGTCGGGAAAGCCAAGAAACCACTCCATTCGCCGATCTGAGCTTTCCCTGAGGAGTTAGATCAAAGCTTATCTCAGAATTGGCAAAAAAGCCCAATTCAGCCAGAAAGGTAACTTTTGACCCAGAGCTCAGTTTCGAATAACATGCATATGTTAGTGGTGTCCTGAGTCGGGGAAGCTACAAAACCACTCCATTCACTGAACTGAGCTTCCCTGAGGAGTGAGACCAAAGCTGATATCAGAATTGGCAAAAGAGCCAGATTCAGCCAAAAACGTTACTTTTGTCCCAGAGCTCAGTTTCGAATTACAAATATTAGTGGTGTCCTGAATCAGGAAAGCTAACAAACCACTCCATTCGCTAATCTGAGCTTTCCCAGGGGAGTTAGAGGAAAGCTTAACTCCCAATTGGCAAAAGAACTCATTTTAGCCAGAAACGTAACTTTTGAGCCAGAGCTCAGTTTCAAAAAACATACTCATATTCGTGGTATCCTGAGTCGAGAAAGCTAAAAAACCACTCCATTCACTGGTCTGAGCTTTCCCTGAGGAGTTGGATCAAAGCTTATCTCAGAATTGGCAAAAGAGCCCAAATCAGCCAGAAATGTTACTTTTGACCCAGAGCTAAGTTTCGAATAACAGTCAGGAAAGCTAAGAAACCATTCCATTCACAGATCTGAGCTTTCCCTGAGGAGTTAGACCAAAGCTTATATCAGAATTGGCAAAAAAGCCCAATTCAGCCAGAAAGGTAACTTTTGACCCAGAGCTCAGTTTCGAACAACATGCATATGTTAGTGGTGTCCTGAGTGGGGGAAGCTACAAAACCACTCCATTCGCTGGTCTGAGCTTTCCCTGAGGAGTTAGATCAAAGCTTATCTCAGAATTGGCAAAAGAGCCCAAATCAGCCAGAAATGTTACTTTTGACCCAGAGCTAAGTTTCGAATAACAGTCAGGAAAGCTAAGAAACCATTCCATTCGCAGATCTGAGCTTTCCCTGAGGAGTTGGACCACAGCTGATATCAGAATTGGCAAAAAAGCCCAATTCAGCCAGAAAGGTAACTTTTGACCCAGAGCTCAGTTTCGAACAACATGCATATGTTAGTGGTGTCCTGAGTGGGGGAAGCTACAAAACCACTCCATTCGCTGGTCTGAGCTTTCCCTGAGGAGTTAGATCAAAGCTTATCTCAGCATTGGCAAAAAAGCCCAATTCAGCCAGAAACATAACTTTTGACCCAGAGCTGAGTTTCGAACAACATGGATATGTTAGTGGTGTCCTGAGTCGGGAAAACTACAAAACCACTCCATTCGCTGATCTGAGCTTTCCCAGAGGAAGAGGAAAGCTTAACTCCCAATTGGCAAAAGAACGCATTTTAGCCAGAAAGGTAACTTTTGACCCAGAGCTCAGTTTCGAACAACATGCATATGTTAGTGGTGTCCTGAGTGGGGGAAGCTACAAAACCACTCCATTCGCTGATGTGAGCTTTCCCTGAGGAGTTAGACCACAGCTGATATCAGAATTGGCAAAAAAGCCCAATTCAGCCAGAAAGGTAACTTTTGACCCAGAGCTCAGTTTCGAACAACATGCATATGTTAGTGGTGTCCTGAGTCGGGGAAGCTACAAAACCACTCCATTCGCTGAACTGAGCTTCCCTGAGGAGTGAGACCAAAGCTGATATCAGAATTGGCAAAAGAGCCAGATTCAGCCAAAAACGTTACTTTTGTCCCAGAGCTCAGTTTCGAATTACAAATATTAGTGGTGTCCTGAATCAGGAAAGCTAACAAACCACTCCATTCGCTAATCTGAGCTTTCCCAGGGGAGTTAGAGGAAAGCTTAACTCCCAATTGGCAAAAGAACTCATTTTAGCCAGAAACGTAACTTTTGAGCCAGAGCTCAGTTTCAAAAAACATACTCATATTCGTGGTATCCTGAGTCGGGAAAGCTAAAAAACCACTCCATTCACTGGTCTGAGCTTTCCCTGAGGAGTTGGATCAAAGCTTATCTCAGAATTGGCAAAAGAGCCCAAATCAGCCAGAAATGTTACTTTTGACCCAGAGCTAAGTTTCGAATAACAGTCAGGAAAGCTAAGAAAACCATTCCATTCGCAGATCTGAGCTTTCCCTGAGGAGTTAGACCAAAGCTTATATCAGAATTGGTAAAAAAGCCCAATTCAGCCAGAAAGGTAACTTTTGACCTAGAGCTCAGTTTCGAACAACATGCATATGTTAGTGGTGTCCTGAGTGGGGGAAGCTACAAAACCACTCCATTCGCTGGTCTGAGCTTTCCCTGAGGAGTTAGATCAAAGCTTATCTCAGAATTGGCAAAAGAGCACAAATCAGCCAGAAATGTTACTTTTGACCCAGAGCTAAGTTTCGAATAACAGTCAGGAAAGCTAAGAAACCATTCCATTCGCAGATCTGAGCTTTCCCTGAGGAGTTGGACCAAAGCTTATATCAGAATTGGCAAAAAAGCCCAATTCAGCCAGAAAGGTAACTTTTGACCCAGAGCTCAGTTTCGAACAACATGCATATGTTAGTGGTGTCCTGAGTCGGGGAAGCTACAAAACCACTCCATTCGCTGAACTGAGCTTCCCTGAGGAGTGAGACCAAAGCTGATATCAGAATTGGCAAAAGAGCCAGATTCAGCCAAAAACGTTACTTTTGTCCCAGAGCTCAGTTTCGAATTACAAATATTAGTGGTGTCCTGAATCAGGAAAGCTAACAAACCACTCCATTCGCTAATCTGAGCTTTCCCAGGGGAGTTAGAGGAAAGCTTAACTCCCAATTGGCAAAAGAACTCATTTTAGCCAGAAACGTAACTTTTGAGCCAGAGCTCAGTTTCAAAAAACATACTCATATTCGTGGTATCCTGAGTCGGGAAAGCTAAAAAACCACTCCATTCGCTGGTCTGAGCTTTCCCTGAGGAGTTGGATCAAAGCTTATCTCAGAATTGGCAAAAGAGCCCAAATCAGCCAGAAATGTTACTTTTGACCGAGAGCTAAGTTTCGAATAACAGTCAGGAAAGCTAAGAAACCATTCCATTCGCAGATCTGAGCTTTCCCTGAGGAGTTAGACCAAAGCTTATATCAGAATTGGCAAAAAAGCCCAATTCAGCCAGAAAGGTAACTTTTGACCCAGAGCTCAGTTTCGAACAACATGCATATGTTAGTGGTGTCCTGAGTGGGGGAAGCTACAAAACCACTCCATTCGCTGGTCTGAGCTTTCCCTGAGGAGTTAGATCAAAGCTTATCTCAGCATTGGCAAAAAAGCCCAATTCAGCCAGAAACATAACTTTTGACCCAGAGCTGAGTTTCGAACAACATGGATATGTTAGTGGTGTCCTGAGTCGGGAAAACTACAAAACCACTCCATTCGCTGATCTGAGCTTTCCCAGAGGAAGAGGAAAGCTTAACTCCCAATTGGCAAAAGAACTCATTTTAGCCAGAAACGTAACTTTTGAGCCAGAGCTCAGTTTCAAAAAACATACTCATATTCGTGGTATCCTGAGTCGGGAAAGCTAAAAAACCACTCCATTCACTGGTCTGAGCTTTCCCTGAGGAGTTGGATCAAAGCTTATCTCAGAATTGGCAAAAGAGCCCAAATCAGCCAGAAATGTTACTTTTGACCCAGAGCTAAGTTTCGAACAACATGCATATGTTAGTGGTGTCCTGAGTGGGGGAAGCTACAAAACCACTCCATTCGCTGATGTGAGCTTTCCCTGAGGAGTTAGACCAAAGCTGATATCAGAATTGGCAAAAGAGCCCAAATCAGCCAGAAATGTTACTTTTGACCCAGAGCTAAGTTTCGAATAACAGTCAGGAAAGCTAAGAAACCATTCCATTCGCAGATCTGAGCTTTCCCTGAGGAGTTGGACCACAGCTGATATCAGAATTGGCAAAAAAGCCCAATTCAGCCAGAAAGGTAACTTTTGACCCAGAGCTCAGTTTCGAACAACATGCATATGTTAGTGGTGTCCTGAGTCGGGGAAGCTACAAAACCACTCCATTCGCTGAACTGAGCTTCCCTGAGGAGTGAGACCAAAGCTGATATCAGAATTGGCAAAAGAGCCAGATTCAGCCAAAAACGTTACTTTTGTCCCAGAGCTCAGTTTCGAATTACAAATATTAGTGGTGTCCTGAATCAGGAAAGCTAACAAACCACTCCATTCGCTAATCTGAGCTTTCCCAGGGGAGTTAGAGGAAAGCTTAACTCCCAATTGGCAAAAGAACTCATTTTAGCCAGAAACGTAACTTTTGAGCCAGAGCTCAGTTTCAAAAAACATACTCATATTCGTGGTATCCTGAGTCGGGAAAGCTAAAAAACCACTCCATTCGCTGGTCTGAGCTTTCCCTGAGGAGTTGGATCAAAGCTTATCTCAGAATTGGCAAAAGAGCCCAAATCAGCCAGAAATGTTACTTTTGACCCAGAGCTAAGTTTCGAATAACAGTCAGGAAAGCTAAGAAAACCATTCCATTCGCAGATCTGAGCTTTCCCTGAGGAGTTAGACCAAAGCTTATATCAGAATTGGTAAAAAAGCCCAATTCAGCCAGAAAGGTAACTTTTGACCCAGAGCTCAGTTTCGAACAACATGCATATGTTAGTGGTGTCCTGAGTGGGGGAAGCTACAAAACCACTCCATTCGCTGGTCTGAGCTTTCCCTGAGGAGTTAGATCAAAGCTTATCTCAGAATTGGCAAAAGAGCACAAATCAGCCAGAAATGTTACTTTTGACCCAGAGCTAAGTTTCGAATAACAGTCAGGAAAGCTAAGAAACCATTCCATTCACAGATCTGAGCTTTCCCTGAGGAGTTAGACCAAAGCTTATATCAGAATTGGCAAAAAAGCCCAATTCAGCCAGAAAGGTAACTTTTGACCCAGAGCTCAGTTTCGAACAACATGCATATGTTAGTGGTGTCCTGAGTGGGGAAAGCTAAAAAACCACTCCATTCACTGGTCTGAGCATTCCCTGAGGAGTTGGATCAAAGCTTATCTCAGAATTGGCAAAAGAGCCCAAATCAGCCAGAAATGTTACTTTTGACCCAGAGCTAAGTTTCGAATAACAGTCAGGAAAGCTAAGAAACCATTCCATTCACAGATCTGAGCTTTCCCTGAGGAGTTAGACCAAAGCTTATATCAGAATTGGCAAAAAAGCCCAATTCAGCCAGAAAGATAACTTTTGACCCAGAGCTCAGTTTCGAACAACATGCATATGTTAGTGGTGTCCTGAGTCGGGGAAGCTACAAAACCACTCCATTCGCTGAACTGAGCTTCCCTGAGGAGTGAGACCAAAGCTGATATCAGAATTGGCAAAAGAGCCAGATTCAGCCAAAAACGTTACTTTTGTCCCAGAGCTCAGTTTCGAATTACAAATATTAGTGGTGTCCTGAATCAGGAAAGCTAACAAACCACTCCATTCGCTAATCTGAGCTTTCCCAGGGGAGTTAGAGGAAAGCTTAACTCCCAATTGGCAAAAGAACTCATTTTAGCCAGAAACGTAACTTTTGAGCCAGAGCTCAGTTTCAAAAAACATACTCATATTCGTGGTATCCTGAGTCGGGAAAGCTAAAAAACCACTCCATTCGCTGGTCTGAGCTTTCCCTGAGGAGTTGGATCAAAGCTTATCTCAGAATTGGCAAAAGAGCCCAAATCAGCCAGAAATGTTACTTTTGACCGAGAGCTAAGTTTCGAATAACAGTCAGGAAAGCTAAGAAACCATTCCATTCGCAGATCTGAGCTTTCCCTGAGGAGTTAGACCAAAGCTTATATCAGAATTGGCAAAAAAGCCCAATTCAGCCAGAAAGGTAACTTTTGACCCAGAGCTCAGTTTCGAACAACATGCATATGTTAGTGGTGTCCTGAGTGGGGGAAGCTACAAAACCACTCCATTCGCTGGTCTGAGCTTTCCCTGAGGAGTTAGATCAAAGCTTATCTCAGCATTGGCAAAAAAGCCCAATTCAGCCAGAAACATAACTTTTGACCCAGAGCTGAGTTTCGAACAACATGGATATGTTAGTGGTGTCCTGAGTCGGGAAAACTACAAAACCACTCCATTCGCTGATCTGAGCTTTCCCAGAGGAAGAGGAAAGCTTAACTCCCAATTGGCAAAAGAACTCATTTTAGCCAGAAACGTAACTTTTGAGCCAGAGCTCAGTTTCAAAAAACATACTCATATTCGTGGTATCCTGAGTCGGGAAAGCTAAAAAACCACTCCATTCACTGGTCTGAGCTTTCCCTGAGGAGTTGGATCAAAGCTTATCTCAGAATTGGCAAAAGAGCCCAAATCAGCCAGAAATGTTACTTTTGACCCAGAGCTAAGTTTCGAACAACATGCATATGTTAGTGGTGTCCTGAGTGGGGGAAGCTACAAAACCACTCCATTCGCTGATGTGAGCTTTCCCTGAGGAGTTAGACCAAAGCTGATATCAGAATTGGCAAAAGAGCCCAAATCAGCCAGAAATGTTACTTTTGACCCAGAGCTAAGTTTCGAATAACAGTCAGGAAAGCTAAGAAACCATTCCATTCGCAGATCTGAGCTTTCCCTGAGGAGTTGGACCACAGCTGATATCAGAATTGGCAAAAAAGCCCAATTCAGCCAGAAAGGTAACTTTTGACCCAGAGCTCAGTTTCGAACAACATGCATATGTTAGTGGTGTCCTGAGTCGGGGAAGCTACAAAACCACTCCATTCGCTGAACTGAGCTTCCCTGAGGAGTGAGACCAAAGCTGATATCAGAATTGGCAAAAGAGCCAGATTCAGCCAAAAACGTTACTTTTGTCCCAGAGCTCAGTTTCGAATTACAAATATTAGTGGTGTCCTGAATCAGGAAAGCTAACAAACCACTCCATTCGCTAATCTGAGCTTTCCCAGGGGAGTTAGAGGAAAGCTTAACTCCCAATTGGCAAAAGAACTCATTTTAGCCAGAAACGTAACTTTTGAGCCAGAGCTCAGTTTCAAAAAACATACTCATATTCGTGGTATCCTGAGTCGGGAAAGCTAAAAAACCACTCCATTCGCTGGTCTGAGCTTTCCCTGAGGAGTTGGATCAAAGCTTATCTCAGAATTGACAAAAGAGCCCAAATCAGCCAGAAATGTTACTTTTGACCCAGAGCTAAGTTTCGAATAACAGTGAGGAAAGCTAAGAAACCATTCCATTCGCAGATCTGAGCTTTCCCTGAGGAGTTAGACCAAAGCTTATATCAGAATTGGCAAAAAAGCCCAATTCAGCCAGAAAGGTAACTTTTGACCCAGAGCTCAGTTTCGAACAACATGCATATGTTAGTGGTGTCCTGAGTGGGGGAAGCTACAAAACCACTCCATTCGCTGGTCTGAGCTTTCCCTGAGGAGTTAGATCAAAGCTTATCTCAGAATTGGCAAAAGAGCACAAATCAGCCAGAAATGTTACTTTTGACCCAGAGCTAAGTTTCGAATAACAGTCAGGAAAGCTAAGAAACCATTCCATTCGCAGATCTGAGCTTTCCCTGAGGAGTTGGACCACAGCTGATATCAGAATTGGCAAAAAAGCCCAATTCAGCCAGAAAGGTAACTTTTGACCCAGAGCTCAGTTTCGAACAACATGCATATGTTAGTGGTGTCCTGAGTCGGGGAAGCTACAAAACCACTCCATTCGCTGAACTGAGCTTCCCTGAGGAGTGAGACCAAAGCTGATATCAGAATTGGCAAAAGAGCCAGATTCAGCCAAAAACGTTACTTTTGTCCCAGAGCTCAGTTTCGAATTACAAATATTAGTGGTGTCCTGAATCAGGAAAGCTAACAAACCACTCCATTCGCTAATCTGAGCTTTCCCAGGGGAGTTAGAGGAAAGCTTAACTCCCAATTGGCAAAAGAACTCATTTTAGCCAGAAACGTAACTTTTGAGCCAGAGCTCAGTTTCAAAAAACATACTCATATTCGTGGTATCCTGAGTCGGGAAAGCTAAAAAACCACTCCATTCGCTGGTCTGAGCTTTCCCTGAGGAGTTGGATCAAAGCTTATCTCAGAATTGGCAAAAGAGCCCAAATCAGCCAGAAATGTTACTTTTGACCCAGAGCTAAGTTTCGAATAACAGTCAGGAAAGCTAAGAAACCATTCCATTCGCAGATCTGAGCTTTCCCTGAGGAGTTAGACCAAAGCTTATATCAGAATTGGCAAAAAAGCCCAATTCAGCCAGAAAGGTAACTTTTGACCCAGAGCTCAGTTTCGAACAACATGCATATGTTAGTGGTGTCCTGAGTGGGGGAAGCTACAAAACCACTCCATTCGCTGGTCTGAGCTTTCCCTGAGGAGTTAGATCAAAGCTTATCTCAGCATTGGCAAAAAAGCCCAATTCAGCCAGAAACATAACTTTTGACCCAGAGCTGAGTTTCGAACAACATGGATATGTTAGTGGTGTCCTGAGTCGGGAAAACTACAAAACCACTCCATTCGCTGATCTGAGCTTTCCCAGAGGAAGAGGAAAGCTTAACTCCCAATTGGCAAAAGAACTCATTTTAGCCAGAAACGTAACTTTTGAGCCAGAGCTCAGTTTCAAAAAACATACTCATATTCGTGGTATCCTGAGTCGGGAAAGCTAAAAAACCACTCCATTCACTGGTCTGAGCTTTCCCTGAGGAGTTGGATCAAAGCTTATCTCAGAATTGGCAAAAGAGCCCAAATCAGCCAGAAATGTTACTTTTGACCCAGAGCTAAGTTTCGAACAACATGCATATGTTAGTGGTGTCCTGAGTGGGGGAAGCTACAAAACCACTCCATTCGCTGATGTGAGCTTTCCCTGAGGAGGTAGACCAAAGCTGATATCAGAATTGGCAAAAGAGCCCAAATCAGCCAGAAATGTTACTTTTGACCCAGAGCTAAGTTTCGAATAACAGTCAGGAAAGCTAAGAAACCATTCCATTCGCAGATCTGAGCTTTCCCTGAGGAGTTGGACCACAGCTGATATCAGAATTGGCAAAAAAGTCCAATTCAGCCAGAAAGGTAACTTTTGACCCAGAGCTCAGTTTCGAACAACACGCATATGTTAGTGGTGTCCTGAGTCGGGGAAGCTACAAAACCACTCCATTCGCTGAACTGAGCTTCCCTGAGGAGTGAGACCAAAGCTGATATCAGAATTGGCAAAAGAGCCAGATTCAGCCAAAAACGTTACTTTTGTCCCAGAGCTCAGTTTCGAATTACAAATATTAGTGGTGTCCTGAATCAGGAAAGCTAACAAACCACTCCATTTGCTAATCTGAGCTTTCCCAGGGGAGTTAGAGGAAAGCTTAACTCCCAATTGGCAAAAGAACTCATTTTAGCCAGAAACGTAACTTTTGAGCCAGAGCTCAGTTTCAAAAAACATACTCATATTCGTGGTATCCTGAGTCGGGAAAGCTAAAAAACCACTCCATTCGCTGGTCTGAGCTTTCCCTGAGGAGTTGGATCAAAGCTTATCTCAGAATTGGCAAAAGAGCCCAAATCAGCCAGAAATGTTACTTTTGACCCAGAGCTAAGTTTCGAATAACAGTCAGGAAAGCTAAGAAACCATTCCATTCGCAGATCTGAGCTTTCCCTGAGGAGTTAGACCAAAGCTTATATCAGAATTGGCAAAAAAGCCCAATTCAGCCAGAAAGGTAACTTTTGACCCAGAGCTCAGTTTCGAACAACATGCATATGTTAGTGGTGTCCTGAGTGGGGGAAGCTACAAAACCACTCCATTCGCTGGTCTGAGCTTTCCCTGAGGAGTTAGATCAAAGCTTATCTCAGCATTGGCAAAAAAGCCCAATTCAGCCAGAAACATAACTTTTGACCCAGAGCTGAGTTTCGAACAACATGGATATGTTAGTGGTGTCCTGAGTCGGGAAAACTACAAAACCACTCCATTCGCTGATCTGAGCTTTCCCAGAGGAAGAGGAAAGCTTAACTCCCAATTGGCAAAAGAACTCATTTTAGCCAGAAACGTAACTTTTGAGCCAGAGCTCAGTTTCAAAAAACATACTCATATTCGTGGTATCCTGAGTCGGGAAAGCTAAAAAACCACTCCATTCACTGGTCTGAGCTTTCCCTGAGGAGTTGGATCAAAGCTTATCTCAGAATTGGCAAAAGAGCCCAAATCAGCCAGAAATGTTACTTTTGACCCAGAGCTAAGTTTCGAACAACATGCATATGTTAGTGGTGTCCTGAGTGGGGGAAGCTACAAAACCACTCCATTCGCTGATGTGAGCTTTCCCTGAGGAGGTAGACCAAAGCTGATATCAGAATTGGCAAAAGAGCCCAATTCAGCCAGAAAGGTAACTTTTGACCCAGAGCTCAGTTTCGAACAACATGCATATGTTAGTGGTGTCCTGAGTCGGGGAAGCTACAAAACCACTCCATTCGCTGAACTGAGCTTCCCTGAGGAGTGAGACCAAAGCTGATATCAGAATTGGCAAAAGAGCCAGATTCAGCCAAAAACGTTACTTTTGTCCCAGAGCTCAGTTTCGAATTACAAATATTAGTGGTGTCCTGAATCAGGAAAGCTAACAAACCACTCCATTTGCTAATCTGAGCTTTCCCAGGGGAGTTAGAGGAAAGCTTAACTCCCAATTGGCAAAAGAACTCATTTTAGCCAGAAACGTAACTTTTGAGCCAGAGCTCAGTTTCAAAAAACATACTCATATTCGTGGTATCCTGAGTCGGGAAAGCTAAAAAACCACTCCATTCGCTGGTCTGAGCTTTCCCTGAGGAGTTGGATCAAAGCTTATCTCAGAATTGGCAAAAGAGCCCAAATCAGCCAGAAATGTTACTTTTGACCCAGAGCTAAGTTTCGAATAACAGTGAGGAAAGCTAAGAAACCATTCCATTCGCAGATCTGAGCTTTCCCTGAGGAGTTAGACCAAAGCTTATATCAGAATTGGCAAAAAAGCCCAATTCAGCCAGAAAGGTAACTTTTGACCCAGAGCTCAGTTTCGAACAACATGCATATGTTAGTGGTGTCCTGAGTGGGGGAAGCTACAAAACCACTCCATTCGCTGGTCTGAGCTTTCCCTGAGGAGTTAGATCAAAGCTTATCTCAGAATTGGCAAAAGAGCCCAAATCAGCCAGAAATGTTACTTTTGACCCAGAGCTAAGTTTCGAATAACAGTCAGGAAAGCTAAGAAACCATTCCATTCGCAGATCTGAGCTTTCCCTGAGGAGTTGGACCACAGCTGATATCAGAATTGGCAAAAAAGCCCAATTCAGCCAGAAAGGTAACTTTTGACCCAGAGCTCAGTTTCGAACAACATGCATATGTTAGTGGTGTCCTGAGTGGGGGAAGCTACAAAACCACTCCATTCGCTGGTCTGAGCTTTCCCTGAGGAGTTAGATCAAAGCTTATCTCAGCATTGGCAAAAAAGCCCAATTCAGCCAGAAACATAACTTTTGACCCAGAGCTGAGTTTCGAACAACATGGGTATGTTAGTGGTGTCCTGAGTCTGGAAAACTACAAAACCACTCCATTCGCTGATCTGAGCTTTCCCAGAGGAAGAGGAAAGCTTAACTCCCAATTGGCAAAAGAACTCATTTTAGCCAGAAAGGTAACTTTTGACCCAGAGCTCAGTTTCGAACAACATGCATATGTTAGTGGTGTCCTGAGTGGGGGAAGCTACAAAACCACTCCATTCGCTGGTCTGAGCTTTCCCTGAGGAGTTAGATCAAAGCTTATCTCAGAATTGGCAAAAGAGCCCAAATCAGCCAGAAATGTTACTTTTGACCCAGAGCTAAGTTTCGAATAACAGTCAGGAAAGCTAAGAAACCATTCCATTCGCAGATCTGAGCTTTCCCTGAGGAGTTAGACCAAAGCTTATATCAGAATTGGCAAAAAAGCCCAATTCAACCAGAAAGGTAACTTTTGACCCAGAGCTCAGTTTCGAACAAGATGCATATGTTAGTGGTGTCCTGAGTGGGGGAAGCTACAAAACCACTCCATTCGCTGGTCTGAGCTTTCCCTGAGGAGTTAGATCAAAGCTTATCTCAGAATTGGCAAAAGAGCCCAAATCAGCCAGAAATGTTACTTTTGACCCAGAGCTAAGTTTCGAATAACAGTCAGGAAAGCTAAGAAACCATTCCATTCGCAGATCTGAGCTTTCCCTGAGGAGTTGGACCACAGCTGATATCCTAATTGGCAAAAAAGCCCAATTCAGCCAGAAAGGTAACTTTTGACCCAGAGCTCAGTTTCGAACAACATGCATATGTTAGTGGTGTCCTGAGTCGGGGAAGCTACAAAACCACTCCATTCGCTGAACTGAGCTTCCCTGAGGAGTGAGACCAAAGCTGATATCAGAATTGGCAAAAGAGCCAGATTCAGCCAAAAACGTTACTTTTGTCCCAGAGCTCAGTTTTGAATTACAAATATTAGTGGTGTCCTGAATCAGGAAAGCTAACAAACCACTCCATTCGCTAATCTGAGCTTTCCCAGGGGAGTTAGAGGAAAGCTTAACTCCCAATTGGCAAAAGAACTCATTTTAGCCAGAAACGTAACTTTTGAGCCAGAGCTCAGTTTCAAAAAACATACTCATATTCGTGGTATCCTGAGTTGGGAAAGCTAAAAAACCACTCCATTCACTGGTCTGAGCTTTCCCTGAGGAGTTGGATCAAAGCTTATCTCAGAATTGGCAAAAGAGCCCAAATCAGCCAGAAATGTTACTTTTGACCCAGAGCTAAGTTTCGAATAACAGTCAGGAAAGCTAAGAAAACCATTCCATTCGCAGATCTGAGCTTTCCCTGAGGAGTTAGACCAAAGCTTATATCAGAATTGGTAAAAAAGCCCAATTCAGCCAGAAAGGTAACTTTTGACCCAGAGCTCAGTTTCGAACAACATGCATATGTTAGTGGTGTCCTGAGTGGGGGAAGCTACAAAACCACTCCATTCGCTGGTCTGAGCTTTCCCTGAGGAGTTAGATCAAAGCTTATCTCAGAATTGGCAAAAGAGCACAAATCAGCCAGAAATGTTACTTTTGACCCAGAGCTAAGTTTCGAATAACAGTCAGGAAAGCTAAGAAACCATTCCATTCACAGATCTGAGCTTTCCCTGAGGAGTTAGACCAAAGCTTATATCAGAATTGGCAAAAAAGCCCAATTCAGCCAGAAAGGTAACTTTTGACCCAGAGCTCAGTTTCGAACAACATGCATATGTTAGTGGTGTCCTGAGTGGGGAAAGCTAAAAAACCACTCCATTCACTGGTCTGAGCATTCCCTGAGGAGTTGGATCAAAGCTTATCTCAGAATTGGCAAAAGAGCCCAAATCAGCCAGAAATGTTACTTTTGACCCAGAGCTAAGTTTCGAATAACAGTCAGGAAAGCTAAGAAACCATTCCATTCACAGATCTGAGCTTTCCCTGAGGAGTTAGACCAAAGCTTATATCAGAATTGGCAAAAAAGCCCAATTCAGCCAGAAAGATAACTTTTGACCCAGAGCTCAGTTTCGAACAACATGCATATGTTAGTGGTGTCCTGAGTCGGGGAAGCTACAAAACCACTCCATTCGCTGAACTGAGCTTCCCTGAGGAGTGAGACCAAAGCTGATATCAGAATTGGCAAAAGAGCCAGATTCAGCCAAAAATGTTACTTTTGTCCCAGAGCTCAGTTTCGAATTACAAATATTAGTGGTGTCCTGAATCAGGAAAGCTAACAAACCACTCCATTCGCTAATCTGAGCTTTCCCAGGGGAGTTAGAGGAAAGCTTAACTCCCAATTGGCAAAAGAACTCATTTTAGCCAGAAACGTAACTTTTGAGCCAGAGCTCAGTTTCAAAAAACATACTCATATTCGTGGTATCCTGAGTCGGGAAAGCTAAAAAACCACTCCATTCGCTGGTCTGAGCTTTCCCTGAGGAGTTGGATCAAAGCTTATCTCAGAATTGGCAAAAGAGCCCAAATCAGCCAGAAATGTTACTTTTGACCGAGAGCTAAGTTTCGAATAACAGTCAGGAAAGCTAAGAAACCATTCCATTCGCAGATCTGAGCTTTCCCTGAGGAGTTAGACCAAAGCTTATATCAGAATTGGCAAAAAAGCCCAATTCAGCCAGAAAGGTAACTTTTGACCCAGAGCTCAGTTTCGAACAACATGCATATGTTAGTGGTGTCCTGAGTGGGGGAAGCTACAAAACCACTCCATTCGCTGGTCTGAGCTTTCCCTGAGGAGTTAGATCAAAGCTTATCTCAGCATTGGCAAAAAAGCCCAATTCAGCCAGAAACATAACTTTTGACCCAGAGCTGAGTTTCGAACAACATGGATATGTTAGTGGTGTCCTGAGTCGGGAAAACTACAAAACCACTCCATTCGCTGATCTGAGCTTTCCCAGAGGAAGAGGAAAGCTTAACTCCCAATTGGCAAAAGAACTCATTTTAGCCAGAAACGTAACTTTTGAGCCAGAGCTCAGTTTCAAAAAACATACTCATATTCGTGGTATCCTGAGTCGGGAAAGCTAAAAAACCACTCCATTCACTGGTCTGAGCTTTCCCTGAGGAGTTGGATCAAAGCTTATCTCAGAATTGGCAAAAGAGCCCAAATCAGCCAGAAATGTTACTTTTGACCCAGAGCTAAGTTTCGAACAACATGCATATGTTAGTGGTGTCCTGAGTGGGGGAAGCTACAAAACCACTCCATTCGCTGATGTGAGCTTTCCCTGAGGAGTTAGACCAAAGCTGATATCAGAATTGGCAAAAGAGCCCAAATCAGCCAGAAATGTTACTTTTGACCCAGAGCTAAGTTTCGAATAACAGTCAGGAAAGCTAAGAAACCATTCCATTCGCAGATCTGAGCTTTCCCTGAGGAGTTGGACCACAGCTGATATCAGAATTGGCAAAAAAGCCCAATTCAGCCAGAAAGGTAACTTTTGACCCAGAGCTCAGTTTCGAACAACATGCATATGTTAGTGGTGTCCTGAGTCGGGGAAGCTACAAAACCACTCCATTCGCTGAACTGAGCTTCCCTGAGGAGTGAGACCAAAGCTGATATCAGAATTGGCAAAAGAGCCAGATTCAGCCAAAAACGTTACTTTTGTCCCAGAGCTCAGTTTCGAATTACAAATATTAGTGGTGTCCTGAATCAGGAAAGCTAACAAACCACTCCATTCGCTAATCTGAGCTTTCCCAGGGGAGTTAGAGGAAAGCTTAACTCCCAATTGGCAAAAGAACTCATTTTAGCCAGAAACGTAACTTTTGAGCCAGAGCTCAGTTTCAAAAAACATACTCATATTCGTGGTATCCTGAGTCGGGAAAGCTAAAAAACCACTCCATTCGCTGGTCTGAGCTTTCCCTGAGGAGTTGGATCAAAGCTTATCTCAGAATTGGCAAAAGAGCCCAAATCAGCCAGAAATGTTACTTTTGACCCAGAGCTAAGTTTCGAATAACAGTGAGGAAAGCTAAGAAACCATTCCATTCGCAGATCTGAGCTTTCCCTGAGGAGTTAGACCAAAGCTTATATCAGAATTGGCAAAAAAGCCCAATTCAGCCAGAAAGGTAACTTTTGACCCAGAGCTCAGTTTCGAACAACATGCATATGTTAGTGGTGTCCTGAGTGGGGGAAGCTACAAAACCACTCCATTCGCTGGTCTGAGCTTTCCCTGAGGAGTTAGATCAAAGCTTATCTCAGAATTGGCAAAAGAGCACAAATCAGCCAGAAATGTTACTTTTGACCCAGAGCTAAGTTTCGAATAACAGTCAGGAAAGCTAAGAAACCATTCCATTCGCAGATCTGAGCTTTCCCTGAGGAGTTGGACCACAGCTGATATCAGAATTGGCAAAAAAGCCCAATTCAGCCAGAAAGGTAACTTTTGACCCAGAGCTCAGTTTCGAACAACATGCATATGTTAGTGGTGTCCTGAGTCGGGGAAGCTACAAAACCACTCCATTCGCTGAACTGAGCTTCCCTGAGGAGTGAGACCAAAGCTGATATCAGAATTGGCAAAAGAGCCAGATTCAGCCAAAAACGTTACTTTTGTCCCAGAGCTCAGTTTCGAATTACAAATATTAGTGGTGTCCTGAATCAGGAAAGCTAACAAACCACTCCATTTGCTAATCTGAGCTTTCCCAGGGGAGTTAGAGGAAAGCTTAACTCCCAATTGGCAAAAGAACTCATTTTAGCCAGAAACGTAACTTTTGAGCCAGAGCTCAGTTTCAAAAAACATACTCATATTCGTGGTATCCTGAGTCGGGAAAGCTAAAAAACCACTCCATTCGCTGGTCTGAGCTTTCCCTGAGGAGTTGGATCAAAGCTTATCTCAGAATTGGCAAAAGAGCCCAAATCAGCCAGAAATGTTACTTTTGACCCAGAGCTAAGTTTCGAATAACAGTGAGGAAAGCTAAGAAACCATTCCATTCGCAGATCTGAGCTTTCCCTGAGGAGTTAGACCAAAGCTTATATCAGAATTGGCAAAAAAGCCCAATTCAGCCAGAAAGGTAACTTTTGACCCAGAGCTCAGTTTCGAACAACATGCATATGTTAGTGGTGTCCTGAGTGGGGGAAGCTACAAAACCACTCCATTCGCTGGTCTGAGCTTTCCCTGAGGAGTTAGATCAAAGCTTATCTCAGCATTGGCAAAAAAGCCCAATTCAGCCAGAAACATAACTTTTGACCCAGAGCTGAGTTTCGAACAACATGGATATGTTAGTGGTGTCCTGAGTCGGGAAAACTACAAAACCACTCCATTCGCTGATCTGAGCTTTCCCAGAGGAAGAGGAAAGCTTAACTCCCAATTGGCAAAAGAACTCATTTTAGCCAGAAACGTAACTTTTGAGCCAGAGCTCAGTTTCAAAAAACATACTCATATTCGTGGTATCCTGAGTCGGGAAAGCTAAAAAACCACTCCATTCACTGGTCTGAGCTTTCCCTGAGGAGTTGGATCAAAGCTTATCTCAGAATTGGCAAAAGAGCCCAAATCAGCCAGAAATGTTACTTTTGACCCAGAGCTAAGTTTCGAACAACATGCATATGTTAGTGGTGTCCTGAGTGGGGGAAGCTACAAAACCACTCCATTCGCTGATGTGAGCTTTCCCTGAGGAGGTAGACCAAAGCTGATATCAGAATTGGCAAAAGAGCCCAAATCAGCCAGAAATGTTACTTTTGACCCAGAGCTAAGTTTCGAATAACAGTCAGGAAAGCTAAGAAACCATTCCATTCGCAGATCTGAGCTTTCCCTGAGGAGTTGGACCACAGCTGATATCAGAATTGGCAAAAAAGTCCAATTCAGCCAGAAAGGTAACTTTTGACCCAGAGCTCAGTTTCGAACAACACGCATATGTTAGTGGTGTCCTGAGTCGGGGAAGCTACAAAACCACTCCATTCGCTGAACTGAGCTTCCCTGAGGAGTGAGACCAAAGCTGATATCAGAATTGGCAAAAGAGCCAGATTCAGCCAAAAACGTTACTTTTGTCCCAGAGCTCAGTTTCGAATTACAAATATTAGTGGTGTCCTGAATCAGGAAAGCTAACAAACCACTCCATTTGCTAATCTGAGCTTTCCCAGGGGAGTTAGAGGAAAGCTTAACTCCCAATTGGCAAAAGAACTCATTTTAGCCAGAAACGTAACTTTTGAGCCAGAGCTCAGTTTCAAAAAACATACTCATATTCGTGGTATCCTGAGTCGGGAAAGCTAAAAAACCACTCCATTCGCTGGTCTGAGCTTTCCCTGAGGAGTTGGATCAAAGCTTATCTCAGAATTGGCAAAAGAGCCCAAATCAGCCAGAAATGTTACTTTTGACCCAGAGCTAAGTTTCGAATAACAGTGAGGAAAGCTAAGAAACCATTCCATTCGCAGATCTGAGCTTTCCCTGAGGAGTTAGACCAAAGCTTATATCAGAATTGGCAAAAAAGCCCAATTCAGCCAGAAAGGTAACTTTTGACCCAGAGCTCAGTTTCGAACAACATGCATATGTTAGTGGTGTCCTGAGTGGGGGAAGCTACAAAACCACTCCATTCGCTGGTCTGAGCTTTCCCTGAGGAGTTAGATCAAAGCTTATCTCAGAATTGGCAAAAGAGCCCAAATCAGCCAGAAATGTTACTTTTGACCCAGAGCTAAGTTTCGAATAACAGTCAGGAAAGCTAAGAAACCATTCCATTCGCAGATCTGAGCTTTCCCTGAGGAGTTGGACCACAGCTGATATCAGAATTGGCAAAAAAGCCCAATTCAGCCAGAAAGGTAACTTTTGACCCAGAGCTCAGTTTCGAACAACATGCATATGTTAGTGGTGTCCTGAGTGGGGGAAGCTACAAAACCACTCCATTCGCTGGTCTGAGCTTTCCCTGAGGAGTTAGATCAAAGCTTATCTCAGCATTGGCAAAAAAGCCCAATTCAGCCAGAAACATAACTTTTGACCCAGAGCTGAGTTTCGAACAACATGGGTATGTTAGTGGTGTCCTGAGTCTGGAAAACTACAAAACCACTCCATTCGCTGATCTGAGCTTTCCCAGAGGAAGAGGAAAGCTTAACTCCCAATTGGCAAAAGAACTCATTTTAGCCAGAAAGGTAACTTTTGACCCAGAGCTCAGTTTCGAACAACATGCATATGTTAGTGGTGTCCTGAGTGGGGGAAGCTACAAAACCACTCCATTCGCTGGTCTGAGCTTTCCCTGAGGAGTTAGATCAAAGCTTATCTCAGAATTGGCAAAAGAGCCCAAATCAGCCAGAAATGTTACTTTTGACACAGAGCTAAGTTTCGAATAACAGTCAGGAAAGCTAAGAAACCATTCCATTCGCAGATCTGAGCTTTCCCTGAGGAGTTAGACCAAAGCTTATATCAGAATTGGCAAAAAAGCCCAATTCAGCCAGAAAGGTAACTTTTGACCCAGAGCTCAGTTTCGAACAACATGCATATGTTAGTGGTGTCCTGAGTGGGGGAAGCTACAAAACCACTCCATTCGCTGGTCTGAGCTTTCCCTGAGGAGTTAGATCAAAGCTTATCTCAGCATTGGCAAAAAAGCCCAATTCAGCCAGAAACAAAACTTTTGACCCAGAGCTGCGTTTCGAACAACATGGATATGTTAGTGGTGTCCTGAGTCGGGAAAACTACAAAACCACTCCATTCGCTGATCTGAGCTTTCCCAGAGGAAGAGGAAAGCTTAACTCCCAATTGGCAAAAGAACTCATTTTAGCCAGAAACGTAACTTTTGAGCCAGAGGTCATTTTCAAAAAACATACTCATATTCGTGGTATCCTGAGTCGGGAAAGCTAAAAAACCACTCCATTCGCTGGTCTGAGCTTTCCCTAAGGAGTTGGATCAAAGCTTATCTCAGAATTGGCAAAAGAGCCCAAATCAGCCAGAAATGTTACTTTTGACCCAGAGCTAAGTTTCGAATAACAGTCAGGAAAGCTAAGAAACCATTCCATTCGCAGTTCTGAGCTTTCCCTGAGGAGTTGGACCACAGCTGATATCAGAATTGGCAAAAAAGCCCAATTCAGCCAGAAAGGTAACTTTTGACCCAGAGCTCAGTTTCGAACAACATGCATATGTTAGTGGTGTCCTGAGTCGGGGAAGCTACAAAACCACTCCATTCGCTGAACTGAGCTTCCCTGAGGAGTGAGACCAAAGCTGATATCAGAATTGGCAAAAGAGCCAGATTCAGCCAAAAACGTTACTTTTGTCCCAGAGCTCAGTTTCGAATTACAAATATTAGTGGTGTCCTGAATCAGGAAAGCTAACAAACCACTCCATTCGCTAATCTGAGCTTTCCCAGGGGAGTTAGAGGAAAGCTTAACTCCCAATTGGCAAAAGAACTCATTTTAGCCAGAAACGTAACTTTTGAGCCAGAGCTCAGTTTCAAAAAACATACTCATATTCGTGGTATCCTGAGTCGGGAAAGCTAAAAAACCACTCCATTCGCTAGTCTGAGCTTTCCCTGAGGAGTTGGATTAAAGCTTATCTCAGAATTGGCAAAAGAGCCCAAATCAGCCAGAAATGTTACTTTTGACCCAGAGCTAAGTTTCGAATAACAGTCAGGAAAGCTAAGAAACCATTCCATTCGCAGATCTGAGCTTTCCCTGAGGAGTTAGACCAAAGCTTATATCAGAATTGGCAAAAAAGCCCAATTCAGCCAGAAAGGTAACTTTTGACCCAGAGCTCAGTTTCGAACAACATGCATATGTTAGTGGTGTCCTGAGTGGGGGAAGCTACAAAACAACTCCATTCGCTGGTCTGAGCTTTCCCTGAGGAGTTAGATCAAAGCTTATCTCAGCATTGGCAAAAAAGCCCAATTCAGCCAGAAAGAAAACTTTTGACCCAGAGCTGCGTTTCGAACAACATGGATATGTTAGTGGTGTCCTGAGTCGGGAAAACTACAAAACCACTCCATTCGCTGATCTGAGCTTTCCCAGAGGAAGAGGAAAGCTTAACTCCCAATTGGCAAAATAACTCATTTTAGCCAGAAACGTAACTTTTGAGCCAGAGGTCAGTTTCAAAAAACATACTCATATTCGTGGTATCCTGAGTCGGGAAAGCTAAAAAACCACTCCATTCGCTGGTCTGAGCTTTCCCTAAGGAGTTGGATCAAAGCTTATCTCAGAATTGGCAAAAGAGCCCAAATCAGCCAGAAATGTTACTTTTGACCCAGAGCTAAGTTTCGAATAACAGTCAGGAAAGCTAAGAAACCATTCCATTCGCAGATCTGAGCTTTCCCTGAGGAGTTGGACCACAGCTGATATCAGAATTGGCAAAAAAGCCCAATTCAGCCAGAAAGGTAACTTTTGACCCAGAGCTCAGTTTCGAACAACATGCATATGTTAGTGGTGTCCTGAGTCGGGGAAGCTACAAAACCACTCCATTCGCTGAACTGAGCTTCCCTGAGGAGTGAGACCAAAGCTGATATCAGAATTGGCAAAAGAGCCAGATTCAGCCAAAAACGTTACTTTTGTCCCAGAGCTCAGTTTCGAATTACAAATATTAGTGGTGTCCTGAGTCGGGGAAGGTACAAAACCACTCCATTCGCTGATCTGAGCTTCCCTGAGGAGTCAGACCAAAGCTGATATCAGAATTGGCAAAAGAGCCCAATTCAGCCAGAAACGTAACTTTTGTCCCGGAGCTCAGTTTCGAACAACATGGATATGTTAGTGGTGTCCTGAGTCGGGGAAACTACAAAACCACTCCATTCGCTGATCTGAGCTTTCCCAGAGGAGTTAGAGGAAAGCTTAACTCCCAATTGGCAAAAGAACTCATTTTAGCCAGAAACGTAACTTTTGAGCCAGAGCTCAGTTTCAAAAAACATACTCATATTCGTGGTATCCTGAGTCGGGAAAGCTAAGAAACCACTCCATTCGCAGATCTGAGCTTTCCCTGAGGAGTTAGATCAAAGCTTATCTCAGAATTGGCAAAAAAGCCCAATTCAGCCAGAAAGGTAACTTTTGACCCAGAGCTCAGTTTCGAACAACATGCATATGTTAGTGGTGTCCTGAGTCGGGGAAGCTACAAAACCACTCCATTCGCTGAACTGAGCTTCCCTGAGGAGTGAGACCAAAGCTGATATCAGAATTGGCAAAAGAGCCAGATTCAGCCAAAAACGTTACTTTTGTCCCAGAGCTCAGTTTCGAATTACAAATATTAGTGGTGTCCTGAATCAGGAAAGCTAACAAACCACTCCATTCGCTAATCTGAGCTTTCCCAGGGGAGTTAGAGGAAAGCTTAACTCCCAATTGGCAAAAGAACTCATTTTAGCCAGAAACGTAACTTTTGAGCTAGAGCTCAGTTTCAAAAAACATACTCATATTCGTGGTATCCTGAGTCGGGAAAGCTAAAAAACCACTCCATTCACTGGTCTGAGCTTTCCCTGAGGAGTTGGATCAAAGCTTATCTCAGAATTGGCAAAAGAGCCCAAATCAGCCAGAAATGTTACTTTTGACCCAGAGCTAAGTTTCGAATAACAGTCAGGAAAGCTAAGAAACCATTCCATTCACAGATCTGAGCTTTCCCTGAGGAGTTAGACCAAAGCTTATATCAGAATTGGCAAAAAAGCCCAATTCAGCCAGAAAGGTAACTTTTGACCCAGAGCTCAGTTTCGAACAACATGCATATGTTAGTGGTGTCCTGAGTGGGGGAAGCTACAAAACCACTCCATTCGCTGGTCTGAGCTTTCCCTGAGGAGTTAGATCAAAGCTTATCTCAGAATTGGCAAAAGAGCCCAAATCAGCCAGAAATGTTACTTTTGACCCAGAGCTAAGTTTCGAATAACAGTCAGGAAAGCTAAGAAACCATTCCATTCGCAGATCTGAGCTTTCCCTGAGGAGTTGGACCACAGCTGATATCAGAATTGGCAAAAAAGCCCAATTCAGCCAGAAAGGTAACTTTTGACCCAGAGCTCAGTTTCGAACAACATGCATATGTTAGTGGTGTCCTGAGTGGGGGAAGCTACAAAACCACTCCATTCGCAGATCTGAGCTTTCCCTGAGGAGTTGGACCACAGCTGATATAAGAATTGGCAAAAAAGCCCAATTCAGCCAGAAAGGTAACTTTTGACCCAGAGCTCAGTTTCGAACAACATGCATATGTTAGTGGTGTCCTGAGTCGGGGAAGCTACAAAACCACTCCATTCGCTGAACTGAGCTTCCCTGAGGAGTGAGACCAAAGCTGATATCAGAATTGGCAAAAGAGCCAGATTCAGCCAAAAACGTTACTTTTGTCCCAGAGCTCAGTTTCGAATTACAAATATTAGTGGTGTCCTGAATCAGGAAAGCTAACAAACCACTCCATTCGCTAATCTGAGCTTTCCCAGGGGAGTTAGAGGAAAGCTTAACTCCCAATTGGCAAAAGAACTCATTTTAGCCAGAAACGTAACTTTTGAGCCAGAGCTCAGTTTCAAAAAACATACTCATATTCGTGGTATCCTGAGTCGGGAAAGCTAAGAAACCACTCCATTCGCAGATCTGAGCTTTCCCTGAGGAGTTAGATCAAAGCTTATCTCAGAATTGGCAAAAAAGCCCAATTCAGCCAGAAAGGTAACTTTTGACCCAGAGCTCAGTTTCGAACAACATGCATATGTTAGTGGTGTCCTGAGTCGGGGAAGCTACAAAACCACTCCATTCGCTGAACTGAGCTTCCCTGAGGAGTGAGACCAAA
Source organism: Natrix helvetica (assembly GCF_964273705.1). Lineage (NCBI taxonomy): Eukaryota > Metazoa > Chordata > Lepidosauria > Squamata > Natricidae > Natrix > Natrix helvetica. Next base: position 68,717,123 of record NC_138558.1, on the reverse strand, counting down.
GCTGATATCAGAATTGGCAAAAGAGCCAGATTCAGCCAAAAACGTTACTTTTGTCCCAGAGCTCAGTTTCGAATTACAAATATTAGTGGTGTCCTGAATCAGGAAAGCTAACAAACCACTCCATTCGCTAATCTGAGCTTTCCCAGGGGAGTTAGAGGAAAGCTTAACTCCCAATTGGCAAAAGAACTCATTTTAGCCAGAAACGTAACTTTTGAGCCAGAGCTCAGTTTCAAAAAACATACTCATATTCGTGGTATCCTGAGTCGGGAAAGCTAAAAAACCACTCCATTCACTGGTCTGAGCTTTCCCTGAGGAGTTGGATCAAAGCTTATCTCAGAATTGGCAAAAGAGCCCAAATCAGCCAGAAATGTTACTTTTGACCCAGAGCTAAGTTTCGAATAACAGTCAGGAAAGCTAAGAAACCATTCCATTCGCAGATCTGAGCTTTCCCTGAGGAGTTAGACCAAAGCTTATATCAGAATTGGCAAAAAAGCCCAATTCAGCCAGAAAGGTAACTTTTGACCCAGAGCTCAGTTTCGAACAACATGCATATGTTAGTGGTGTCCTGAGTGGGGGAAGCTACAAAACCACTCCATTCGCTGGTCTGAGCTTTCCCTGAGGAGTTAGATCAAAGCTTATCTCAGAATTGGCAAAAGAGCCCAAATCAGCCAGAAATGTTACTTTTGACCCAGAGCTAAGTTTCGAATAACAGTCAGGAAAGCTAAGAAACCATTCCATTCGCAGATCTGAGCTTTCCCTGAGGAGTTGGACCACAGCTGATATCAGAATTGGCAAAAAAGCCCAATTCAGCCAGAAAGGTAACTTTTGACCCAGAGCTCAGTTTCGAACAACATGCATATGTTAGTGGTGTCCTGAGTGGGGGAAGCTACAAAACCACTCCATTCGCTGATGTGAGCTTTCCCTGAGGAGTTAGACCAAAGCTGATATCAGAATTGGCAAAAGAGCCCAATTCAGCCAGAAAGGTAACTTTTGACCCAGAGCTCAGTTTCGAACAACATGCATATGTTAGTGGTGTCCTGAGTGGGGGAAGCTACAAAACCACTCCATTCGCTGATGTGAGCTTTCCCTGAGGAGTTAGACCAAAGCTGATATCAGAATTGGCAAAAGAGCCCAATTCAGCCAGAAAGGTAACTTTTGAGCCAGAGCTCAGTTTCGAACAACATGCATATGTTAGTGGTGTCCTGAGTTGGGAAAGCTAAGAAACCACTCCATTCGCAGATCTGAGCTTTCCCTGAGGAGTTAGATCAAAGCTTATCTCAGAATTGGCAAAAAAGCCCAATTCAGCCAGAAAGGTAACTTTTGACCCAGAGCTCAGTTTCGAACAACATGCATATGTTAGTGGTGTCCTGAGTCGGGGAAGCTACAAAACCACTCCATTCGCTGAACTGAGCTTCCCTGAGGAGTGAGACCAAAGCTGATATCAGAATTGGCAAAAGAGCCAGATTCAGCCAAAAACGTTACTTTTGTCCCAGAGCTCAGTTTCGAATTACAAATATTAGTGGTGTCCTGAATCAGGAAAGCTAACAAACCACTCCATTCGCTAATCTGAGCTTTCCCAGGGGAGTTAGAGGAAAGCTTAACTCCCAATTGGCAAAAGAACTCATTTTAGCCAGAAACGTAACTTTTGAGCCAGAGCTCAGTTTCAAAAAACATACTCATATTCGTGGTATCCTGAGTCGGGAAAGCTAAAAAACCACTCCATTCACTGGTCTGAGCTTTCCCTGAGGAGTTGGATCAAAGCTTATCTCAGAATTGGCAAAAGAGCCCAAATCAGCCAGAAATGTTACTTTTGACCCAGAGCTAAGTTTCGAATAACAGTCAGGAAAGCTAAGAAACCATTCCATTCACAGATCTGAGCTTTCCCTGAGGAGTTAGACCAAAGCTCATATCAGAATTGGCAAAAAAGCCCAATTCAGCCAGAAAGGTAACTTTTGACCCAGAGCTCAGTTTCGAACAACATGCATATGTTAGTGGTGTCCTGAGTGGGGGAAGCTACAAAACCACTCCATTCGCTGGTCTGAGCTTTCCCTGAGGAGTTAGATCAAAGCTTATCTCAGCATTGGCAAAAAAGCCCAATTCAGCCAGAAACATAACTTTTGACCCAGAGCTGAGTTTCGAACAACATGGATATGTTAGTGGTGTCCTGAGTCGGGAAAACTACAAAACCACTCCATTCGCTGATCTGAGCTTTCCCAGAGGAAGAGGAAAGCTTCACTCCCAATTGGCAAAAGAACTCATTTTAGCCAGAAACGTAACTTTTGACCCAGAGCTCAGTTTCGAACAACATGCATATGTTAGTGGTGTCCTGAGTGGGGGAAGCTACAAAACCACTCCATTCGCTGATGTGAGCTTTCCCTGAGGAGTTAGACCAAAGCTGATATCAGAATTGGCAAAAGAGCCCAATTCAGCCAGAAAGGTAACTTTTGAGCCAGAGCTCAGTTTCGAACAACATGCATATGTTAGTGGTGTCCTGAGTCGGGAAAGCTAAAAAACCACTCCATTCGTTGGTCTGAGCTTTCCCTGAGGAGTTAGATCAAAGCTTATCTCAGAATTGGCAAAAGAGCCCAAATCAGCCAGAAATGTTACTTTTGACCCAGAGCTAAGTTTCGAATAACAGTCAGGAAAGCTAAGAAACCATTCCATTCGCAGATCTGAGCTTTCCCTGAGGAGTTGGACCACAGCTGATATCAGAATTGGCAAAAAAGCCCAATTCAGCCAGAAAGGTAACTTTTGACCCAGAGCTCAGTTTCGAACAACATGCATATGTTAGTGGTGTCCTGAGTCGGGGAAGCTACAAAACCACTCCATTCGCTGAACTGAGCTTCCCTGAGGAGTGAGACCAAAGCTGATATCAGAATTGGCAAAAGAGCCAGATTCAGCCAAAAACGTTACTTTTGTCCCAGAGCTCAGTTTCGAATTACAAATATTAGTGGTGTCCTGAATCAGGAAAGCTAACAAACCACTCCATTCGCTAATCTGAGCTTTCCCAGGGGAGTTAGAGGAAAGCTTAACTCCCAATTGGCAAAAGAACTCATTTTAGCCAGAAACGTAACTTTTGAGCCAGAGCTCAGTTTCAAAAAACATACTCATATTCGTGGTATCCTGAGTCGGGAAAGCTAAAAAACCACTCCATTCACTGGTCTGAGCTTTCCCTGAGGAGTTGGATCAAAGCTGATATCAGAATTGGCAAAAGAGCCCAAATCAGCCAGAAATGTTACTTTTGACCCAGAGCTAAGTTTCGAATAACAGTCAGGAAAGCTAAGAAACCATTCCATTCGCAGATCTGAGCTTTCCCTGAGGAGTTAGACCAAAGCTTATATCAGAATTGGCAAAAAAGCCCAATTCAGCTAGAAAGGTAACTTTTGACCCAGAGTTCAGTTTCGAACAACATGCATATGTTAGTGGTGTCCTGAGTGGGGGAAGCTACAAAACCACTCCATTCGCTGGTCTGAGCTTTCCCTGAGGAGTTAGATCAAAGCTTATCTCAGAATTGGCAAAAGAGCCCAAATCAGCCAGAAATGTTACTTTTGACCCAGAGCTAAGTTTCGAATAACAGTCAGGAAAGCTAAGAAACCATTCCATTCGCAGATCTGAGCTTTCCCTGAGGAGTTGGACCACAGCTGATATCAGAATTGGCAAAAAAGCCCAATTCAGCCAGAAAGGTAACTTTTGACCCAGAGCTCAGTTTCGAACAACATGCATATGTTAGTGGTGTCCTGAGTCGGGGAAGCTACAAAACCACTCCATTCGCTGAACTGAGCTTCCCTGAGGAGTGAGACCAAAGCTGATATCAGAATTGGCAAAAGAGCCAGATTCAGCCAAAAACGTTACTTTTGTCCCAGAGCTCAGTTTCGAATTACAAATATTAGTGGTGTCCTGAATCAGGAAAGCTAACAAACCACTCCATTCGCTAATCTGAGCTTTCCCAGGGGAGTTAGAGGAAAGCTTAACTCCCAATTGGCAAAAGAACTCATTTTAGCCAGAAAGGTAACTTTTGACCCAGAGCTCAGTTTCGAACAACATGCATATGTTAGTGGTGTCCTGAGTGGGGGAAGCTACAAAACCACTCCATTCGCTGATGTGAGCTTTCCCTGAGGAGTTAGACCAAAGCTGATATCAGAATTGGCAAAAGAGCCCAATTCAGCCAGAAAGGTAACTTTTGACCCAGAGCTCAGTTTCGAACAACATGCATATGTTAGTGGTGTCCTGAGTGGGGGAAGCTACAAAACCACTCCATTCGCTGATGTGAGCTTTCCCTGAGGAGTTAGACCAAAGCTGATATCAGAATTGGCAAAAGAGCCCAATTCAGCCAGAAAGGTAACTTTTGAGCCAGAGCTCAGTTTCGAACAACATGCATATGTTAGTGGTGTCCTGAGTGGGGGGAAGCTACAAAACCACTCCATTCGCTGGTCTGAGCTTTCCCTGAGGAGTTAGATCAAAGCTTATCTCAGAATTGGCAAAAGAGCCCAAATCAGCCAGAAATGTTACTTTTGACCCAGAGCTAAGTTTCGAATAACAGTCAGGAAAGCTAAGAAACCATTCCATTCGCAGATCTGAGCTTTCCCTGAGGAGTTGGACCACAGCTGATATCAGAATTGGCAAAAAAGCCCAATTCAGCCAGAAAGGTAACTTTTGACCCAGAGCTCAGTTTCGAACAACATGCATATGTTAGTGGTGTCCTGAGTCGGGGAAGCTACAAAACCACTCCATTCGCTGAACTGAGCTTCCCTGAGGAGTGAGACCAAAGCTGATATCAGAATTGGCAAAAGAGCCAGATTCAGCCAAAAACGTTACTTTTGTCCCAGAGCTCAGTTTCGAATTACAAATATTAGTGGTGTCCTGAATCAGGAAAGCTAACAAACCACTCCATTCGCTAATCTGAGCTTTCCCAGGGGAGTTAGAGGAAAGCTTAACTCCCAATTGGCAAAAGAACTCATTTTAGCCAGAAACGTAACTTTTGAGCCAGAGCTCAGTTTCAAAAAACATACTCATATTCGTGGTATCCTGAGTCGGGAAAGCTAAAAAACCACTCCATTCGCTGGTCTGAGCTTTCCCTGAGGAGTTGGATCAAAGCTTATCTCAGAATTGGCAAAAGAGCCCAAATCAGCCAGAAATGTTACTTTTGACCCAGAGCTAAGTTTCGAATAACAGTCAGGAAAGCTAAGAAACCATTCCATTCGCAGATCTGAGCTTTCCCTGAGGAGTTAGACCAAAGCTTATATCAGAATTGGCAAAAAAGCCCAATTCAGCCAGAAAGGTAACTTTTGACCCAGAGCTCAGTTTCGAACAACATGCATATGTTAGTGGTGTCCTGAGTGGGGGAAGCTACAAAACCACTCCATTCGCTGGTCTGAGCTTTCCCTGAGGAGTTAGATCAAAGCTTATCTCAGCATTGGCAAAAAAGCCCAATTCAGCCAGAAACATAACTTTTGACCCAGAGCTGAGTTTCGAACAACATGGATATGTTAGTGGTGTCCTGAGTCGGGAAAACTACAAAACCACTCCATTCGCTGATCTGAGCTTTCCCAGAGGAAGAGGAAAGCTTAACTCCCAATTGGCAAAAGAACTCATTTTAGCCAGAAACGTAACTTTTGTCCCAGAGCTCAATTTCGAATTACAAATATTAGTGGTGTCCTGAATCAGGAAAGCTAACAAACCACTCCATTCGCTAATCTGAGCTTTCCCAGGGGAGTTAGAGGAAAGCTTAACTCCCAATTGGAAAAGAACTCATTTTAGCCAGAAAGGTAACTTTTGACCCAGAGCTCAGTTTCGAACAACATGCATATGTTAGTGGTGTCCTGAGTGGGGGAAGCTACAAAACCACTCCATTCGCTGATGTGAGCTTTCCCTGAGGAGTTAGACCAAAGCTGATATCAGAATTGGCAAAAGAGCCCAATTCAGCCAGAAAGGTAACTTTTGAGCCAGAGCTCAGTTTCGAACAACATGCATATGTTAGTGGTGTCCTGAGTCGGGAAAGCTAAAAAACCACTCCATTCGCTGGTCTGAGCTTTCCCTGAGGAGTTAGATCAAAGCTTATCTCAGAATTGGCAAAAGAGCCCAAATCAGCCAGAAATGTTACTTTTGACCCAGAGCTAAGTTTCGAATAACAGTCTGGAAAGCTAAGAAACCATTCCATTCGCAGATCTGAGCTTTCCCTGAGGAGTTGGACCACAGCTGATATCAGAATTGGCAAAAAAGCCCAATTCAGCCAGAAAGGTAACTTTTGACCCAGAGCTCAGTTTCGAACAACATGCATATGTTAGTGGTGTCCTGAGTCGGGGAAGCTACAAAACCACTCCATTCGCTGAACTGAGCTTCCCTGAGGAGTGAGACCAAAGCTGATATCAGAATTGGCAAAAGAGCCAGATTCAGCCAAAAACGTTACTTTTGTCCCAGAGCTCAGTTTCGAATTACAAATATTAGTGGTGTCCTGAATCAGGAAAGCTAACAAACCACTCCATTCGCTAATCTGAGCTTTCCCAGGGGAGTTAGAGGAAAGCTTAACTCCCAATTGGCAAAAGAACTCATTTTAGCCAGAAACGTAACTTTTGAGCCAGAGCTCAGTTTCAAAAAACATACTCATATTCGTGGTATCCTGAGTCGGGAAAGCTAAAAAACCACTCCATTCACTGGTCTGAGCTTTCCCTGAGGAGTTGGATCAAAGCTTATCTCAGAATTGGCAAAAGAGCCCAAATCAGCCAGAAATGTTACTTTTGACCCAGAGCTAAGTTTCGAATAAGAGTCAGGAAAGCTAAGAAACCATTCCATTCGCAGATGTGAGCTTTCCCTGAGGAGTTAGACCAAAGCTTATATCAGAATTGGCAAAAAAGCCCAATTCAGCCAGAAAGGTAACTTTTGACCCAGAGCTCAGTTTCGAACAACATGCATATGTTAGTGGTGTCCTGAGTGGGGGAAGCTACAAAACCACTCCATTCGCTGGTCTGAGCTTTCCCTGAGGAGTTAGATCAAAGCTTATCTCAGAATTGGCAAAAGAGCCCAAATCAGCCAGAAATGTTACTTTTGACCCAGAGCTAAGTTTCGAATAACAGTCAGGAAAGCTAAGAAACCATTCCATTCGCAGATCTGAGCTTTCCCTGAGGAGTTGGACCACAGCTGATATCAGAATTGGCAAAAAAGCCCAATTCAGCCAGAAAGGTAACTTTTGACCCAGAGCTCAGTTTCGAACAACATGCATATGTTAGTGGTGTCCTGAGTCGGGGAAGCTACAAAACCACTCCATTCGCTGAACTGAGCTTCCCTGAGGAGTGAGACCAAAGCTGATATCAGAATTGGCAAAAGAGCCAGATTCAGCCAAAAACATTACTTTTGTCCCAGAGCTCAGTTTCGAATTACAAATATTAGTGGTGTCCTGAATCAGGAAAGCTAACAAACCACTCCATTCGCTAATCTGAGCTTTCCCAGGGGAGTTAGAGGAAAGCTTAACTCCCAATTGGCAAAAGAACTCATTTTAGCCAGAAACGTAACTTTTGAGCCAGAGCTCAGTTTCAAAAAACATACTCATATTCGTGGTATCCTGAGTCGGGAAAGCTAAAAAACCACTCCATTCGCTGGTCTGAGCTTTCCCTGAGGAGTTGGATCAAAGCTTATCTCAGAATTGGCAAAAGAGCCCAAATCAGCCAGAAATGTTACTTTTGACCCAGAGCTAAGTTTCGAATAACAGTCAGGAAAGCTAAGAAACCATTCCATTTGCAGATCTGAGCTTTCCCTGAGGAGTTAGACCAAAGCTTATATCAGAATTGGCAAAAAAGCCCAATTCAGCCAGAAAGGTAACTTTTGACCCAGAGCTCAGTTTCGAACAACATGCATATGTTAGTGGTGTCCTGAGTGGGGGAAGCTACAAAACCACTCCATTCGCTGGTCTGAGCTTTCCCTGAGGAGTTAGATCAAAGCTTATCTCAGCATTGGCAAAAAAGCCCAATTCAGCCAGAAACATAACTTTTGACCCAGAGCTGAGTTTCGAACAACATGGATATGTTAGTGGTGTCCTGAGTCGGGAAAACTACAAAACCACTCCATTCGCTGATCTGAGCTTTCCCAGAGGAAGAGGAAAGCTTAACTCCCAATTGGCAAAAGAACTCATTTTAGCCAGAAACGTAAATATGAGCCAGAGGTCAGTTTCAAAAAACATACTCATATTCGTGGTATCCTGAGTCGGGAAAGCTAAAAAACCACTCCATTCGCTGGTCTGAGCTTTCCCTGAGGAGTTGGATCAAAGCTTATCTCAGAATTGGCAAAAGAGCCCAAATCAGCCAGAAATGTTACTTTTGACCCAGAGCTAAGTTTCGAATAACAGTCAGGAAAGCTAAGAAACCATTCCATTCGCAGATCTGAGCTTTCCCTGAGGAGTTAGACCACAGCTGATATCAGAATTGGCAAAAAAGCCCAATTCAGCCAGAAAGGTAACTTTTGACCCAGAGCTCAGTTTCGAACAACATGCATATGTTAGTGGTGTCCTGAGTCGGGGAAGCTACAAAACCACTCCATTCGCTGAACTGAGCTTCCCTGAGGAGTGAGACCAAAGCTGATATCAGAATTGGCAAAAGAGCCAGATTCAGCCAAAAACGTTACTTTTGTCCCAGAGCTCAGTTTCGAATTACAAATATTAGTGGTGTCCTGAATCAGGAAAGCTAACAAACCACTCCATTCGCTAATCTGAGCTTTCCCAGGGGAGTTAGAGGAAAGCTTAACTCCCAATTGGCAAAAGAACTCATTTTAGCAAGAAACGTAACTTTTGAGCCAGAGCTCAGTTTCAAAAAACATACTCATATTCGTGGTATCCTGAGTCGGGAAAGCTAAGAAACCACTCCATTCGCAGATCTGAGCTTTCCCTGAGGAGTTAGACCACAGCTGATATCAGAATTGGCAAAAAAGCCCAATTCAGCCAGAAAGGTAACTTTTGACCCAGAGCTCAGTTTCGAACAACATGGATATGTTAGTGGTGTCCTGAGTCGGGGAAGCTACAAAACCACTCCATTCGCTGATCTGAGCTTCCCTGAGGAGTCAGACCAAAGCTGATATCAGAATTGGCAAAAGAGCCCAATTCAGCCAGAAACGTAACTTTTGTCCCAGAGCTCAGTTTCGAACAACATGGATATGTTAGTGGTGTCCTGAGTCGGGGAAACTAGAAAACCACTCCATTCGCTGATCTGAGCTTTCCCAGAGGAGTTAGAGGAAAGCTTAACTCCCAATTGGCAAAAGAACTCATTTTAGCCAGAAACGTAACTTTTGAGCCAGAGCTCAGTTTCAAAAAACATACTCATATTCGTGGTATCCTGAGTCGGGAAAGCTAAGAAACCACTCCATTCGCAGATCTGAGCTTTCCCTGAGGAGTTAGATCAAAGCTTATCTCAGAATTGGCAAAAAAGCCCAATTCAGCCAGAAAGGTAACTTTTGACCCAGAGCTCAGTTTCGAACAACATGCATATGTTAGTGGTGTCCTGAGTCGGGGAAGCTACAAAACCACTCCATTCGCTGAACTGAGCTTCCCTGAGGAGTGAGACCAAAGCTGATATCAGAATTGGCAAAAGAGCCAGATTCAGCCAAAAACGTTACTTTTGTCCCAGAGCTCAGTTTCGAATTACAAATATTAGTGGTGTCCTGAATCAGGAAAGCTAACAAACCACTCCATTCGCTAATCTGAGCTTTCCCAGGGGAGTTAGAGGATAGCTTAACTCCCAATTGGCAAAAGAACTCATTTTAGCCAGAAACGTAACTTTTGAGCCAGAGCTCAGTTTCAAAAAACATACTCATATTCGTGGTATCCTGAGTCGGGAAAGCTAAAAAACCACTCCATTCACTGGTCTGAGCTTTCCCTGAGGAGTTGGATCAAAGCTTATCTCAGAATTGGCAAAAGAGCCCAAATCAACCAGAAATGTTACTTTTGACCCAGAGCTAAGTTTCGAATAACAGTCAGGAAAGCTAAGAAACCATTCCATTCGCAGATCTGAGCTTTCCCTGAGGAGTTGGACCACAGCTGATATCAGAATTGGCAAAAAAGCCCAATTCAGCCAGAAAGGTAACTTTTGACCCAGAGCTCAGTTTCGAACAACATGCATATGTTAGTGGTGTCCTGAGTGGGGGAAGCTACAAAACCACTCCATTCGCTGGTCTGAGCTTTCCCTGAGGAGTTAGATCAAAGCTTATCTCAGAATTGGCAAAAGAGCCAAAATCAGCCAGAAATGTTACTTTTGACCCAGAGCTAAGTTTCGAATAACAGTCAGGAAAGCTAAGAAACCATTCCATTCGCAGATCTGAGCTTTCCCTGAGGAGTTGGACCACAGCTGATATCAGAATTGGCAAAAAAGCCCAATTCAGCCAGAAAGGTAACTTTTGACCCAGAGCTCAGTTTCGAACAACATGCATATGTTAGTGGTGTCCTGAGTCGGGGAAGCTACAAAACCACTCCATTCGCTGAACTGAGCTTCCCTGAGGAGTGAGACCAAAGCTGATATCAGAATTGGCAAAAGAGCCAGATTCAGCCAAATATGTTACTTTTGTCCCAGAGCTCAGTTTCGAATTACAAATATTAGTGGTGTCCTGAATCAGGAAAGCTAACAAACCACTCCATTCGCTAATCTGAGCTTTCCCAGGGGAGTTAGAGGAAAGCTTAACTCCCAATTGGCAAAAGAACTCATTTTAGCCAGAAACGTAACTTTTGAGCCAGAGCTCAGTTTCAAAAAACATACTCATATTCGTGGTATCCTGAGTCGGGAAAGCTAAAAAACCACTCCATTCGCTGGTCTGAGCTTTCCCTGAGGAGTTGGATCAAAGCTTATCTCAGAATTGGCAAAAGAGCCCAAATCAGCCAGAAATGTTACTTTTGACCCAGAGCTAAGTTTCGAATAACAGTCAGGAAAGCTAAGAAACCATTCCATTCGCAGATCTGAGCTTTCCCTGAGGAGTTGGACCACAGCTGATATCAGAATTGGCAAAAAAGCCCAATTCAGCCAGAAAGGTAACTTTTGACCCAGAGCTCAGTTTCGAACAACATGCATATGTTAGTGGTGTCCTGAGTCGGGGAAGCTACAAAACCACTCCATTCGCTGAACTGAGCTTCCCTGAGGAGTGAGACCAAAGGTGATATCAGAATTGGCAAAAGAGCCAGATTCAGCCAAAAACGTTACTTTTGTCCCAGAGCTCAGTTTCGAATTACAAATATTAGTGGTGTCCTGAATCAGGAAAGCTAACAAACCACTCCATTCGCTAATCTGAGCTTTCCCAGGGGAGTTAGAGGAAAGCTTAACTCCTAATTGGCAAAAGAACTCATTTTAGCCAGAAACGTAACTTTTGAGCCAGAGCTCAGTTTCAAAAAACATACTCATATTCGTGGTATCCTGAGTCGGGAAAGCTAAAAAACCACTCCATTCGCTGGTCTGAGCTTTCCCTGAGGAGTTGGATCAAAGCTTATCTCAGAATTGGCAAAAGAGCCCAAATCAGCCAGAAATGTTACTTTTGACCCAGAGCTAAGTTTCGAATAACAGTCAGGAAAGCTAAGAAACCATTCCATTCGCAGATCTGAGCTTTCCCTGAGGAGTTAGACCAAAGCTTATATCAGAATTGGCAAAAAAGCCCAATTCAGCCAGAAAGGTAACTTTTGACCCAGAGCTCAGTTTCGAACAACATGCATATGTTAGTGGTGTCCTGAGTGGGGGAAGCTACAAAACCACTCCATTCGCTGGTCTGAGCTTTCCCTGAGGAGTTAGATCAAAGCTTATCTCAGCATTGGCAAAAAAGCCCAATTCAGCCAGAAACATAACTTTTGACCCAGAGCTGAGTTTCGAACAACATGGATATGTTAGTGGTGTCCTGAGTCGGGAAAACTACAAAACCACTCCATTCGCTGATCTGAGCTTTCCCAGAGGAAGAGGAAAGCTTAACTCCCAATTGGCAAAAGAACTCATTTTAGCCAGAAACGTAACTTTTGAGCCAGAGCTCAGTTTCAAAAAACATACTCATATTCGTGGTATCCTGAGTCGGGAAAGCTAAAAAACCACTCCATTCGCTGGTCTGAGCTTTCCCTGAGGAGTTGGATCAAAGCTTATCTCAGAATTGGCAAAAGAGCCCAAATCAGCCAGAAATGTTACTTTTGACCCAGAGCTAAGTTTCGAATAACAGTCAGGAAAGCTAAGAAACCATTCCATTCGCAGATCTGAGCTTTCCCTGAGGAGTTAGACCAAAGCTTATATCAGAATTGGCAAAAAAGCCCAATTCAGCCAGAAAGGTAACTTTTGACCCAGAGCTCAGTTTCGAACAACATGCATATGTTAGTGGTGTCCTGAGTGGGGGAAGCTACAAAACCACTCCATTCGCTGAACTGAGCTTCCCTGAGGAGTGAGACCAAAGCTGATATCAGAATTGGCAAAAGAGCCAGATTCAGCCAAAAACGTTACTTTTGTCCCAGAGCTCAGTTTCGAATTACAAATATTAGTGGTGTCCTGAATCAGGAAAGCTAACAAACCACTCCATTCGCTAATCTGAGCTTTCCCAGGGGAGTTAGAGGAAAGCTTAACTCCCAATTGGCAAAAGAACTCATTTTAGCAAGAAACGTAACTTTTGAGCCAGAGCTCAGTTTCAAAAAACATACTCATATTCGTGGTATCCTGAGTCGGGAAAGCTAAGAAACCACTCCATTCGCAGATCTGAGCTTTCCCTGAGGAGTTAGACCACAGCTGATATCAGAATTGGCAAAAAAGCCAAATTCAGCCAGAAAGGTAACTTTTGACCCAGAGCTCAGTTTCGAACAACATGGATATGTTAGTGGTGTCCTGAGTCGGGGAAGCTACAAAACCACTCCATTCGCTGATCTGAGCTTCCCTGAGGAGTCAGACCAAAGCTGATATCAGAATTGGCAAAAGAGCCCAATTCAGCCAGAAACGTAACTTTTGTCCCAGAGCTCAGTTTCGAACAACATGGATATGTTAGTGGTGTCCTGAGTCGGGGAAACTACAAAACCACTCCATTCGCTGATCTGAGCTTTCCCAGAGGAGTTAGAGGAAAGCTTAACTCCCAATTGGCAAAAGAACTCATTTTAGCCAGAAACGTAACTTTTGAGCCAGAGCTCAGTTTCAAAAAACATACTCATATTCGTGGTATCCTGAGTCGGGAAAGCTAAGAAACCACTCCATTCGCAGATCTGAGCTTTCCCTGAGGAGTTAGATCAAAGCTTATCTCAGAATTGGCAAAAAAGCCCAATTCAGCCAGAAAGGTAACTTTTGACCCAGAGCTCAGTTTCGAACAACATGCATATGTTAGTGGTGTCCTGAGTCGGGGAAGCTACAAAACCACTCCATTCGCTGAACTGAGCTTCCCTGAGGAGTGAGACCAAAGCTGATATCAGAATTGGCAAAAGAGCCAGATTCAGCCAAAAACGTTACTTTTGTCCCAGAGCTCAGTTTCGAATTACAAATATTAGTGGTGTCCTGAATCAGGAAAGCTAACAAACCACTCCATTCGCTAATCTGAGCTTTCCCAGGGGAGTTAGAGGATAGCTTAACTCCCAATTGGCAAAAGAACTCATTTTAGCCAGAAACGTAACTTTTGAGCCAGAGCTCAGTTTCAAAAAACATACTCATATTCGTGGTATCCTGAGTCGGGAAAGCTAAAAAACCACTCCATTCACTGGTCTGAGCTTTCCCTGAGGAGTTGGATCAAAGCTTATCTCAGAATTGGCAAAAGAGCCCAAATCAACCAGAAATGTTACTTTTGACCCAGAGCTAAGTTTCGAATAACAGTCAGGAAAGCTAAGAAACCATTCCATTCGCAGATCTGAGCTTTCCCTGAGGAGTTGGACCACAGCTGATATCAGAATTGGCAAAAAAGCCCAATTCAGCCAGAAAGGTAACTTTTGACCCAGAGCTCAGTTTCGAACAACATGCATATGTTAGTGGTGTCCTGAGTGGGGGAAGCTACAAAACCACTCCATTCGCTGGTCTGAGCTTTCCCTGAGGAGTTAGATCAAAGCTTATCTCAGAATTGGCAAAAGAGCCAAAATCAGCCAGAAATGTTACTTTTGACCCAGAGCTAAGTTTCGAATAACAGTCAGGAAAGCTAAGAAACCATTCCATTCGCAGATCTGAGCTTTCCCTGAGGAGTTGGACCACAGCTGATATCAGAATTGGCAAAAAAGCCCAATTCAGCCAGAAAGGTAACTTTTGACCCAGAGCTCAGTTTCGAACAACATGCATATGTTAGTGGTGTCCTGAGTCGGGGAAGCTACAAAACCACTCCATTCGCTGAACTGAGCTTCCCTGAGGAGTGAGACCAAAGCTGATATCAGAATTGGCAAAAGAGCCAGATTCAGCCAAATATGTTACTTTTGTCCCAGAGCTCAGTTTCGAATTACAAATATTAGTGGTGTCCTGAATCAGGAAAGCTAACAAACCACTCCATTCGCTAATCTGAGCTTTCCCAGGGGAGTTAGAGGAAAGCTTAACTCCCAATTGGCAAAAGAACTCATTTTAGCCAGAAACGTAACTTTTGAGCCAGAGCTCAGTTTCAAAAAACATACTCATATTCGTGGTATCCTGAGTCGGGAAAGCTAAAAAACCACTCCATTCGCTGGTCTGAGCTTTCCCTGAGGAGTTGGATCAAAGCTTATCTCAGAATTGGCAAAAGAGCCCAAATCAGCCAGAAATGTTACTTTTGACCCAGAGCTAAGTTTCGAATAACAGTCAGGAAAGCTAAGAAACCATTCCATTCGCAGATCTGAGCTTTCCCTGAGGAGTTGGACCACAGCTGATATCAGAATTGGCAAAAAAGCCCAATTCAGCCAGAAAGGTAACTTTTGACCCAGAGCTCAGTTTCGAACAACATGCATATGTTAGTGGTGTCCTGAGTCGGGGAAGCTACAAAACCACTCCATTCGCTGAACTGAGCTTCCCTGAGGAGTGAGACCAAAGGTGATATCAGAATTGGCAAAAGAGCCAGATTCAGCCAAAAACGTTACTTTTGTCCCAGAGCTCAGTTTCGAATTACAAATATTAGTGGTGTCCTGAATCAGGAAAGCTAACAAACCACTCCATTCGCTAATCTGAGCTTTCCCAGGGGAGTTAGAGGAAAGCTTAACTCCTAATTGGCAAAAGAACTCATTTTAGCCAGAAACGTAACTTTTGAGCCAGAGCTCAGTTTCAAAAAACATACTCATATTCGTGGTATCCTGAGTCGGGAAAGCTAAAAAACCACTCCATTCGCTGGTCTGAGCTTTCCCTGAGGAGTTGGATCAAAGCTTATCTCAGAATTGGCAAAAGAGCCCAAATCAGCCAGAAATGTTACTTTTGACCCAGAGCTAAGTTTCGAATAACAGTCAGGAAAGCTAAGAAACCATTCCATTCGCAGATCTGAGCTTTCCCTGAGGAGTTAGACCAAAGCTTATATCAGAATTGGCAAAAAAGCCCAATTCAGCCAGAAAGGTAACTTTTGACCCAGAGCTCAGTTTCGAACAACATGCATATGTTAGTGGTGTCCTGAGTGGGGGAAGCTACAAAACCACTCCATTCGCTGGTCTGAGCTTTCCCTGAGGAGTTAGATCAAAGCTTATCTCAGCATTGGCAAAAAAGCCCAATTCAGCCAGAAACATAACTTTTGACCCAGAGCTGAGTTTCGAACAACATGGATATGTTAGTGGTGTCCTGAGTCGGGAAAACTACAAAACCACTCCATTCGCTGATCTGAGCTTTCCCAGAGGAAGAGGAAAGCTTAACTCCCAATTGGCAAAAGAACTCATTTTAGCCAGAAACGTAACTTTTGAGCCAGAGCTCAGTTTCAAAAAACATACTCATATTCGTGGTATCCTGAGTCGGGAAAGCTAAAAAACCACTCCATTCGCTGGTCTGAGCTTTCCCTGAGGAGTTGGATCAAGCTTATCTCAGAATTGGCAAAAGAACCCAAATCAGCCAGAAATGTTACTTTTGACCCAGAGCTAAGTTTCGAATAACAGTCAGGAAAGCTAAGAAACCATTCCATTCGCAGATCTGAGCTTTCCCTGAGGAGTTAGACCAAAGCTTATATCAGAATTGGCAAAAAAGCCCAATTCAGCCAGAAAGGTAACTTTTGACCTAGAGCTCAGTTTCGAACAACATGCATATGTTAGTGGTGTCCTGAGTGGGGGAAGCTACAAAACCACTCCATTCGCTGGTCTGAGCTTTCCCTGAGGAGTTAGATCAAAGCTTATCTCAGCATTGGCAAAAAAGCCCAATTCAGCCAGAAACATAACTTTTGACCCAGAGCTGAGTTTCGAACAACATGGATATGTTAGTGGTGTCCTGAGTCGGGAAAACTACAAAACCACTCCATTCGCTGATCTGAGCTTTCCCAGAGGAAGAGGAAAGCTTAACTCCCAATTGGCAAAAGAACTCATTTTAGCCAGAAACGTAACTTTTGACCCAGAGCTCAGTTTCGAACAACATGCATATGTTAGTGGTGTCCTGAATGGGGGAAGCTACAAAACCACTCCATTCGCTGGTCTGAGCTTTCCCTGAGGAGTTGGATCAAAGCTTATCTCAGAATTGGCAAAGGAGCCCAAATCAGCCAGAAATGTTACTTTTGACCCAGAGCTAAGTTTCGAATAACAGTCAGGAAAGCTAAGAAACCATTCCATTCGCAGATCTGAGCTTTCCCTGAGGAGTTAGACCACAGCTGATATCAGAATTGGCAAAAAAGCCCAATTCAGCCAGAAAGGTAACTTTTGACCCAGAGCTCAGTTTCGAACAACATGCATATGTTAGTGGTGTCCTGAGTCGGGGAAGCTACAAAACCACTCCATTCGCTGAACTGAGCTTCCCTGAGGAGTGAGACCAAAGCTGATATCAGAATTGGCAAAAGAGCCAGATTCAGCCAAAAACGTTACTTTTGTCCCAGAGCTCAGTTTCGAATTACAAATATTAGTGGTGTCCTGAATCAGGAAAGCTAACAAACCACTCCATTCGCTAATCTGAGCTTTCCCAGGGGAGTTAGAGGAAAGCTTAACTCCCAATTGGCAAAAGAAGTCATTTTAGCAAGAAACGTAACTTTTGAGCCAGAGCTCAGTTTCAAAAAACATACTCATATTCGTGGTATCCTGAGTCGGGAAAGCTAAGAAACCACTCCATTCGCAGATCTGCGCTTTCCCTGAGGAGTTAGACCACAGCTGATATCAGAATTGGCAAAAAAGCCCAATTCAGCCAGAAAGGTAACTTTTGACCCAGAGCTCAGTTTCGAACAACATGGATATGTTAGTGGTGTCCTGAGTCGGGGAAGCTACAAAACCACTCCATTCGCTGATCTGAGCTTCCCTGAGGAGTCAGACCAAAGCTGATATCAGAATTGGCAAAAGAGCCCAATTCAGCTAGAAAGGTAACTTTTGAGCCAGACCTCAGTTTCGAACAACATGCATATGTTAGTGGTGTCCTGAGTCGGGGCAGCTACAAAACCACTCCATTCGCTGAACTGAGCTTCCCTGAGGAGTGAGACCAAAGCTGATATCAGAATTGGCAAAAAAGCCCAATTCAGCCAGAAAGGTCAGTTTCGAACAACATGCATATATTAGTGGTGTCCTGAGTCGGGGAAGCTACAAAACCACTCCATTCGCTGATCTGAGCTTCCCTGAGGAGTCAGACCAAAGCTGATATCAGAATTGGCAAAAGAGCCCAATTCAGCCAGAAACGTAACTTTTGACCCAGAGCTCAGTTTCGAACAACATGGATATGTTAGTGGTGTCCTGAGTCGGGGAAACTACAAAACTACTCCATTCGCTCATCTGAACTTTTCCTGAGGAGTTAGACCAACGCTTATCTCACAATTGGCAAAAGAACTCAATTCAGCCAGAAAACATTACTTTTGACCCAGAGCTCAGTTTCGAATGGGAAACATATATTGGTTGTGTACTGAGTCGTGAAAGCTAAACAACCACTCCTTTGGGTGATCTGAGCTGTTTTTGAGGAGTTAGACCAAAGCGTATCTCAGAATTGGCAAAAGAACTAAATTCAACCAGAAAATGTTACTTTTGACCCAGAGCCCAGATTCGAACAACAAACACATATTATTGGTGTCCTGAGAACTGAAAGCTAAAAAAAGGAGGGGGGGACTAAAATTGACAACAACAAGCCACTGGGAGTCTGACCATTTCCGACAACAGTGATGGTGAACCTATGGCACGTGTGCCACAGGTGGCACATGGAGCCATTTGTCAGGGCACTCGAGGCGCTGCCCTGTCAGTTGGGCAGCGCGCATGCGTGCGCTGGCCAGCTGAGTTCACCCTTTTGTAAAGCCATTTTTCGCCCTCCCCAGGCTCCAAAGGCTTTATAGGAGTCTGGGGAGGATGAAAAGAGCCTCCCCCGCCTCCCCCAGAGTCTACATGAGCTTCCCTGACACATTCGGAGAGCTCAAAACGACCCTCTGAGCAAACTTCCTGTTTGCTCAGAGGGTCGTTTTCAGCGCTCTGAAGGTTTCAGGGACCGTCCGGAGGCTTCCCTGAAGCCTTCAGTACGCTTAAAACGACCCTCCGAGCAAACCGGAAGTGACGTCCTGTTTGCTCGGAGGGTCGTTTTGTGCGCTCCGAAGACGTCAGGGAAGCCTCCGGATGGTCCCTGAAGCCTTCGGAATGCTTAAAATGACCCTCCTGGGAGCTCCTGGGAGCTGGGGAGGGCACAAATGAGCAAAAAAACGGGCCATTGTTTGCTTTTTTTTGGCCCTCCAGGAGCACTCTATAAGCCTCCTAAAGACTAAGTGTGCCCTTTTTTTGACAAAAAAACTGGCCCGTTTTCACAAAAGACAGTTGAATTTTTGCTCATTTTGACCCTCCATCCCCCGGGAGCACTCTATAAGCTTCCTAAAGGCTATGCATGCCTTTTTTTTTTGACAAAAACGGGCCATTTTACGGAGGTCTGCAGAGTGCAAAACCTTTTTTAAAAAAATGTGCCTCTTCAAAATCTTGGTCTGTTTTATACTCCAGTGCGTCTTATACTCCAAAAATATGGTAATTAGGTTAACCTTTTGCTAGTTTTTGCCATTCTCAAATCTGCTCCTTGGACACAATTCAAAATACTCCTGTTAACTTTCATAGTTAAATTGCTTGCTTCTCCAAAACGTCATGATTTTCACAATCGTGAAGATTTTCAAGACCGGTCTTAATATTCAGTTATTGTATATCATTTGTAAAGAGGTTTCTGCAACAAGGGAAGGAATGAACTACATTAGCAAAAAATTAGATAAAAGCATTTTATTCATACATGCTTTAATTATTAACTTGTGACCTGCTTTTATTCTGAATATTTTTTGCTTGATTATGTATATGAAATGCACTTATTTATCAATGTACAAGTCTTTAGTATATTTTGGAAAATAAATTATACTCACTCCTCCTTTGGTATTGCGATGATCAAACTAGCATTTTCATCGCCACTCAAGCCACTCAAGAGCAAAGACAATGAGGCCAATTATACAAAATCATGCAATTATACAAAATCATGCACTTCCCCAAGCCCACAGTTAAAAAGCGTCAAAATGCCATCTGCAAACTTTTGTGATCAAAGTTTTGCCTCTTTTTATATGTCAAGCCAGCTTGGTGCAGAGATTAGGGTGCCAAGCTAGAAATTGGGAGACTATGACAGGGCCTGTGATGTGGCTGGATTTGGCCCATGGGGACATCCTCAAAAATGTAAGGGATTGGCGCCCATCGCTTCGGCCTGGTGTACCCAGTGCAAAGAGGAAACATCGAGCCAGTGTGGCTGTAAAAATGTTCATCACTGGGAGAGACATGGGGACAAA
Organism: Natrix helvetica; assembly: GCF_964273705.1. Classification (NCBI taxonomy): domain Eukaryota; kingdom Metazoa; phylum Chordata; class Lepidosauria; order Squamata; family Natricidae; genus Natrix; species Natrix helvetica. Next base: position 68,697,341 of record NC_138558.1, on the reverse strand, counting down.
GTCAGCCAATGAATAGGCATAGCAATGAACAGCCAACTAAGTCAGCGAATGGGAGCTTAAACAGATCTGAGCCTGTGCAGAGAATTGAAACAAGAAATCAGTTGTCTGCTCTGAGAAATAAACTAGCAGTCTGTCTGGGCTTGTCTGCTGAAATGAAACTAACTGTTTGTGTTTGCCTGCAACTCTCCTGCTCACGCTTAGTTGGAAAAACCACCTGTTGGTATTCTACATTTATTCATCTATTCTTATGTATATAACGAATTTAATGAATCCTGGTGCATCAGTTATCTGTGTGTGCTTTCTGGATTTGATTTTTCCGCAAAAAACTCTGACAGTGGCTTTGGCCCAGTCTACCCAATGCAAAGAGGAAACATGCTAGCACTTTAAGGAATGGCATCAGGTTGGCCACACCCACCCCATTGGCCATGCCCATTCAGTTGGCCACATCCAGTGAGTGGTGTCAGGCTGGCCATGTCCACCCAGTTGGTCACAGCCACCCAGTCGAACATGCCCATCCAGCCCCCTGAGGTCAACCACAGCCTGAGGCAGCCTTCAATGAATTTGAGTTTGATGCCCCTGGACTATGAGTTCTAGCCTGGCCTTAGGCAAAAATCAGCTAGGTGATATTGGGCTAGTCACATCATTAGCTGTAAACAACAGCCTAAACAAGGAACTACCAAAACCAATGCTGCCACCACTGACAGGGCATACATCAAGTATATAAAAAGGCAATAAATTCCATTCCTTTCCAGCATTGGTGATGTGACCAATGAAACATTTTCAATAAAACAATGAAGCTCAGAGAGCACCACGGACCCCTTGGTCGCATCCTCTCAGCCTAAGAAAGGAGTCAAGACCAATAATAAACCACTTCTGAAAGAAAACTCTTCATCTAGGTGTCAATTCACAAAGCATTTCTGGTCTGATCTTGAGTTGCCATGAGCAGGCAGGGGCGGGGAGGAGAGAACTGACAGAACAGATTGGCAGCCACATTCTGAAGCACATAATTCCATGTGTCCTTTTTCAAATTTGGATCTCTGGATTGCTGGAGATTACTGGAGCCAGCCTGAGGCATGTTTTCTACAACCCACAAAAGTGCTTTGTTGGAGAATGTGACTTGTGACGCACCCAGGGAGGAGGTGGAAAACAAGGTCAGAGTTCATTACGTGTGACAGAATTGACTTCGCTCAGGTAGTTGCCGACATGTTGCCCTTAATAAATAATTGCATTTCTTTTGAAACTTGGCTCAAGGCTCATGAGTTAATTAAGGCATCCGTCGGAACCCTGACACCAGGCAGTTGTCAGGAGTCAATATAGAAGGTACTTGAAAGTACATACAGGGTAGAATGTCAGTTTCATAGCTGAAGCCACCAATGTAGCATTCTTTTTTACCTTTCCAACAGATGCCTCTGCCATCAGCCCAACTCACTCACAATCCACTGCTCTCAGGAATACTGAGTGGAACATATTTTCAGACAACTAAAATACACCACTCAACTTTACCCTGTTAACACAGAAATGAAGAGATTCAAGGAAATGGAAAGAGTTGGTTGCATACAACTACGCTACATTGACACAGTAATCATTGGCTGTTGAGAACCTCTTACAACCCATTATTCCATAGTTACCTTTTATTGAGGGAGCTTTGATTGACATATTAAAGCCATTTATCTTTCACAGAGTTCTCACCAGCTCTTAAAATAAAGTGAAATTAAAAAAAAAACTTTTCACGTTGACACTAGAACAGAATGTCTTCCGACTCTGTGAAAAGTTTCCATAATTTTTTTTCTACCTACCAAACTGTGGATCTATTTGCTGAGTTGTTTAAAAGCTTCTGTATTCCTTTTAAGGCAGCGGTCACCCACTGGTGGTCCATGAGAAAATTTTGGTGGTCCACAATTATTTGCATTTTCTATATTGCACTAAATCAGGAGTCCTCAAATTATGGCCTCTGGGCCAGATATGTGCAATGAACGTTTGTGCTGCTGTAGAGAGTCTCCCCCTTCTGGGCCTTTTTGTGTGGGTTGTAGGGGAGCAGAAATTCCAACTTGGGGTCTACTTCAGGGACTTTGAGCAAAGGCTGGTGGCAAAGAGGCAAAGGGCCTTGTTCCAGTAGGACTGCATCATGGCCTAGAATTGGCTGACCATCTCAGCCTGCTGAGCCTCCAGGTGCCGGAACTTGGCCTTGCACTCCCACAGGTCTTCCCTCTGTTTGGAATGCCTATGCTCGTAGTCCTCAGTGAGGTGCTTCAGCTGAACCTCCTTCTTGGTCAGATCCAAGTTGAACTGAGCTGTTTTGCCAACTCTTTCTCATCGTGACTGCTTAGCTCCAACAACTGCTTCCTACTGGAGCCCTAAGGAGCCTGGGCAAAAGATGAGGAGTGACTGGGAGGGGAGGGATGAGTAGAGGCTGGTGAGGTGCCCCTCAACGTGAATGACATTGAGTTGGCCACACCCACCCAGTCACATGACCACCTAGCCATGCCCACCCATTAGACCGATCATATTAATGGTTCCTGAGGTCCGAAAGGTTGGTGACCCCCGTTTTAAGAAGCCAAGCATTTATTTAAAAAGGGCAGGGTCAACAGAAGCAGGAAGGCAACTATGTTATATTTGTTGTGTATGGCCTAAAATTTCTGGGAGATAATTTTCGTTGTTCCTATTTTTGTTGCCTCTTGCAGACTGTCTCTCCCCATCCCGGCAAATAAAGGCAAATATATGTGTCTGAGAAAAATGATGTGAAATTGAATTTGTAACAATGTCAAGGTTATATCAATTGGCATGTTGCTTAATTTTTTAAAAAAATTATTATTTTAAAAAAAATTTTTTAAATGAATTAAAGTCAATACAAATTAAAGTCAGAAATATCTTTTGCTTGGAATCTTTAGCCCCCTCTAGTGAACAATTTCCAAAATCATAAAGTCTTATATTGCGGTTATGACTTCAGGTACACCAAACAATTTGAACGTGCTATTTACTTATGTAATTATTCAGTTGGTATGTTGCTTAGTGACGAGGCATCCTTTTTTTTTTTAAACAAAACATCCAAATTCAATCTTTGGTATCTTCTGTTATAAAGATAACTGAGGTGTAAAGAAGGGGAAGGGAGGAGGAGGAGGGGAAGGGGAAGAGGAAGGAGGAGGGGGGAAGGGGAAGAAGATATACTGCTGGAATTATTCACTGGACACAAGCTGAATTGGACTTTTGGTCCAAAAAATAAAAAAATAAAATACTGATGACTTTTCCATATGCATTACAACTCTGCAGTGATATTAATGGATTATATACCTTGGAGAAATATAGTCAGAAATTTAGTTAAATCAAAAAAATTGTCAAAAAAGAAAAGTGTGCATTGGTTGATTAGATAAGATACAGTCAAGATCAATTATTGATGCATGGAGGAGGAGGAGGAGGAGGAAGGGAGGAAGGGGAGGAAAAGGAGGAAGAGGAAGAAGACGAAGGAGAGGGAGGGGAAGAGGAGGAGGAGGAGGAGGAAGAAGAACAACAACAACAAGGAGAAGAACAATAACAAGAAGACCAAAAAGGACAAGGAGAAGGAAGAGGAGGAGAAGAGGAAGAGGAAGAGGAAGAGGAAGAGGAAGAGGAAGAAGAAGAAGAAGAAGAAGAAGAAGAAGAAGAAGAAGAAGAAGAAGAAGAAGAAGAAGAAGAAGAAGAAGAAGAAGAAGGTGGTGGTGGTCTTGTAATATAGAAGTGATTAAATTGGCTTGCAAAAATTTAACTGGGTTAAAGAACTAAGCAAAATATATATGGTGATGGGGGATGCGGGCAAGACAGAAAGAGATTTAAGTATTCCCAGATGCTCTAGTACATTTATATTTATCATGCCTTTTGCAAACTGTATTCTTTCATGAGCAGAGACAATAATGGTAGCAATTTTCTTTAGGTTTCACTACCAGGATGTAATGCATATTTCAGGCCTGGTGGGATTTCTGGTCTCATTCAGGCTGTAGAAGATTCAGAAGAAATTAATTTTATTCCTTAGTCCTCCCTCCATAAACTAAATGCAAATCTAGGAATAATGGAATTCCATTTTCCCCCATCTATCACCAGTGTGGAAATGTATCCACCTCCCCCCAAAAAAAAGATTTATTAAAGAGAAGCAACAAACCCATATTATTTCAGGAGTCCTTGGTGGTCTCTGAGCTTGTTTGTGTTCTAGCAGATGTTTCATTACCCAACTAGGTAACTTCATCAGTGCTGTTAGCAAACCCCACTCCCTACTAGCACTGATGACGTTACCTGCATAAGGTAATGAAATGTCTGCAAGAAAACATGCAAGCTCAAAGAGCTTCATTCCAACCCTGAGCTACAAATATTCTCCTTTATTGGTACCTATATTATTTCTTCAATCTATGCCACCCATAAACCCGCCATCCTGGGCCCAACATTTGGAAAGCCAGGGTCTGCCTGTCACAAGGGTGGGTGATGGAAGAGTAACACCTCCTTAAAAAACCTTGGTCCAGCTGGCCCAGCTGGTAGCACCTCATAAGGGCCCTTTCCAGGGTTACAGGAGAAGACAGTCAACGGTTTTGAAGGCAGAAGAGGGCTCTATGCCCCAACGGGAGATAAAGTGGCAGAACCATCTTCTAGGAGAAGGGAAACTCTGATTACAAACCTCCACTGCCTTGTGGCTCTATCCATTACTGGAAAAGGCTTCAGGATTCAACCTTGAGGCAAAATCCAGAGCCGGAGTCCCGGAAGCAGTTTGTGACTGTGTACAACCACGTTTTGGTAACTGCTGCGATGCAGCTGGAACCAATTGTATCAGCTCTGCAGTTCCATTGGACTATTTCAGCGATGTGGAGAGTGGGAGTCTGCTGCTTGGGAAACAGTCTATCCTCCATATTAATCTACCCAGGCCTTGTGTTGGAGAGGACACTCCAACTTTGACCTCTTCCCAAAGCATGATACCATCGTCTTTTGAGACTGAAGGATGCCAATGCAATGCCACATTGAAGATAAATGGTTGTTTGTTTTATGTTGGGACCATGTAAAATTAGTGCCTGTAACATCATAGTGAAATCTTAAATGTCATCAGTTAGATCTACTAAATCATCATGCCACTTTGCTTAAACGAGGAGAAATGTATTAAAATAAAAATGTTCTGTCTTGTATTTAACATAACCTTGTACCTATTACTAAAGGGGAAGGATGCTCACTGTTCCTTTGTGATATCTAGCATCTAGCAGGAGTATATATATATCATTAGAATTAGAATTACCAATAGCAATAGCACTTAGACTTATATACCGCTTCCCAGTGCTTTACAGCCTTCTCTAAGTGGTTTACAGAGTCAGCCTCTTGCCCCCAACAAGCTGCGTCCTCATTTTATCCACCTCAGAGGGATGGAAGGCTGAGTCAACCTTGAGCCTCCTGAGATTTGAACTGCCAAATTGCAGGCAGCTGGCAATCGGCAGAAGTAGTCTGCAGTCCTGCATTCTAACCACCAGGCTCATGAATTAGAATTATTAGAATTAGAATTCTTTATTGGCTAAGTATGATTAGACACACAAGGAATTTGTGTCCGGTACATAAGCTCTCAGTATACCTACAATAAAAGTGATAGATCATTATCATAACGGTAAAGGTCAACGTCAAGAAAACTAAGATCATGGCATCTAGCGCTCTCAATTCCTGGCAAATAGGTGGGGAAGAAATGGAGGTAGTGACAGACTTTATTTTCCTGGGCTCCAAGATCACCACAGATGGGGACTGCAGCCAAGAAATTAAAAGATGCTTGCTCCTGTGGAGGAAAGCTATGGCAAATCTAGACAGCATACTCAAAAGCAGAGACATCACCCTGCCAACAAATGTGCGTATAGTCAAGGCTATGGATTTCCCAGTTGCAATGGATGGCTGTGAAAGTTGGACCATAAGGAAGGCTGAGCGCCAAAACATTGAGGCCTTTCAACTATGGTGCTGGAGAAGACTCCTACGAGTCCCTTGGACTGCAAGGTGATCAAGCTGGTCAGTCTTAGAGGAGATCAACCCTGACTGCTCTTTAGAAGGCCAGATCCTGAAGAGGAAACTCACATACTTTGGCCACTGAATGAGAAGGAAGGACACACTGGAGAAGAGCCTAATGCTGGGAACAATGGAGGGCAAAAGAAGAAGGGGACAAGAGAGAATGAGGTGGCTGGATGGAGTCACTGAATCAATAGGCGTGAGCTTAACTCCAGAGGATGGTAGAGGACAGGAAGGGGTCAGACATGACTTCGCAATTAATAACAACAACAACCCTGATAAGGAAAGACTCCAAACATACAGACTCTAGCATTTCTCCTAGGGTATCTCAAAAGCCCTGTCCTGGGTAAGAAATCCTTATGTATAATTTGGCCTCATTAAATAGTGCTCAATGCCCCAGAGTTATAATTGGGTTCTTAGCATGTCAGAATTCAGTCAGAGAGTGCATTAATTTATGCTGTATGCAAAGCAGATTTTTTTAAAAAAAGAGCAACAACTTGACATTATTGAGAATCTTTTTTATGATCTTGCTACCTTCTCTACACTTCCAAAGTGTTGTTTAATTTAATGGACCATATCATCACCCCTCTGTTGGATTCCTCCCTTTGGTTTTTCCTGTGGAAGTTAAATTAAGTCAATATGTTTTTTCCACAGATTTTAAAGTACTTCGTGGGAGGTAGGCCAGAGATGGTCTTTGGAATATTGTTACCTTAATATGATGACTGAGCAAATTATTCAAAATCTTCTCCCCCTAAATGCTTCAGGAAAAAAAAATTGCTATGCATGTTGCATCCGTTTTCTGACAGCATGTCATAATGCGCTTCAGCAGTTTAATGGTCTTGACCTAAGAATATTTATCATTATTTTGATGCCTCAGACCTTAGTGATAGTACACTGGAGAAAGATATATTAATGGTTGCAGTCAGAATGGGAGTGAGCCTTATTTCCATCAGCTAAAACCAGGTAACCCTTTCCATAAGCAGCATGGTAGTTAAGGGGGTTAATAAAAAACAAATGGCAAAAGAATGCAGAGGGAAGAGGAGAAACAATATAGAATTAAAAGCAAATGTTGCAGAGTTATAGAGATATTCTTTCTTTGAGTTTAGTGAAAGACAAATCAAGTAAACCACAGGTTAGAAAAGTCCACCAAAGTCCATCCAATTGTCCATCCAGTTTAAGAATGGTTTCTGGAACTGGGTATGTCTAATCTGATGAAAAGAAGGACTAGAGGTGATATGACAGCAGTGTTCTGGGGTTGCCACAAAGAAGAGGGAGTCAAGCTATTCTCCAAAGCACTTGAGGGCAGGACAAGAAGCAATGGGTGGAAACTAATCAAGGAGAGAAGCAACTTAGAACAAAGGAGAAATTTCCTGACAGTGAGAACAATTAATCAGTGGAACAGCTTGCCTCCAGAAGTTGTGGGTGAACCAACACTGGAAGTTTTTAAAGAAGAGATTGGATAACCATTTGTCTGAAGTGGTATAGGGTTTCCTGCCTAAGTAGGGGGTTGAACTAGAACGCCAAGGTCCCTTCCAGCTTTTTCTACTCTACTCTACTCTACTCTACTCTACTCTACTCTACTCTACTCTACTCTACTCTACTCTACTCTACTCTACTCTACTCTACTCCTTTCCTTTCCTTTCCTTTCCTTTCCTTTCCTTTCCATTTCTTTTCATTCCATCCCATCCCCACAGGCTTGGTAAATGCTTCATAATCAATGGCACAAATGATAAAAATCAAAGGCAGGAAAAAAAACGTAGAAACATATTTTCTAAAGTGGCTTTATACAGGTAGCCCACAATTGAGCCCAAATTTTCTGTTGCTAAGTGAGACATTTGTTAACTGAGCTTTGCCCCACTTTACGATCTTCCTTGCCACGGTTGTTAAGTGAATCATGGCAGTTGATAAGTTAGTAACCTGGTTGTTAAGTGAATCTGCCTTCCCCCTCTGACTTTGCTTGTCAGAAGGTCGCAAAAGGGGAATCACATGACCTTGGGATGCAGCAACGGTCATAAGTATGAACCAGTTGCCAAGTGTCTGAATTTTGATCACATGACCACGGGGATGCGGCAAAGGTCGTAAGTGTGAAAAATGGTTTTTTAAAGTGACATTGTAACTTTGAACGGACACTAAATGAACTGTTGTAAATCAAGGACTACCTGTATAAGCTAAACAATCCCTTTGATTTAATCACTCCTTGAGGTATGTCTCAATGGAAAATAGGCCCTATTTAATTGTCCCTTCCTATGCATTTCATCTTCCAATCATGAATAGTGCTTCTTCTTATTAGCAAAGATTATCTAAAATGTAAGATCATAAAAACATTAACAAATGAGTTAAAAGACAGAAGAAAAATCAAGAAAACAGCAATTAAAAAGCAATATATACCCTTTGGGAGTAAGTAACTTAGGAAATCAATCTTCCGTTGAATGCTCATGAATGGTCACTATTTCTGAGATTGAAAAGGTGATTTTTATAATCTCAGGTCATCTTTGCCTAAATGGCAATATATTCACAGATTAACAGATTAACACAGTTGGAAGGGACCTTGTAGGTCATCTAGTGCAACCTAGTGCAGACCCTACAACATTTTTTGACAAATGGCAGTTCAATCTCTTCTTGAAAGTATCAAATGATAAAGCTCTCACAACTTCCAAAGGCAGGCTGTTCTGTTGGTTGATTGTTCTCACTCAGAAAGTTCCCCCTCATTTCTAAGTTGCTTCTCTCCTTGATTAGTTTCCACCCATTGCTTCTTGTCCTGCTCTCAGGTGTTTTGGAGAATAGCTTGGCTCCCTCTTATTTGTGGCAGCACATGAGATATTGGAAGATTGCTATCATGTCTCCCCTAGTCCTTCTTTTCATTAAACTAGACATACTCAATTCCAGCAACTGTTCTTCATATGTTTTAGCCTCCAGTCCCCTAATCATCCTTGTTGCTCTTCTCTGCGCTCTTTCTAGAGTCTCATCATCTTTTTTATAGTGTGGTGACCAAAATTAGATGCAGTACACGTAACGATATCATCATCTTTTGACACATTTAATAGAGCATTCAAACTCTTTTGATGGAGGTCCCCAATTTATTTATAAGTTTTAGGAGTTCCATTATTTATTTTGTGTTTGATGTATTAGTTTTAATAATTTTATTTTTAAAAGCCCATATATTATAAATGTTCTGAATTGGAAGGGTGGGCAGCATATAAATTTTGGCAAATTTATTATTATTATTATTATTATTATTATTATTATTATTATTATTATTATTATATTGCAATTTTGCTTTATTTAGTGAGATCAATGCAAAACAAAGTTGAATGTATTTTGTCATTATTCAATGCTTTATATTTGCAGGCCAGAGTGTCATAGCAAAATCCTAAAACCTTTCAAATTAGTAGAAATTGTTTCTAAATAAATACATTTGGATTAAAAAAATAACACTGGGATATATTTGTTTTTATGAAAATGTATTAAGAAAAAAAGAACATTCCCTCTTAAGGTGGAATTTTAGATAAGAACAACAAAAAGGGAAAGAAAGTCATTGTTCCAAAATTTCATTCTTTCCATCTTGGTACAAATTGTATTGCTTTAAAAGCCATAAAACAACACAATGGCTCATAAAAGGAAATCTACAGAGGAAGTTGAGGATATGGGAGAACTTTAGAAGAAGTCTTTGAGACAAAGGGAAGAAAATTTAGGTCTGTTGTTTATCAAATTTAGGTTTATCCAGATCTGTTTAAATGTTTCCACAGCTTTGTCTATTCTAAGTAATATTAGGCATAGGGCAAAAGGCCCAAGGAGGTTGAATCATTGAATGATCTCCTTCCAAATGGAAGTAAATTTATTTGCCAGGGTAGGCTAGATCAGCAATTCAAAGACCCCAAACATTAACTAAGAGTCAATGTTTCAAGCAGCAGAGCCACATTGAAGCAATTGAAGTCAGGCCTGTGCAGCAGCTGCCAAAAAAGCCAACACAGTTCTAGGCTGCATAAACAGAGGGATAGAATCATGATCACATGAAGTGTTAATATCACTTTATAAGGCCTTGATAAGGTCACACTTGGAATACTGCATACAGTTTTGGCCGCCATGATGTAAAAAAGATGTGGAGACTCTAGAAAGAGTGCAGAGAAGAGCAACAAAGATGATTAGGGGACTGGAGACATATGAAGAACAGTTGTAGGAACTGGGTATGTCTAGTTTGATGTAAAGAAGGACTAGGGACATGATAGCAGTGTTCCGATACCTCAGGGGTTGCCACAAAGAAGAGGGAGTCAAACTATTCTCCAAGAAGCAATGGGTGGAAACTAATCAAGGAGGGAAGCAACCCAGAATTGAGGAGAAATTTCCTGACAGAACAATTAATCAATGGAACAACTTGCCTCCAGAAGTTGTGAATGCTCCAACACTGGAAGTCTTTAAGAAGATGTTGAATAACCATTTGTCTGAAGTGCTGTAGGGTTTCCTGCCTAAGTAGATGGTTGGACTAGAAGACCTCCAAAGTCCCTTCCAACTTTGTTATTCTATATTCTAAATCAGTGGGCCACGATTTACCCCATTTCTCTCTGCCATGCTTGGCATTTAGAATTCACAATACCAATTTTTATGCACTGGGTAGGCTGTTTTGAAAGTGAATTTTTTTTAACTTGCTAGTCTTTCTGTTCTGCTGAAGCTGTAGATCAAACCATGAAGACTGCAGGTTGATGACTTTATTGCCATTCTGCCTGTGATACAGTTATCTTCTCAGACTGCTTGCCTTCCTTGGGAACAGATAGATGAAGTTCCATGGAACATAAGTGAGGGTATCAGTCCTGGATCTCGTGCAGCTGACTCAAGGCTAATGTCTCACTTGATCCCTCCTCCCTGCCTGGCTGGGCATTTCCAAATAGTCACCACTGAAATGTCCAGATCATTTTTTGGGGGAAGGGTCCATTGCATTTTGCTGCAGATGTCGCTAGAAGTCAGGTACACAAGCTTATTCAGGAAGGGGAAAGCGTCAGATTTCTAGGGAATCCAGCCCTAGATTATACAATTTTGTTGTTAGTTGCAAAATCGTGTCCAACCCATTGTGACCCCATGGACAACATTTCTCCAGACCTTCCTGTCCTCTACCATCCTCTGGAGTCCATTTAAGCTCATGCTGACTGCTTCGAAGACTCTATCCAGCCACCACATTCTCTACCATCCCTTCTTCCTTTGTCCTCAATCGTTCCCAGCATGAGGCTCTTCTCCAGGGAGCCCTTCTTCTCATTAGGTGGCCAAAGTATTTGAGTTTCATCTTCAGGATCTGGCCTTCTAAAGAGCAGTCAGGGTTGATGTCTAGGACTGATCGGTTGGATCGCCTGGCAATCCAAGGGACTCGCAGGAATCTTCTCCAGCACCATAGTTCAAAGGCCTCCATTTTTTGGCACTCAGCCTTTCTTATGGTCAAACAATAGTTCACTCCTAGAATCTTAAAAGTAGTTGGTGTATGCGGGTAGCCTTTCATATTAAGTCAAGCTGTCAAAAAAGATAACAACAATCTAACTGGCATACAAGGCTCTATTCTGCTAGTCTTTTGTCTGTTTATCCTATTTAGAAGTCTTTGTATAAACATCACCCTCTACAAAGAGGATGTTCCTTCTTCACCTCAAGGGCTTCTTGGAGTTTACTCATAGTAGCAATAGCAATAGCACTTAGACTTATATAGCCCTTTACAACCCTCTCTAAGTGGTTTACAGAGTCTGCCTATTGCCCCCAACAAATTGGGTCCTCATTTTACCCTCCTCGGAAAGACTGAAGGCTGAGTCAACCTTGAGCCTGTTGATGTTTGAATTGCCAAATTGCAGGCAGCCGGCAGTCAGCAGAAGTAGCCTGCAGTACTGTACTCTAATCACTGCACCACTGAAGTTCATATAGTATTCAACTATTTGGGATAATTGTAGTATGCAACCAGATAAAATCCCTAATTTATTGCAGGAAGCCAGCATCAAAAAAGCTGAAGCAGAAGTCATTGAGAAAATAAAAATAAATTACCATAATAAAGGGCTAAAAAAATGTCCTCTATCTGTAGGTCATGAGATATGTCCTTTAAAGCAAATTGAAGTTCCAGAGTTGTATGGACTATTGGCCTACCTAAGAAGTAAATTCTGGGAATTTGATATCATTTCTTGAACTGAACATATGAAATAATTTATTATGAACAATTATCCAGTCTAATATCAGAAACCCACATAATTATCTCTAATATATTCTTGTATCCTAATTGCATGTAAAATGGGATGACAATGCATTATCTTTATTCATTCTCCCCCCTTCTCTCTGCTTTTAAAGACTTTGCCTCCAAATATCCTCATTAGGTTCTCATTAACTACGTTAAAATGTCTAAACAATAGAATGCTCTAAAGACTTTTAAAGATCCCATCAGTAAGTTCTATTTTAGTGGTATTGGTTCCCCCTCGCACATATGTGCTAGTTGTTCCTGCAAATAAGTACAGATCCGTGCTAGTTGTTCCTGCAAATAAGTACAGATCCGTGTAGCAATAGGACTTAGGTTTATATACTGCTTTACAGTGCTTTTACAGCGCTCTCTAAGCAGTTTACAGAGTCAGGGTCCTCATTTTACCAACCTAGGAAGGATGGAAGGCTGAATCAACCTTGAGCCCATCAGGATCGAACTGCTGGCTGTCAGCAGAATTAGCCTGCAATTATAACCTGCACACTGCACTATCATGGCTCATATACAAATACACACATCCACACACACATATAAATATGTATGTAAAGCTATACATATTTTCCCCAAACACAGCCATTTTGTATATTATTAAGTTTATATGCCACAACCTCCACTGACTCCTATTTTTTCAATGAAATGCATTATGCATGTAGCTTTGTTAAACCATCTTATTTTGTTATGTATCATGAGAGTCAGGCGAAAATAACTTATAAAACTGAAGCAAAAATAATGTGCCATTTGTCAATGCAAGCGCTGGCTCTTCAGCTTTGAAACGGAGATGAGCACCACCCCCTAGAGTCGAGAATGACTAGCACATATGTGCGAAGGGAACCTTTATCTTTACTATATTTAACTTCACAAGTGTATCGAATCACATTTTATTCAAATTTTCATGCGTATTCTGATTTTCAAATTCAGATCAATGATCACCAATAGATATAACCAGATAAAATTGAACAGTTAAAAGGAGAAGAAAGAGAAAAAAGAAAGGATGTCAGCTTATGTTTTGTTAGTCATGACAGTTAAATCAATAAAGCTATATAACTAGAAATGAATTCTCTCTCTCTCTCTCTCTTTCTCTCTCTCTCTCTTATCTCTCTATCTTTCCATCACTCTATCTCTCTTGATGGATGAAACCGAGGCAAAAATTGCCACAATTTTCATACCTGCTGTGAAGATTTAATCTCTTGATCCTTCAAAAGCTTCCAGCTCGCCTTTTTTTGTAACTGTACAGACTCAAACTCAAAATGTTCCAATTCAATCCAATTTTTCAAAGTGTACTTTAAATGTGCACACAACTATTTTCTCACCAAGCAGAACACCTGACATGTTATGAAACAACAATGACCATAATAAACCACAACACACACCAGTGTTCATGGTAAAGGTAAAAGTTCCTCTTGCACATATGTGCTAGTCGTTCTTGATTCTAGGGGGTGGTGCTCATCCTGCTTCAAAGCTGAAGAGCCAGCGCTGTCTGAAGACATCTCCGTGGCCATGTGGCCGGCATGACTAAATGCCGAAGGGGCATGGAATGCTGTTACCTTTCCACCAAAGTGGTCCCTATTTTTCTACTTGCATTTTTATGTGCTTTTGAATTGCTAGGTTGGCAGAAGCTGGGACAAGTAACGGTAGCTCACTCCATTATACGGTGCTAGGGATTCAAACCACTGAACTGCCAACTTTCTGATCAACAAGCTCAGAATCTTAGTTTTTAAAGTGTGGTTAAGCCACTGTGTCCTTGCATTTCAAAAGGATCCTTTTATTGAAAAAGAGGTGATAGCTGGGCGAAAGAAAAACAGGACCTGGGGTCCTTAAGGCAATACAATAGGAATAAAAGAAGTTAGAATCCTCTCCCAACTCTCCGATGTGGATTTGGTCAATATGCAGGTGTGAAGATGGTGTTTTGTAAGGAGCATTCTGGGAAAGTGATAAGAAACTTGCTTAAGCTTGCTTCCTGAGTGGGGAATTGGGAGGGGGAATAGTAAGGTGTAGAATGTGTTGTTTTCAAAATAAAAAAAATCATTTCTAGAAATCAAGGTCATTCTTTGTCTCTGCACCTCTGTACCTGACCAGAAGTGGATGGGTGGAAATGCCAGCGTGGCAGAGGAAGATTGGACCATGTGATGAACTTGTGGGTGTGGGGACAAGATGATGAACTTTCAACTGGGTGGGAACCCCAGGAAGCTTTCAGATTTGGGTTTCCACAGATGTGCCAACATGTCTCTCTTAATAAATTGGAACAGAGCAATGCTTTGCCTTGGATTCGGATTTAATTTTGGATGATATTTGGAACTCTGTCATTTTTGGTTGCTGACCCCTGGTCTAGAGGAAGTATAACCCCCCACTCTTACCTTCAAGAATGGCGGATTCACGGATCTGACAGTAAGGAACTTTTTGGGGGGCGATGTTAACTTTACCCACGGGACACCTGAATGCCGGTAGGCAACTGGGGGAGGCTCCTTCCTTGTCCCTTCCACGATTTATTCACTCACGGGAATCGAACCGCTGAGCTGCCACCCTCAGCAGTGTGTAGGCCCAGTGCCTTACCACATGAGCCACTGCAGCCCTCCCCCCAGTTAAGGGTGAAGATGGTGTTTTGTAAGGAGCATTCAGGGAAAGTGATAAGAAACTTGCCCAAGCTTGCTTCCTGAGCAACGCAGTTCACATGGCTCTCCCTCCCCACCCATTCCCTTAAAGGTGAAAAAGTGCCAGGCCTCTAGGCACCTGGCTAGAAGTTATAAAGCAATTAATTACCTGGTACAGGATATAGGAAAGAAGGATAGAAACATCTAGAGCAGGGGTTGGCAACCTTAAACACTCCAAGAGCCATTTGGAACCGTTTCCCACAGAAAAGAAAACATCAGGAGCCACAAAACCATTCCCATGCCTGATTATTTCCTGAATGCCTACAAAACTAGCATATATATTTGAATTAAAGGTTCTGTTTTCTTCTGAAATTTTTCTTTTCTTAGATTTATCCATGGTTGGCCTACTGGGCCAAGCTCGAAGGTCGAAAAGCTCAATAAATCGCATGCTGTTGGGTGTTGCACATTGGCGGTTGTGACACATATTTTGAGTGACAGGAAGCCACAGCAGAGGGCTGAAAGAGCCACATGCGGCTCCAGAGCTGTGTTTCAGGCCTACAGCTGGTTCCTTTTAGGATCTTTGGCCTGCCACACTCTCTCTCTTTCTTTACTATGCTGTTTCATTAGTGGGGAATTGGGAGGGGAAATAGTAAGGTGTAGAATGTGTTGCTTTCAAAATAAAAAAATTCCTTTCTAGAAATCAAGGTCATTCTTTGTCTCTGCACCTCTGTACCTGACAGTGACGTGCGGTCAGTAGAGGCAGGGGAGGCAGGGCCTCACCTCTCTTCATGGAATAATAGTATATAATATTATATACTATATATAATATTATATACATCCGTCCGGCCGCGCCCGGGAGACGCGGAGGGAGCAATGTTGTCGGCGCCTCCGGATGACGAACCAGTCGCTTGCTTTCATCATCGGGAGGCCGACAACATTTCTGCCTCCATGTCTCCCGGGCGCCGAAGCAGTCCGGGAAGCGAGCGAGCGAGGCAGCGAGATCTTCGGTCACTCGTCCACCGGACTGCTTCCGCATCTCCCGGGCGCGGATGGACGAAGGTAGCCAGAATGGCGCCGAAGCAGGCGGCGAGTGAGGCAGCGAGATCTTCGGTCACTCGTCCACCGGACTGTCTTGGCGCCATTCTGGCTACCTTCGTCCATCCGCGCCCGGGGGATGCGGAAGCAGTCCGGTGGACGAGTGACCGAAGATCTCGCTGCCTCGCTCGCTCGCTCGCCGGACTGCTTCGGCGCCATTCTGGCTCCCTTCGTCCATCCGCGCCCGGGAGATGCGGAAGCAGTCCGGTGGACGAGTGACTGAAGATCTCGCTGCCTCGCTCGCTCGCTCGCCGGACTGCTTCGGCGCCATTCTGGCTACCTTCGTCCATCCGCGCCCGGGAGACATGGAGGCAGAAATGTTATCGGCCTCCCGATGACGAAAGCAAGCGACTGGTTCGTCATCTGGAGGCGCCGACAACATTTCTCCCTCCGCGTCTCCCGGGCGCGGATGGACGAAGGGAGCCAGAATGGCGCCGAAGCAGTCCAGCGAGCGAGCGAGCGAGGCAGCGAGATCTTCGGTCACTCGTCCACCGGACTGCTTCCGCATCTCCCGGGCGCGGATGGACGAAGGTAGCCAGAATGGCGCCGAAGCAGTCCGGCGAGCGAGCGAGCGAGGCAGCGAGATCTTCGGTCACTCGTCCACCGGACTGCTTCCTCATCTCCCGGGTGCGGATGGACGAAGGTAGCCAGAATGGCGCCGAAGCAGTCCGGCGAGCGAGCGAGCGACGCAGCCTGATCTTCGGTTGCTTCCAGAGCCGGAGCGGGATGGAGCAGCCATCGCCTTGGAAGTGAGTCGCGCGGACAGAGCTTTGGGGCTGAGGAGAGAGGCAGGGACGGAGGGAGTGGGGGGAGAGGAGCCGCCCCCCTCAACCCCCAGGCAATGGGGAAAGCTTTTCCGAAATGGGGGGGGTGTCGCGGGAAATAAAAAGGGCACGCGCTGGGGGGGGGACGAAGGAGGCTTTGGCGTGCCTTAGAGGCGGGCGGGCAAGCAAGCAACGAAAGGAGCAGCGAGGGCGGGCGGTGGCTGCAGGCGGCAAGGCTTGAGCGGGGTGAAAGGGACTGGTGCCGGTGGAGGAAGTAATGCTACGCCGCGGTCCCCTTAATGTTCACTCAGGAAGGCGGAGAACGAGACCACGTGGTCTGCACACGTGGTCTGCACACGTGGTCCCATTCCCCGCCTTCCTGATGACGTCACCAGCCTCCCCAGCCATAACCCTCACCGCACGTCACTGGTACCTGACCAGAAATGGATGGGTGGAAATGCCAGCGTGGCAGAGGAAGATTGGACCATGTGATGGATTTGGGTTTCCACAGATGTGCCAACATGTCTCTCTTAATAAATTGGAACAGAGCAATGCTTTGCCTTGGATTCAGATTTAATTTTGGATGATATTTGGAACTCTGACATTTTTGGTTGCTGACCCTTGGTCTAGAGGAAGTATAGCCCCCCCCCCTTACCTTCAAGAATGGCGGATTCACAGATCTGACAGTAAGGAACTTTTTTGGGGGCAATGTTAACTTTACCCATGGGATACCTGAATGCCAGTAGGCAACCTTCCTTGTCCCTTCCACGATTTATTCACTCACGGGAATCAAACCGCTGAGCTTCCACCCTCAGCAGTGTGTAGGCCCAGCGTCTTACTACATGAGCCACTGCAGCCCCTCCCCCCCAGTTAAGGGTAATGAAAAATCTGCAAGAAATCAAGCAAACTCAGAGAGCACTGCAGATTCCTCATCCTTTTAATGTATGCATTTAAATGGCTTGTTTGTTTATGGAAACCATTGTCAAAGTCCCATGGATGTTTATATGCTATTTCCACTGATGTTGCATCTTTGCTCTAATATATGCTTCTAATGGGCAATTTTAAAAGAAAATCCGAGAACTGTGTAACAAAATATGGAGATGTGTGAAAATCCAAAGATAATATAACATTTGTATGAAAATCTTTTGTTTGCTTGTGAAGCAAAAGTTGGTTTTAGTCTCTAAATAAAATTCATTTTTATTCTTGTGATTTAAAGAGAGGGGAGGGGTTGGAATGAAAAGTATGAATTGAATTGGGTGCCTCTTTATAGAGGTGCTGATTTTTCTAGCTAGCCTAAACATTTTGTCTTAATTTTACAGTTTGGCTAAACCATTGAGCCATCGGTAGATAATCCGTATAGTCTTTCACCTTCTACAAATGCCGAACTTTACAAATTCTTCTGACACCTTTAATGAGGGTGCTTCCCCTTCTGTGGAATAGCCACAGATTGCAGTGACAGATTCTTGACACTGATGCTTTTGCCTTATTCTTGGAATGAAATTTGACAGTGTTTGAAGGAGACAAAACTCAATTGATGTTGACATACGTTAATTATAAGATAATGCCACATGCGTTTTGAGGAACTACAAGTGATAATGATGGCGTCAGCTGGGAGGCTCAGCTTGACTTTTATTCAAACACACGAAGCTCTTTTTCGGGGAGATGCTTACTTTTGGTGTCTATAATTCTAGGGTAATTCCATGGCGAAACAAAGTACTACAGTGGATAGATTTATATTTAATATTCCATTTTAGAGCAGTTTGTGCAAAATCTCATTCCACTGAAGTCTGGACTAGCAACTATAAAATATGGAACTTTGCTGTACTGGATTGTACTAGACATAATGCTTATTTTCGTTGACATATTTGGTGTGTTCTGCATGGAATACATGGAAATCAGTAGCATCGAAGTAGAGCTTTAATCTCTCTCTCTCTCTCTCTCTCATATTATCTAGAAGATCCAGTCCTACTTTATTTCTTCTTCTTCTTCTCCTTCTCCTTCTCCTTCTTCTTCTTTAGTTTATATCCATTGTTTCTTACCTTGCTTTCTGGAAAATGGGTTGACACCACTCCTCCTCCTCCTCTTCTATATCTATCTATCTATCTATCTATCTATCTATCTATCTATCTATCTATCTATCTATCTATCTATCTATCATCTGTTATCTATCTATATTCTTATTCTTATATTTTCTTTTTCTATCTTTTTTCTTTCTTTTTTCTTTCTTTTTTTCTATCTCTTTTTATACATTATATATATTTTATATATATATGTATTTGTGTTACAACCCCTGGTATGCCTAAATATGGGAGGAAGGTCACTACTCCCTCTTTCTGTCCTTCGGCTCATCACAGAAGACCATGCAGGCAGAAAACCATATTTTTATTTTTAATGTTGCCTTTTTATATTTGGCTCAACTGATAAGGAGGCGAGCCTGTGGCTTAGTGGCTAAGACTCCTGCCTAAGATATAATACAGCCCAGGTTCAAATCCCAGTAAGGGTATGGATAGCTGATGAGAGCTAAATAGCTCGAAATGGATCTATACTAGTCTCCCTTTATTTTATCAGCACAAATACAACATATATATATATAGTTTTCGTAGATTTTCACGGGTGTAGGTATGCTGGTTTTGTATTCGGGTCTTTTCCTGTGTAGGATTGAGATTGTCTTGGCAACGTTTTGGCAAGATCTCACTTGCCATCTTCAGGCTGCTGTCTTTGGCCTGAAGATGGCAAGTGAGATCTTGCCGAAACGTTGCCAAGACAATCTCAATCCTACACAGGAAAAGACCCGAATACAACAAAACCAGCATATATATATATATGGCTGTATGTATGTATGTTCCAGCGTAACTCTAGAATGCCTTGAGGAATTTCAATCAAACTTGGTACACAGATGACTTACCCTCTGAAGACAAACACTGGTGTGTGTGTGTGTGTAAGACACCCCTAGTGTGTGTGTGTGTGTGTGTCTGTGTTCTAGCATAACTCTGGAATGCCTGGCCTGTTATGGAGAGCAAGTGCGGCATCCTAGAACAGCAGTTGTTTGTGATGTCAGTTCCTTCACAGATTCCTCTGGAAAGCCATCGCCAGTGGATCAATGGGGAAGCGCCTGATGAATTTGGGGCAAAGTGCCAAGATCGTAGACAGGGCAGGAAGGGAGATGGCAGGGATATTGGGCATTGGTGTAGGGGGAAGAAAGCTCCCTCTCAATGGCTCCTTGTCAGACAAATGCTTCGACATCTATAAATACCTGTACAATACTGTTATCGGCTTGTTTGCTATAAAGATCCAGTTGATTGTAAACAGCTAGCTGACCTGGGCTGATCTCAAAAACCTCATCCTCTATAAATCTTAAATGGGGACTACCAGGACATACCACAATAACATAGCAGGCTGGAAAGTCAACAACTCAAAGGGAAAGAGCTTCTCCACTGTTGCCCCCAAAACGAAATAGATCCAGCAAGTCACTTCATCCCCACTTAGAACAGCAGGAGTGTTAAAGAAGATTTCTATTCTTCCCCCCATAGCAATAACTTCAGGCAGGATTTTCTTCCACTTATAATTATAGAACACATTCACTTCCCAACAATAATGCTTAAAATGGTGAGAGCAATCAACCAATGGAACAGCTTGGCTTCAGACGTTGTGGGTGCTCCATTACTGGGCAACTATTTATCTGAAATGGCAACTCCTTGGCAACATTATAATTCATTAAAGTCCCTCACTGTATCCATCATCATTTTTGGACTGTCAAACCATTAACACTTCCACTCCATTTCTTGAATGGAGGATGAATAACAAACAATTAGATGATGGCAACCCAGGAAACCAGTTTTGGCAATGTATCAAAGACCAAGTGGTTAAAAGAGAAATATTGCCCACCAAGCATATTATGGCAGGAAAAAGTTGTACTTAGTTTATCTGCACAATTGATGGTGTGAAGTTCCAGCAATCAACATCCAATGGAGTTTGTCGTTTAAATGTACAATAAATAATGGATATTTCACAAATCCAGGGCTACCCAATTGAATCAAGTGAGAAGGCGTTATTGCTCTGCTAATAACAGTTCAAGGTGAATTCACAGTCAGCCTTCTAGACCAAAATGCAGATTTATTTTCCGGTTCTGACTGAGGCTTCCCAAGAGCATGAAGCAAACTCCTTGTCCCGACAAAAACCCCTTTTATTAAGATGGTGTAAATTCTGCTCATTCATATCCAGCAAAGTCTTTCAAGGGAGGATTTACAGTCACACATCTTATCTGGCTTGGAGAGCTGCTAGGCAGATATCTGCAAAGGTTGTCTTGGAGAGTCATGAACCAATTAAGCGAATTAATCATCCCCTGCAAACTCCACTCCCCTTTCACTCCTCTTTTATTTCTTCTGGGAGGGGCCATTCATCATCTGGCCGTACTCCCACTTTGACCCCTGTTCTTTAGTTGTTTCATTTGTCTGGCAACTCTGTCCATGTGCACACTGGGAACAGGCTCCAGCTGTTCCTTTGCCTCACTGCTGTCAAGCTCCGAAGGCAGCTGAGAACTGCCAGAAGGCATTGGTCCCATTTTTCCCTCCAACACAAAGCCCTCATCCAAGCCTTCCCCAACCTCCTCACTGTCCAAATCTGCTGCAGCTCCATTGGCTGCTGGCGGGTCACAACACTTCCTACTTAATGTATTCCTGGGGGACATATATGTTGGGGTCTCATCAACCATCTTGCTCAGAGTGAAAAAGCTACTGGATAACCAACAAGAAAAGTCCAGTTACCATGACTCAACTCTCCAAACAAATCTATCTGGATGACTGAAACTCTTCATTGACATATAGACAGTTTGGAAGATTTACAAAATTATATATTCTTCCCTTCTTGTCATTATGTTCTCATTGTACCACATGTGACAACCGCCTCTCTAGATTGTTTTAAAATCTGTTGATATGCAAATAGGTAAACATTCTAGTAAACTTGTGATGACAAGAGAAACTTACAAAAGATGCAGAATATGGATTCATATAGCAGAAGATCGGATATCCTCGATATCAGGAGTGGCATTCAAATATTGTAGCAACCGGTTCTCTGCCAAGTTGCTGGGTGGCATGGCCATTGTGGGCATGGCCTACTCAGCCTCCTGCACCACATTGGGGGGTGGTTTCACCCTCCCCAGGCTCTGGTGGCTTTGCTTGAGCCTCTGGGAGGGTGAAAATGTCCTTCCCTGGGCTCCCAAGGCCCTCTGGACGCCAGAAACGGGCCCGTTTCCAGATTTCCAGAACTTTCAGGGGGGCCATATTTTGCCCTCCCCAGGCTCCAGAGGCTTTCTTCGAGCCTCCAGGATGGCAAAAATGGCCTCCACGGGCTCTAGAAGCCCCCCAGAGGCCAGAAACAGGCCTGTTTCTGGACTTCCAGAACTTCCAGGAGGCCTTAGGTTAGTGCAGAGCCTCCGCACAGGACCTGCACTTACCTGGTATCCCAAATGGGCTGTGTGGAGACTCCTGGGAGGGGCAGGGTGGGGTGGGGCCAGCCAGTCCTTGCAACTACCAGTTTGGCAAACCAAATGTAAAATTAGCATCCAGTTCACCTGAACTGGTCCGAACCGGATCAGTACCACCCCTGCTAGATATAAGAATAAGTATGCCAAATGCTAATTTCTTGTTGCATTGGAAGATATATAAATTATGGGATATGTGTTCTCAGATACTTCAATGAGTAGAATGAACCAATGGATTTTAATCATACTGAAAGAAATTGTGGTTATGATTTCTGTATTACATGGGCTGCTCAATAACAGAAGAGGCTAGCTGAGAAATGGTGGGATAGTTTTATCTAGCAAGGAGAATTTGAATGTTGGTCAAGGACAGTAGAAAAATGAATTAATAGAGGACTTGTTTAGATGACATTTCATGTCTACAATTCTTAAATTCAGTGGGACATTGGGCAGGATGAAGAAGAGATATATTGTACATAGCAGATGTGGTATTCAGGCGGTTCTGATCAGTTCTTGCAAACCGGTAGCAGAAATTTTGATTAGTTCAGAAAACCGGTAAATACCACCACTGACTGGCTCTGCCCCCATCTATTCTCTGCCTCCTGAGTCCCAGCTGATCGGGAGGAAATGGGGATTTTGCAGTATCCTTCCCCTGGAGTGGGGAGGGAAGGGAAGGGAGATTTTGCAATATCCTTCCCCTGGACTGAGGAGGGAATGGAGATTTTACAGTATACTTCCCCTGGAGTGGGGAGGGAATGGGGATTTTGCAGTATCCTTCCCCTGGAGTGGGGAGGGAATGGAGATTTTGCAGTATCCTTCCCCTGCCAACCCCACCTGGCCACACCCACCAGCCATGACACACCCACCAAGCCATGCCCATGGAACTGGCAGTAAAAAAAATTGAATCCCACCAATGGTACATAGTAGGGATGAATTCAAACGGCCTTTAAAAATATTGTTTATAGGCAATGGATTGAGGATCCTTTATGTAATTTTTTATTGTATTTTTGTGATATTCTCTATGGACTGTACACCGCCCCGAGTCCCTTCTGGGAGAGGGGGCGGTCTAGAAGCACAAATAAATTAAAAAAAAATTGAATGTGAATTTATGAATGGGTGGAGTTTACTAGCATCACAGGTTCTAAATATTCTTCCTTTGTGAGGTCTTAGGTTTACTCTTATTTTGGCTCTTTTAGTTACCAATTCCACTGCACCCCAGTTGTAAAGTAATTAGAAAAAAAAATCTGCCAAGTCAGTAGAAGTACCTTCTGGAACTGTTCCCAGAAAGAAAGAAAGAAAAAAAGTAATCCAAGAAGTTTCATCTAAATGCTAACCTGATCTGTAGCTTCAGAGTGAAGTTAACTGATTCTGCCAATAAACTGAGATGAACTTTATCCAGTAATGTGTGATGTTGAGGAAGGGTGGAGACTTTTGAAGTCCAATATATCCTTTCCAGCTGCATGGTCTTCTGCAAATGTTCGAGATACTATTTAGCAGTATGATAAAATCCCATTCTGTCTTCCCTTTCAACCTTACCCAGTGGTGGGATGCAATTGGTTTAACAACTGTTTCAGTGAGTGTGCTTATGTGGGCTTTACACATGTACACACCTAATGCATGCTTTGCACATGCGCACAGCATTCAAAACTGCCATTTCAAGCTTAAAAACTTGCCTTCTATGCCAGTGTGAGTAAAACAACTGAGGTGGAGCAATCCGCTGTGCCGCGTAAATCAGTTGAGCTAAAAAACAGGGAAATATAGGACAGGAAATGGTAGGGGTGGGTGGGCGGGACCAACTGCTCACCGGAACTACAGGTTCACCCAAACTGCTCTGAACCGGCTGAATCCCACCCCTGACCTTACCCCAATGGTCTCAAGTGCTTTATTTTGTTGGTTCTAATCATCTGTCCAATCAATTTCGCTAGATGTTAATGTTTCAAGATCTTTTTTCCTGTCAGATTCCCACTTTCACCATGTCATTTGTGAACCTTCCACATTTCTAACCTTTTCCCATGAAGAAGGTATTCAAATCCTATGAATGTTTTGGTTTTCATCTTCAGCTTCTATAAAACGCTTCCCATTGCAGCTGATGAAGCTTCATGTTTAGTCTGTTTAGGCATTGTTCAGCTGCAGCCAGCCATCAGAAAATTTACTACCTTGTGATAGTAAATAGCTTCTATTTTAACCCAGGGGTCAGTAACCTTAAACACACAAAGAGCCACAAGGATCCTTACTGGAAGCCCCTCGTTCAATTTTGGAGTCAACTGGAAGACCAGTTCCCCCACCACAGAGTCTCCTCCTAGCGCAGCGTCCTTTTTCCTCTACCTGTCCTAACCGAAAGCCCTATTAATTGTGGAGCCAACTGGGCAACAGGGAGCTGCAGCAGAGGGATGAAAGAGCCACATGCAGCTCCAGAGCCACGGATTGCTGACCCCTGTCCTAACCCAACATCAAAGGTTGATGAAAATCAACTAGAGACTGATGAAATTGGCAAATAAGACAATCATGAAATATCAGAGCTTCATAGGGTAGGACCTTCTATAGCTTTGTGATTACATTCATTATCCTTCGAATTATTTCTCTGCTCTTCATATAAACATTTATCCTCCTTATGTGCCTGCACTATTGGGCAATTTCCCCTGAGAATCTGAAGGCTGCAGATTTTCTTAGCTTTCAGGAAAACCACTAAGACCTGGTTGTTTTGTCCATGATGGAATATTAAGGGAATCCAATATAGATAGATCTATTTTGTGGATTTGTAATATCATATCTCAGATTCCCACTACTCCTCCCTCCCTCCCTCTCTCTCTCCTCTCCCTCTCTCCCTCCCTCCCTCTCTCTCCCTCCTGGATTATATTTTCACCTGTTTATGTTTTTTTTAAATGTCTCTGTGTTTTATAAATTGATTGTGAGTCATCTAGAGTTAGGGTTAAGCTTTTGACATCTACCTACTGTTTACTGAAATACTAACAGTGAATGTGTAAATTACTGTGTAAATTAATAAATAAACAGTAAAGTTTACTGTGTACTGTTTACCTACCAAGGGGTGAAGTAAAGATGCTGAACTTGTCAGCTGGGAAACGAGCAGCCTGGGGTGTGAGTCCTGACTGCTGCGCAATGGGGTAAGATCCTGTTACTGGCTTCAGCTTGTGCCTACCTAGCAGTTGGAAAGCATGCAAATGCGAGTAGAGTAACAGGTACCACTTTGGTGCAAAGGTAACAACATTTATGCACTTTTGGAGTAAAACCCTGCTGGCCACATAACCATGAAGAACGTTTTCGGACAACACTGACCTCCTTGGCCAAGAAATGGACATTAACACTGCCCCTGTTCTGACCTAGGCATTCCAAGAGCATGAAGCAGAACTCCTCGTCCCGATGAAACCTCTTTTATTTAGTTTAAAGGGAATTCCACTCCAGCAAAGTTGTTTCAAACAGTCTTTCATGAGATTTCACAACTACAGACCTTTATCAGGCTTGGAGAGCACCTAGGCTGATATCTTCCAAACACCACTCTGTAGCAGACAATACTTGGCAAGAAGTTAGGAACAGATTTTCACTCTATTGAATTGAATTGAATTGTCGCCTGCAAACTCCACTCCCCTTTCGCTCCTATTTATTCCATATAGTAGGGGCCATTCACTGTCCACCTGTGCCTTTACTCCTGAGTTGATCCTTGTTCCTTAGCTATTCCCTTTTCCTGGCAGCTATGTGCATGTGCACATCAGGAACAGGCTCCAGCAGTTCTTCTGCCCCACTGATCCCCAACTCCAAAGGCAGCTGGTAACTGCCAGATGGCCTTCGCTCCATCTCTGCCTCTAATGCAGAGCACTCTTCAGAGCCTTCCCCAGACTCCATGACTGGCCCGTGTTCCTCCCCAACCACCTCGTTGTCTGAGTGTGCCACCAGTTCTGCTGATCACTGGCTGGCCACAACAGCCCCATAGAGTCAGGCATGACTGGACAGGGAAACCTTTACCATTACTGCTGACTGACCACGGCTGATCTTTAAATACTAAAAAGAGTCAGATCTGACTAGCTCCCGGATGGGAAACAGCCAGGAAATATTAACAGATACAAATGTATGTATGTATGTATGTATGTATGTATGTATGTATGCATGCATGCATGCATGCATGCATGCATGCATGAATATGTATATGTATATGTATATGTATATGTATTTGTATTTGTATTTGTATTTGTATTTGTATCTGTATATATATTTCCTGGCTGTTTCCCATCCGGGAGCTAGTCACATTTGTCTCTATTTCCCTGGCTTAGCTGATAATGGAGGAGAGCCTGTGGCTTAGTGGCTAACACATCTGCCTAATATGTAATACAGCCCAGGTTCAAATCCCAGTAAGGGTATGGATAGCTGATGAGAGCTAAATAGCTTGAAATAGATCTATACTAGTCTCCCTTTCTTTATTTACCAGCACAAATACAACACACACACACACACACACACACACACACACACACCGAAGCGTTCACCAGTCCCAGTAGCCAGCCTCGTGAGCCCTCCCAGGATGCCAGTACAAGCCAGGAGGGACACGGGTCCAATAAACATGTGGTGGCTCGCAGTCGCCCGCGCAACCTGTCCAAATCTTCGGTGACCACAGGGTCAAACTCCTCCCAGCGTGGTCTCTCAAGACTCGCCTCGGACGCCCCCCCTGGAGCACTGAAGGGGGTCCATTCCCTCCGGATCTGAGCGATTTTATCCTGCAGGTATTCCCCAAATTCCTCTGCCCTGCCCTGCAAAGGGGGATTCCGCTGCCCCTGTGACAGGAGGGAGCGGGTCACCCGAAACAGGGCCGCAGGGTGGTTCTCTGCGGACGCAATAAGGGTGGCACAATATCGACATTTGGCCACTCTTAATGCCACAAGGTAGGTCCTTAGGTAGGCTCTTACCTGTGTTCGGTCAGATTCGGAGCGGGAGGATCTCCACTTGCTCTCTAGGTGTCTCCTGTGGCGTTTCATCGCCTTTAGCTCCCCGTTAAACCAGGGAGCCCGGGTCGATCATTGCCACCGGAGAGGCCGCAAAGGCGCAACCAGGTCTAAGGCCCCGGCAGCTGCATTATTCCATGCAGCTACCAGGTCCTCTGCCCGGGAGCGGGACAGGTCTGCAGGAGGTGGCCCAAGCTCCACCTGGAACCTGTCTGGTTCCATCAGACGCCTGGGGCAGAACCATCTAGAACAATCTGGTTCTGCCTCCCCACGGCGGGGGGTAGCGCCAGGGAAGTCCAGCTGGAGAAGTGAGTGATCTGACCATGACAGGGGCGTGATGGCTAAATCCCCTATTCCCAGATCACTCGTCCACTGGTCGGAGACAAACACAAGGTCCAGTGTGTGGCCTCCCTCGTGATGGGCCCTACCCTTTGGAATGACCTCCCCCCAGACATCAGGACAACGACTGACCTCTGCTCCTTCCGCACGAAACTTAAGACCCACCTGTTCCGACTAGCCGGCCTGGCTTAATTTAGAGCTTCTCCACCTCTTGGGCATTTTTAATTTTAATTTTTAACTTTAACTATCATTGGGGTTTTTAATTGTTTTAAATTATTGTAATTTATTTATTTATTGTTCCACCTCCTCCATATTGTATCGTTGTAACCGCTGCTGGTGTATGTCGCCCCGAGTCCCTTGGGGGAGAGGGGGCGACTAAGAAGTCAAAATAATAAATAAAATAAATAAAATAAATACACATGAATCACTGCTAAGAACATCACGAGTGTATCTAAATAGCCACCAGTTGTCACTGGACTTTATTATTCTCATCACCCACAGTTTCAGGTAAGCAAATAGTAATTTTGCTTCATCTCTGCAGCCTTCCAAATAAAACATCTTGTCAGTCTCCTGGCACAGAAAGTGGCATTATTTGTGGCGGGAGGAGTTCGCCTGCTGTATATCCCCACACAAAGCAGTGTTGGCCTGTGCATTTTTCCAAACTGATTTATCGGAAAGCAAAGAGAAAAGGCTCTGTCTTTCCCAGCCCAATATGATTTGAGCTGTGCTTGCCCAATTAATGTGCATTTTTTAAAAGTCCAGCAATTCACCAGCATATCACATTTCACCTTTAAACACTTAATTTAACATAAGTATTAGGATGCACTAGAATGCGGAAATGACGAGACAGAAATACATACATTGCTAAATTTAATTTCAAAAGGAGGTCTGCAGACCATAGCCATATTCCCTGCTAGTGACATAGCATTTTCATAACCGGTTGATTGCTGGAATAATAGAAAGCCTGTCCTTATTACTGCTTGTGGATGGCTGGCTGTTGAGGAGGCTATAAATTACTAGTGGTGAAATAACCCATGAAAGCAAACGTCAGCCTAAATGTATTGGCTTTTTAAGATCTGGGTTTGTTGTTTTGTTATATTACAAGAGTGACAGCGGGAGCTTCCCTGTGAATTTATAAAAAATAATATAAATTTTAAAAATGCAAATCGGTGCAGAAACGGCAGAGTTGGTTTAGGGAGGAAAAGAGCAATACCAAATGAAAACAGTTTCTGTTTACATGTGTCTATTCGTGCAAGTAATAATTTTGGAAAACTGTCTTTTTTTTTAGCAGAGAAGAAAGGGATGTTAATTTTTTGCATGTGTACATCCATATGAGGCATCTCCCTTCCACAATAAGCAATATTATGCAAAACACGGGTGGTGGTGATGGAGAAACATAACAAACAAGAAAGGATGAAGTGAAATTAATCTATCCAAATCTAGTTTATATAACCACATTCAGTGTGGCCACTTCCTCAGTGATGATTTGGACTGTCTTTCTAACAGTAGTGCTGACATAGCTGTAATGAGGACATACCATATTTTTGGACTATAAGACTCACCGGAGTATAAGATGCACCATGATTTTGAAGGGGTAAATTTTAAAAAAAGTTTTTGCACTCTGCAGGCCTCCCAAACCCTCTGCTTGCCTCATTTTTTGCAATTTTGTAATTCTAGAGGTTTTTTTTCGAAGGTAGTTTCAAAAGGCAGACTTCATTTGTAAGTGCAAAAACAAAGACGGACAGGAGCCATCTTGGCTCCTCCTTTCACAGGGAGAAGAAACGGAGATTTCCATAAAGTTTTTTAAAGAAAAACAGCTCAGCAATAATCTCTTGCAATTGTGATAGCGATCTTTCTCACATAGTTAGTTCAAGTGACAAGTCAGCCTTTGTTCTCTCTCCATTCCAATATAGAGAGAGATAGTTCAAATGCTGCTTAATCCGAGGGGGGTAAAGAGAAGAAACACCCCCCTCTAATCTTCAGTTTCAAATAAGTTGAACACGAACTCACAGTAGTCTGCTGCTTATCCTTTAATGATGATTAAGGAGATCAGGAGGGCTCCCCCACCACCAGCATTCAGCCGCTCTTCCTTGGATAAACTCCTTCCTCCCGGGGCCCATTCGGCGAAAGGGCGGACTGCCTGGAGCTGTCCCAAACCCCCCCCTCTGCTCCCTGGCTCCTAGGCGAGGCTGAAAACACCCCCGCCGGCTGCCACCGATTCCGGGGGGCTTCAGCAAACCGCCCTTCAGCAGGGGACCCCTCCAAGGCCCCCTGTGCTCCTTACGGAGCCAACCGAGGAGACGAGCGGCGGACAGCATGTCTGTCACCAGCAGGAACCAGAAGTGATCTCTCATTTTCACCCTCTTTTTTGAGGGGAAAAAAGTCCGGCTTATATTCCGAAAAATACACTATTTGAAAAGGTTAAATCATGGCATTGTGGGTTTAACAACCAGTTTAACAACCAGTTCGGTGATCATGTGTTTTGCTCTGCGTGTGAGTGCTGTTTTAACAAAATTTACCTTCCACCTTATTTCTGGAGAGTAGCACAGCTGAGGCGGCGTAGTCCACTCTGCCGCATGAATCAGATGAGAGGATATAGTTAAGTAAAGTGCAGGGGCGAGGGCGGCCCCACCTGATCGTCAGAGCAAACCGGTTCATTCCCTGATGATCGTCGGAGTTTTCCTGAACCAGTCCAAACTGGATGAATCCCACCCCTGGACCAAAGTTTATTAAAACTGAGGTGTTCCATTACTCATCTAACTTCTTCAGTCAAAGTGAAAATTTTGGTAAGCATCATTAGAAAGAACCAACTCCTGCCATAAACACTGCAGGGGGTTCTATTCTATTCTATTCTATTCTAACCTCCCGATCTTTTGCACCCAATAGGTTGTATTTTTATATTTCCAGTACAAAAGAACAATCCATTTTAGCTAAAAGCAGGGCATAGAAGGTTTTTGCCCAGATGTCAATTTTCATACCATAGAAATATAATTAAAAAGAATATGAACATCTGAAAATATTAAATCTCATCTCAAAGTGGAGTTAATGCGTGTAGTAACTTCCTCCCCGAATGGAGCAATTACAGGATAATGTACCCACATATGTTTAAATGAAGCATTAATCTCATTACATCCCCCAAAACGATGATTTACTCTGGCCTTTTCTGTATAAAAGCAATGGGAGGCCAATAAGTATGAAATAATATTTTTTTATTGAATAAGATGTAATCTGAGATGTATTGAAATGTTCAGTATTGATGTTAACACCTCTTCTCATTGTCTAGGCAAAATGGAAATCTCTAATTCTTTATTCCATTCAGCCATTAAAGCTTGCATATCAAATTGATTCATTCCCTAACAGAATTTTCTAAAGAGTAAGGGGTAGGGGGTTTCATAGGATTTAATAATTGCTTGTAGTGGATTAGATGTTTCTGAAGCCAAAAATGCCACCACCGAGATGCGAGAGAGCTAATACTGTTGCTCATTTAATTACTAGCCAAATCATAAAATGAACTTTCTTGCATAGCTACCCTTCTTCATCTGTCATCCTATTTTTTTAAATAAAATGGTCAAGCCCAAACCATATTGTTAACTGGACAAGTAATTCTATGAAAATCCAGATAACACAACGGAATGGGTTCACTGTATTTTGCACTGGTCAGACTGAGCCTAGACTACCATATATTTCGGGCTATAAGTTGCACTGGAGTATAAGACGCAACTTAGTTTTTGGGGAGGAAACTAAGAAAAAAAAATCTGCTTCTACCTACCAGCATCCATGGTATTCATCTGGCCAGCGTCCTGTCAGTGTGTGTGAGAGTTTTGGGCTGTTTGGAAACAAACAGTATTTGCTGTATGAGCAACAAGGAAGGAACCAGAAAGGAGCCTGGACGTGGCTTGTTCTGTACTAAAGCTGCAAGCTGTGCTGATTTTTGAAACTAAAACTGAAAGTGAAACTTCTCTGCTGAACTACCACATTGGAAAACCTGCTTTTGGTATTGTATATTTACTTAATGTATTATATTATATATAAAGAGAAGTTGCTGAATCCTGCTGAATCAGTGTACTTTCTGAATGTGATTACTGCTGCAAACTCTGACACATCCTTGCAGCAAATAGCAAATAGCCAGGTCAGCTTCAGCACATTATTGCAGCCTGATTCAACATGAGCAGCTGATTGGCGGGTGGATCGCCCTCCCAGAATACTCCCATTCAGCTGTTTTAGGCTTCAGGGATTGCTGCAGACTATCGCCTCCTCCATGCCTTGCGTTTTTGGTTACATTCTGTGTAAAAGACGCACCCAAATTTTCGCCCTCTTTTAGGGGGTGGGAAAGTGTGTCTTATACTTTGAAAAATACAGCATATGCAAAGATCTGAACATCCCAGTTCCATCTCAGTTAAAGAAAATTAAAGAACATCCCGGCTGAAGAAAGATTCAGAAAAAAAATTGGAACAAATGATTAAATTTCATTCTGTTGCATAAGCAGAGGTAGCTGCAGGCACTTGTGCAAAAATATAAGACAGACCATTCCCAGGGAGGGAGGGAGGGAGGGAGTAAGGAGTGAGATTTAAAAGGAAATTGGCAGCAGAATTAAGCTGACTAATGTAATCCTTCATTTTGCAATGTAATGGGAGTGAAAACAAGAAGAAATAAATTCTGGCTAGTGGTACCATAACTAATCGTAAAGATGAGTAGACAGAAATCTGCCTGCATTTCTTTCAGCTTATTTACAGTATAATAACACCTGAAAACCAATTGGATATATCTGAAGGGCAAACTTGTGTATAAAGATGATAGATAAAGATAGATAGATAGATAGATAGATAGATAGATAGATAGATAGATAGATAATGATAGACAAACAGAGAGACAGGCACGGGACCTAGTTACTTGCGGGATCGCATCCTCCCACATACATCCCTGCGGCCAATTCGCTCACACAGGGAGGGACTTCTCCTGGTGCCGTCCACTAGGCAATGCCAACGGGCGACACCAAGGAGTAGGGCCTTCTCTGTGATGGGCCCAACCCTCTGGAATGACCTCCCCCCCGACATTAGAACCACTTCTGACCTCCGCTCCTTCCGGCAAAAATTGAAGACTCACCTGTTCCGATTAGCAGGCCTGGCATAATTACAACTGTCCCTCCTGGCAAATGTATTATTATCTGGTTATCTTAGGGTTTTTTAATCTGTTGTGTCTGTTTTAGGGATTTTAAAAAAATTATATTTATTTAGCTTTGTACAGTTCTTTTAATTGCATTTTAACCTCCTCCAAACTGTACATATTTAATTTTTTATTGTATTTTTGTGATATTCTCTATGGACTGTACACCGCCCCGAGTCCCTTCTGGGAGAGGTCTAGAAGCACAAATAAATTGAATTGAATTGAAATAGACACAGTAGAGTTAATAGATAGATGATAGATAGATAGATAATGATAGACAGATAGACAGACAGACACAGTAGAGATAATAGATAGATGATAGATAGATAGATAGATAGATAGATAGATAGATAGATAGATAGATAGATGAAAGACAGACAGACAGACCTGACATTGGAAAGAGCGCCAAGAAAGAATGATTAGGGGCCTGGAAGTTAAAACCTATGAAGAATCGTTGCAGGAATTGAGTATGTCTAGTCTAGTGAAAAAACAGTTAGGATAGATATAGCAGTATTCCAACATTTGAGTGGCTGTCACAAAGAAGAGGAGGTCAATCTATTTTCCAGAGCACCTGACGATAGAACAAAAAGCAATGGATGGAATAATCAAGGAGCAACCAAGGCCTAAGCAGTTATTTCCTAACAGTGAGAAAAATTAACCTTGGAATAGCTTGCCTTCAGAAGTTGTGAGTGCCCCAACACTAGAGGCTTTTAAGAAGAGACTGGGCAGCCAACTTGTCTGAAATGGTACAGGGTCTCTTGTTTGAGCAGGGAGTTGGACTAGAAGTCCTCCAAGATCCCTTCCAACTCTGTTATTCTATATCTATAAATAGCACTTGAAAAAACACAGGTGATTGCAGCTACCACATTTCAATGTATGAGTGGATGAAAAGTTGTCAAATCAAACAATGAGATCTACTGTAGCTGACACGGGAAGCAACCCGGGCTAAGGAAGAAGAATCAAAGGATTAAACTCAGTGGTTGAAAGTGACTTCCAGAACTGAGATATTGTCTTCCATCAGGACTCAGAAAGACAGGGAAAAAAAACATGCTGTGGATGTATGTCCCCTTTGCCCTTCAGGAATGCTCTGACTTGTCTCTTGTTCAGCAGTGTCTCTTTTTCTTCTTTAAATGTTCAGATGAAGTTTCTTCTATGTTTCTAGTTCAGTGGCAGACAAGTTCAAGAAACTCCAACAGGCAATCCTCTTGAACCTACTTCTTTGTATCTATAACCTATTGTTTCCTGCCCTGCATTTAGAAACAATGCACATTTTCCCTTCCGTCTGACTATCCTCCAACTATTTCATGATTACTATCTTATCTTCCCTTAGTTGTCCCTTCTGCTAAACAGACTCCAATCTTTTAAATGTTCCTCATAGAACTTGGTTTCCACATTCCTTATCATCTCGATAACCTTCCTTTGAATGTATTCCAATTTGTCAATGTCCTTTGTTTGGGGGGGGGGATGTACCTGAACGTAATATTCTGAATGAAGTCTTATCAGGGTAAGGTAGAATGGAACATTTACTTTATAGCAACAGCCCTTAGACTTATATACTGCTTCACAGTGCTTTTACAGCCCTCTCTAAAGAGTTTACAGAGTCAGCCTCTTGCCCCCAACAATCTGGGCCTTGAATTTACAGACCTTGGAAGGATGGAAGGCTGAGTCAACTTTGAAATGGTCATGATTGAATTCCTGGCAGTGGGCAGAGTCAGGCTGCAATATGGCATTCTAACCACTGTGCCACTATGAAAGGGAGGGAGGGAGGGAGGGAGGAAGGGAGGGAGGGAGGAAGAAAAGAAGAAAGGAAATGAAAGGAAGGAAGGAAGGAAGGAAAGAAGAGGGGGGGGGAGGGAAGGAAGGAAGGAAAGAAAGAAGGAAGGTGTCAGCGTTCCAAATATCATGCAGAATTAAATCATTGTCCAAGGCAAAGTGATCCTTAAAACTCCAATTTAATAAGACAGGCATTTTGGCATTATGCTGTTGAATTTCAACTCTAACGCACATCCTGTGAGTTCACCCAGTTAAAAGTTCACCATCTATCCCCACACCCCATAATTCATCACATGGTCCAATCTTCATCCTCCACGCTGGCATGTACACCCCTCCCCCTCCGGCCAGGTGTCGAGGTGCAGAGACAAAAGACGACCTTGAGCTTCTAAGAAAAATCCATAACAATACATTCCACAATCCTACTCCTCTCCATTCCCCCCTCCCAACTACCACACCAACGAAACAGCATAATATATATATGTTTTAAATATGTGGCAGGCCAAAGATCCCAAAAGGAACAGAATTACAGGCCTGACAGAAGGAAGGACTAGCAATAGACATATACTGCTTCACATTGCTTGCAACCTGCTCTAAGTGGTTTACAGAGTCAGCCTCTTGCCCCCAACAATCTGTGTCCTCATTTTACTCACCTCGGAAGGATAGAAGACTGAGTCAATCTTGAGCATGATGAGATTCAAACTGCCAAACTTCAGGTAGTCGGCAGTCAGGACAATTAGCCTGCAGTACTGCACTCTAACTACTGCACCACCAAGGCTCATTTATGTGATATAGACCCTAATATTCCAATGAATAAAAAGATAAAGGTTTCCCTGTCCAATTGTGTCCGACTCTAGGGTGCAATGCTCACCTCCATTTTCTGGTCAAAGGAAGCCAGCATGATCTGAAGACATTTTCCATGGTCATGTGACCAGCTTGGCTATATGCCAAAAGCACACAGACTGCTTCTTACCTTCCCACTGAAATGGTACCTATTTATCTACTTGCATTTGCATGATTTTGAACTGGTAGGTGGGCAGGATTAATATTCATATTAATATTAAGATAGGATTTGCTTTTTTAGAAACTGAACATTACCAGCATTTATTTTTACATAGACTAATAAATATGATATATGATCTCTCTCTCTCTCTCTCTCTCTCTCTCTCTCTCTCTCTCTCTCTCTTTCTCTCACTCACTCACTCACTCTCTCTCACACACACATGTAGAACCTTACTCTACTCTAAAAGGCTTCCTTTTAACTCTCTTTTTCTATATTTAGCTTTAGCTGATACATGTTTTTTTTACAGTTCTTCCATCCCTCCATTCTATAGGACGGTGTGGCTAACCTTTTTGTTGTCGTGTGCTGAAAGCGTGTACAATAATGCAACATGTGCACGATTTCCCCAGGCACATGCATGCACTCCCCTCCCCCCTCCTCCCATTTTGGGCCGTTTTGCAGCTTCCTGGGACCAAAAATTGGTTCCCATAGGTTCGTCATCCCAGGTATAGAATAATCAAAACAATATTCCAGAAAACCATCTTCATTAGCCAAAATGTTCTAACTATTGAACCACAACTGATTCAGCTTTCCATTTAAAAAAAAAGTAGGATGATTAAAAAGATGTAGATTGAATCACTTGTGAAGTCAGAACAGCTCTAATTGCCCATTTCTTAGTATTTATTTATTTATTTATTATTTATTATTTATTATTTATTTATTTATTTATTCATTCATTCATTCATTCATTCATTCATTCATTCATTCATTCATTCATTCATTTATTTATTTATTTATTTATTTATTTATTTATTTATTTATTTATTTATTTATTTATTTATTTATTTAGCTTGCCTTTCTTTACTTTAAAGTTGAGTTAAGGATGACGGAGATAATGCAAAGTATTCTCCCTTTTTAATGAAATGATTAATTACCTTACTTTCAGCCTGTAAGCTATTTGTTTAGCTATCACGGAAACTCTTCTACTTCAAAAATAGAATGCAAAGGTTTGTAAGTCAACAGAACGGTTTGTAAGTCAACAGCTAGTGTTCTTATTCATTTCAGAGCATAATTGTCCCATGTTTCATTCAGTTCATTTTTTTTCTAAGACTGCAATAAATAGCAGCATTTTGTACTTTAACTCCTGGTTTCTGGAAGAGTCTTCAAGGATTTCAGTAGAGGTTATCAAAGCAGTGATTTTATCCCCCTATCTTGGGAGGACTATAAAAGATTCATAAAAGGACCATAAAAGATTCACTGCTCTAAATTCCTTTCAAACCATAAGGGATACTCCTGAGCTAAGTAAAGTTTGAAGCAGAATAGCTCTCATTCCTTGAGTCCAGATTCTGGAAATCATTTGGAAATGGCTCTCCTTTATCTTGCATTGCATTAATTTTCTAAACCAGGGGTCGATAATCTTAAACACTCAAAGAGCCATAAAGATCCTAACCAGAAGCCCTCTATTCAATTCTGGAGCCAACCGGAAGTCCCGTTTCCCCACCATAGAGTCTCCTCCTAGTGTGGCATCATTTTCCCTCTGTTGACCGGATGTTGGGTTCCCCACCATAGAGTCTCCTCCTAGTGTGGTGTCCTTTTTCCTCTACCTGTCCTAACCGAAAGCCCTATCAATTGTGGAGCTGACCAGTGACAGGGAGCCGCAGCAGAGGGATGAAAGAGCCATAGGCTGCTTTCTAAACAATGATTATGATCTTTCCAAGGACCAAGTTATATTGATGCCTATTCAAGGACTGCATCCTCCATAGCAGGAACTGGAACGACATAGCCTGAATCTGCTTCCTGAATTGATACTTGACTTTGACTATATGATGATACTTCACTTCAGCCTGTGCAATCCTATTCAGATAAAGACAGAGGTGGTATTCAGCCAGTTTGGACCGGTTCAGGTGAACAGGTAGTACTGATGATCAGTTGGCACTTCCCACCCACCCCTTTCCTATCCTGTCCTTTATTTCCTGCTTTCTAGCTCATCTCAAGCATGTGTCAGCGTTCCAAATATCATGCAGAATTAAATCAAAATCCAAGGCAGATTTATCCTTAAAACTCCAATTTAATAAGACAGACATGTTGGCATTGTGCTATGAAACCCCAAATCTGATTTGCTTCCTGGGATTCCACCCAGTTGAAAGTTCATGATCTTATCCCCACACCCATAATCCATCACATGGTCCAATCTCCTTCCACGCTGGCATCTACACCCCTCTGCTTCCGGTCAGTTGTTGAGTTATGGAGACAAAAGATGACCTTGAGCTTCTAGAAAGAATGACAACAGCACATTCCACAATTCTACTCCTTTCTATTCCCCCTCCCAACTACTACATTAATGAAACAGCATAGGAAAATAATAGAAAGTGTGGCAGGCCAAAGATCCTAAAAGGAACATAACTACAGGCCTGACAGGCGGCCTCTCCTCAGAAGAAAAACATTTCCTGTAAAGAGAATAACATAAAAGTTAACATAACACAATTAACCACCTCTTCTTCCCCCAGGGGGACCCTTTGACTTATCGGGGAACTTCTCATGGAATTGTTTTACTAACTTCTCCACTTTTAGTTTCCCACTGTTCACCCAAGTAGCTTCAGACAAAGGGTAACCCTTCCAGTGCACTAAGTACTGTAAGCGACCCCTATTCAGCCTGGAGTCTACGGTTTTTCCCACCTCCGATTGTGTTTCCCCTTCTATCACTACAGGAGGAGAGTGAGCTTGGGTGGATGCTCTTATGCTAGATCCAATTACTGGTTTCAACAAGCTACAATGAAATTCTGGGTCAATTTTCCCTAGACCTCTGGGTAGACTAAGTCAAACTGTA
Organism: Natrix helvetica; assembly: GCF_964273705.1. NCBI lineage: Eukaryota > Metazoa > Chordata > Lepidosauria > Squamata > Natricidae > Natrix > Natrix helvetica. The sequence continues at coordinate 68,659,174 of NC_138558.1, read as the reverse complement.
ACTGGGTTAACTATCTTCACTATTGGGAATGGACCTAGAAATTTTGGACCCAATTCCTTACTAGGCATTCCTAATCTTATGTATTTGGTAGATACAAAAACTTTGTCCCCCACACAGAAGAGGTTTTGGAGCGAGCAATGTTTCTCAGCTTGCTTCTTGTAGGCTTCTGCTGCAACTGCTAGAGCCTTCTTCATATTCTCCCATCCTTTCTTTAGCGTGTCCACCCATTCATTCAAAGACATGGAGGAAGAAGGTTCTCTAGGGAACTCAGGCATCGCAACAAATTCCATGCCACTGGTAATCTGGAAAGGAGTTAACTCAGTGCTGCTGTGGACCGCATTGTTGTACGCCACTTCGGCAAAGGGTAGCAAGTCCAACCAGTTGTCTTGCTGATAGTCCACCAAACACCAGATGTATTGTTTCACCACCGCATTGGCACTCTTTGCTGCGCAGTTCATGCTGGGATGAACCTATGAGCTCAGTTCTTGTGTGGACCCAATGGATCTCAGGACCTCTCTCCAGAACTTGGCTGTGAACTGGACTCCACGGTCTGAAATGATCCTCTTGGGTACTCCATGCCGGCACTAAATGTATTTCACAAACATTTTCGCTAATTTGTTTGCGGATGGCAATTCTGAGCAAGCAATGAAGTGTGCCTGCTTAGAAACCAAATCAATGACTGTCCAGATTACTCTGTTCCCACTGCTGTCTGGGCCAGTTAGGGCTCTCTGCTGCAGGTGCTGCAGGTTCTGGGCTCTTGGATTCAATCATCCACGGCTGGCCCTTTTCCTCCTCCGAGGCCTCCCCCTTGGTAGGACTCTTTGTCACCTTAAGTTGGGGATCCTCCTCCAGAGATTGTTGGCCCTTTTCCTCCTCCGAGGCCTCCCCCTTGGTAGGACTCTTTATCACCTTAAGTTAGGCATCCTCTTCCAGAGGTTGGTGGCCCAGATGACCCTTCTGTGGTGGCATCTGGGGCCCTCTCTTTACCACTGTGGTGATTGGTACACAGGTTTGTTCTTTGGCATTTCCCTCCTCTGAGGCCTCCCCGTTGGTAGGACTCTTTGTCACCTTAAGTTGGGGATACTCTTCCAGAGGTTGTTTGCCCTTTTCCTCTTCCAAGGCCTCCCCTTTGGTAGGACTCTTCACCACCAAAAGTTGGGGATCCTCTTCCAGAGGTTGGTGGCCCAGATGATCCTTCTGTGGTGGCATCTGGGGCCTTCTCTTTACCGCCATGGCGTTTGTGCACACGTTTGTCGCTTTGGGGCTGGAGCCAAGCACTCTGACGCTCTGTGGCCAAGTTGACAGCAACGTTGGCATTTTATTGGCCCCCACGAAGAAAGGAACCTAGTTACATCTCTAAACTTCGGAAACACCTCATCACATTGGACTGCTATCCATCTTGCAGCTTCCCCCTTGGTAAACCCTTCTTCCATTGTGGAAATTGCTTCTCTGTAGGAAGGTGGGGTAAGAACCTGTTGGGGCATTGCAGGGGAGACTGGAACCAGTGGGGAGGTCAATCCCTCGGTTGGCCACTGCCCAGTTTTCTGCCATGGTGCCATCTGCTGAGGGAGAGCAGGTGCCCACTAGTATCCCTCGCATCCATGACCTGGGGTTAAGACCCATCCCGTGGTTGCCTGATTCACAGGTTTCAGTTCAACCAATGATGGCTGGCTAGGGGCATTTATGTGCCGAGGACCGTTCTGCTGGCTTGGAGGAGTTATGGGCCAAGTAGGTGCCCTCCGCTGGCTTGCAGCATTTTCCCATGTTGACAGTGGTGGGTTTCTGCCGGTCCGCACCAGTATGGATGGACCAGTTCATCAATGGACCTGGAAGTAAGTTCCTGCCCCGTCTCTGTCACTCACTCGCTTGTTCACTTGCCCCCGCCTGTCCAGAAGCCACTCCATTGCTCGCTCCCCCCACCCATCTGCACTATCTTAGCCCCGCGTACCGCTCATTGATTGGCTACTTCACCAATCACCCCACCCGCCTCTAAGAACCCTATCTAAACCCACTTACCTTTTTTCCCTGTTTGGTGCTCTATTGCTGCCTGCCGAGGTAAGTAAGCTGCAACTAAGTGTGGGGAAGGGGGGAGGGGGCTGCCGTGGCCCTGCACTATAAGCGAGTCCAGTGACCTTTTGCAGCCTTGCAAGGATCCCGGGCTCACTTATAGCACAGGGCCACACGGCTGCCAGAAAGCACGGGGGGACGGGACGGGGGGGAACTTATGCGGTGCGGCTGGCCCAAGTTCAGGGATCTTGCAAGGCCTTGGCATTTTTTGCATTGGGGCATGCTGCAACAGAGAGGGAGTAAAGATCTTTTCCGGATTGTTGGTGGTGGACGTGCGGGCCCGTGCTCACTAAAGCAAGTCCGGGGAAGTCCTTTGAGCCAGCTGGAAAAGGTCTTCACTCCCCCCCCCCTTGCAGCATGCCCCAATGCAAAAAATGGCGAGATCGGCGCACCTGGGGCTGCTGCTGCGATGTCCAGGGAGGCTAAACCAAGCTGCATGCCTCTCCCAGCCACTTTTGCAGCCTCCTGGAGCGCCAAGAAACTTTGTGCTCTTCTCTGCGCTCTCCTCGGCTCCTTGCGACGGCAATAGATATCCAGAAGCGGTGGAGGCCGGAAGCCCTAGCCCCAAAAGCTGATTCTGGACATCTATTGCAGTTGTAAAGAGCCGAGGAGAGTGCGGATAAGAGCGTGAAGGTTAGGGTTACTGGGCAACATGTGTGTGTGTGTGTGAGGCTGGAGTTATGCCCCCCTCGCACCCTCCCTCCCTCCCGGGTATCGAAGCACCTCAAAGGGACAGGCAGATTTTCTTACAGACGTTTCATTACCAAACTAGGTAACATCAGTGCTAGAAGGGAGGGGGGGGGAGGAGAAAGGAGAAAAAGGAGAAAGAGAGTGAGAAAGAGGAGGTGGGGGAAAGTGGGATCCTTGCTGCTTTCGGTGCTTGGTGGTTTTCTTACAGACATTTCATTACCAAACTTGGTAGCATCATCAGTGCTAGAAAGAGTGGGATATATTGAGAGGAGGAAGAGGGGTGGGTGGGGGAGACAACAATGGGGTCCTTGGTGTTCCCTGAGCTTGGTGGTTTTCTTGCATCATTTCATGACCCAGCTAGGTATATCACACCAATGACAATAAAATATCTGCAAGGAAGACATCGAGACCACAGGACATTTATTTCTTTATTTATTAAATTTATACGCCTCTTGCCTCGTGGTCATCACGATCTCCTCATTAGGACCTTCCACAATGACCAGCCTTAGAATTACATTTCCACAATCTCAAATTTTATTTATTGTGCATAAAATATTTTTAATGGTTTTATTTTAATTTATTGTGTATAGAATATTTTAATGGTTTTATTTTAATTTATTATGTGTAGAATATTTTTAATGGTTTTATTTTAATTTATTATGTGTAGAATATCTCTTAAAAATTATTTTTAGGGAATTTTTATTTATTTATTGTTTATAGAATGTTTATTACAAGAAATGTTATTCCTTTTTGCAAATGTTTTATTTGTGATGCAATATGTTGCTTTTAAGTGTACAGGTTGGTGCATGGTTTATGTGTCTCAAAGTGGCTTCTTTTCTATGGGCAGGCCAGGTTGGTGCAAGGCAGTTTTGCCAGATTTTGTGTGTTTCTGTGTGATATCTGGTTGTTTGGGTAATTGTGAGGTGGTTGCTGGTTCTGTGAGCTTCCTGGCACTGTCCTTTATAATTTCCCACAATGCCTTGATGGTTTTTATTCCAGTGGCTTTGTCTTTCCTGTCCTTCAGGTTAGGGGAAAAAACTGGTTTCATCTGCAGTCTTTTGGGGGGAAATTGTTGATTTTTGGTGTTTTCCTGGCACTGTCATAGTTTGTGTGTGTGTGTGTGTGTGTGTGTGTGTGTGAAGTGTCCCGCAGTTATCTACACATTAATAATGATCAAGTACTAATAATATTTCCTTATACATTTTAGTGACCTTTCCTTACATAATTGGTGTTTTCTTTTATACTTTTAGATTTCTAATTGCTGTTTCTGTTAGTTAGCAATTGGTAACACAAATCCCACATGAAAAAGTATTTGAAGCCTTCTTGATTTTAATTGTCAATTTATTCATTCCTGCACATTCTAATATTTATTCATTTTCATATCTTTGTTTTTCCACTGTTGTGCAAACACAATTCCAGCAGTTCCTAACATGTGTAAAATTAAATATGTATTGTATTCCCTTGGAAATACAAGTAGTAAGTAGTAGCTACTTACCTTCTGTAAGTAGCTCTTTTATTGTTTTGTGTACTTATTTTAATCTTATTTAAGTAGTAAGTGCACAAAATAATACATTTCCTTTTTTATATCTTCTTTTTGTAGATCATCCATTGGGGCAAAAAATTCAGTGACATTGTCTTGGCCACTCCCACCTGGTCACATGGCTGGCAAGCGACTCCCATCAGGTCACATGGCTGGCAAGCCACTCCCACCAGGTCACATGGCTGGTATGCCACTCCCACAAAGCAGGCCACACCCACAGAGTAGGTTCCAAAAATTTTTGAAACCCACCACTGCATGTTGATGGCACAGGAAGTGCCCAGTGGCATCTCATCCATCCATACTCTGGGAAGAAAACCCAATCTGGTGGTGCTTCATTCACAAGCTGCAGCCCAATTTGTGGTGGCTGTCAAGTGAAAGATGCTGGCCAAATCCCTTCTTGCTGGCTGGGTTGAAATTCCCATTTTGAAAGGGAATCTGTCTCCCACTTAGTTCCTGGGTAATAAGTCATTTCATTAATTGCTGTCTGGAAGGAGTCAAAACCTTCCGGTTCCGGCTGTGGATCGCGATGGGGATGTTTTGCTCACCCCGTGTGCTCCTGGTGGGCTCCCCTCTGATCGGAGGGGCATAGGGAGCCTTGTAGGGGCCCCTGCCGAGGGGGCAGCATAGCGGGGGACCCCCTGTGTTGGCGGCGGCCGGAGGGGGCTCCCTGCATCGCCCCAGGCACCGGGAGGCAAAAGGGGAGGCACTTCTGCGTCTTCGCGTTGAGGCAGCCGGGCGAGATTGACAATTTGAAGGCTGCAGCTACAATGGGGTGAGGTGGAAATTCCCCCCGTTCCCTTTCTTGACCGAAGGATAAACAAAAGAAATGTCGGCTTTTAAAAAAAACTTCAATCCACTCTTGGGAAGTGTGACTGGAGGGAGGGGGATTCCCCCCTCTTGGATAAGCGGCTCTAAACTGCTCTCTGCCCCCAGAGGAGGAGGGGAGTGAGCTTTGGAATGAAGTCACGCTCATAGCAACTAGCAGATTTATTTTACTGCAATTGCGAAATGAGGTGATGATCTGACTTTTTGAAAACTTTGAAAACTTTTGGTTTGTTGCCTTCTGATCCCGGTGCTGGCGAGGCAAGATGGCACACTTCCGTTGTCTTCGTGTACTTTGAAATTTGACTCCACCCATAGAAATTGCTGGCATTTTGTCTTTGTCTCCGTGACACTCAGAGATATCTCTTGTTATATTTTATCCTGGACTTGGAACAGTGGATTTTGCTGCCTGGATTTAGGCTTTAGATAAGGTCCTTATTTGTCTGGACTGCCTGCCTCGTGATCTCTCTCGGCTATCCACTTCTACAATCGCTGTTTCCCTGTATTGACACAGACATTTCTGAGCGCCTCTTACTACAATGGCACCAAAAAAACCACCACCAGGGAAACCAGGCTTTGCTGGCTCTGCCCCGACATCCTCAACGTCCAGCCCCAGTGGACAACAGACCTTAACATCTTTGCTTCAGCCTAAGCCCCTTGAGGTGGACCTAACTCAACAGATGTTTCAAACGATCTTAAAGGGGAAGGAGGAATTAAAGAGCCAACTAAGAGAAATGAATGAACAGCTCAGAGAAAACCAGAACCAAATGGCCCAAAATACACAAAGATTGGAACTTTTGGAGGAGGGGACGGCTGAGATGAGGAGGGAGGTGGGGGGGGGGGTGGGTCCAGAAAGGAAACCAAGAACTTGAGAACCACCAGATAAAAATGGAGTTTGAAAGGATGTCTTTTTTCCTTAGATTTCAAAATGTAATTGAAGCTGATGATGAAGATTTGAGGGACATTATGACAAATTTATTGGCTGAATATATCAAAAAAGACAGACAACAGATGGGGTGGGATATTGACCTAGTCCTGTGGTGGGCAACCTTTTTTTTCAACTGAGCCAAATCTCGCCAAAACCACAATTGAAATTTATTTTGAGAGCCACATTTTTAAAACCGAAAATACATAGGATGGTACACTGTTTTTAGTTTCAATAAACTCTGGCATTTGAAGCACGCAAGTCTTAAAGCTGTCAAGTTACAAGATCCTTGCATCCCTAACCCTTGAGGAAAAAAACCCCAAGAGGTCTTCAAACCTGACAGCTTTAAGAGTTGTGGACTTCAACTCCCAGAATTCCTCCTCCAGTCATGTTGGCTCAGGAACTATGGCATTGAAGCATGCAAGTCTTAAAGCTGTCAAGTTGCAAGACCCTCGCACCCCCAACCCTTTAGAAAAAAAACCCAGGGTCTTCAAACCTGACAGCTTGAAGACTTGTGGACTTCAACTCCCAGAATTCTGAGAATTGAAGTCCACCAGGGGCATCAATCATATTAGCCCAGGGACCTGCAAAATTGGCTCTTAAGACTGGTGGACTTCAACTCCCAGAATTCTGAGAACTGAAGTCCACCAGTCTTAAAACAGCCAACTTTGCAGACCTCTGTGTTAGCCCAAAGCCTGGCGCTGGGCGGGCCTTGCTCCCCCATTGGTGAAGTCCCAAGAAGCGAGGAGGGAGAAAAAGAGACAGAGGCCAAGGAGCTTCTCCTCCGCCCCCTCCCAGCAAAAATCTAACCGGGGAACCGGGTGGACAGTAGCAAATTAGCCGATCACGCCGCGTGGGCAGTAGCAAATTAGCCGATCACGCCGCGTGATCGGTTAATTTGCTACTGCCCACCCGGCTCCCCGGTTAGATTTTTGCTGGGATGGGGCGGGGGGGAAGCTCCTTAGCCTCCGTTTCTTTTTCTGTCTCCTCACTTCTCGTCCCCGCCCGACTTCAGGATCCTCCCTAATCATTGTGGGTCGAAAAGAAAAAAGGGAAAGGGGCGCTTGTTTTGAAGTGCCCGAGAGGAGGGAGGGGAGCGGGCGCCCGGCACACAGAAGAGCCGCATTAAAATGTGTAAAGAGCCGCATGTGGCTCGCGAGCCGCGGCTTGCCGACCACTGACCTAGTCTATAGAGTAAATTCAGCATATGCCAGAATACACAATGTTCCAAGGGAGGTCCACATCAAATTTCTCAGAAAGACTACAAGAGATGAGATTCTGAGTGCACAAGAGACACTAGAGTTAGAATCAACACAACTATGGAGGCTGAGGCCTTCATGGAAAAAAACAAAGTCCTCCTGGATAAATCCGATGATACTACACAGGATACACAGGACACGGGAGGTGCTGGAGCCTTGCTGGTGGGGGGAGAAGAGGCAACACTGAGGAAACTTAGATCACAAAAATGAGCTAGAAAATCTGTTTGATATAAAATGATTGAAATCATTTGAAGATAAAAGGTTAAAATATGCTGACAAATTATTACTAAGAAGTAACAACTTAATGTATTAACAAATGAAAGTTATGAGAATGGGGGGGAGGGCCATTTCCTGCATAATGTAGGTGTCAAAATTTGTAACCCTATCCACCATCCCTTTTCCCGATTATTTTTTGTAAAACCAATAAAAATCTTGTTTTGAAAAAAAAAAAAGAAATTCCCATTTTGATAGGGAATCTGTCTTCAACTCAGTTGCAGGGTAATAAGTAATTTCATTTATTGCTGTCTGGGAGGAGTCAAAATCTCCACTCCAGGTTTTTTTTCAAGGCTTGCTTCCAAGCTGGGGGGGAAGGAGGGGGAGCATGCGCTCACGTTTAGTTGTCTGAAATGGTCCAGGAAGCCCATCAGAGATGATTGCGTAGGGATGGCTGGGATCTCCATTTATCAGATCTTCTGGCTATCTTCTAGTCATGTGGAGAATAAGCTTTCCAGTACCCTCCGTTCCATCCCCCTCAGGCTGTGCCTCTTGCCAGATGCAATAAGTCTTGAAGCAGAAATTCCTTTGCCTTTGAAGATTTGCAGAGGAGCGTCTCATCTCAGCTTCTTATCTCCAAAAGCTTACTCAATTGTTCGCTGATATTTTACGCTGTCCCGGTCAGTGTTGGGAATTCAGCACCCCTTTCCAGTCCCTCCCCCGTGCAAGGGTGTGTGTGTGCTGGTGATTTATTTTAAAGGGAGATTTGGGATAATGTCAGTGTTCCAAATATCATGCAGTATTAAATCAAAGTCCAAGGCAGATTTATCCTTAAAACTCCAATTTAATAAGACAGACATGTTGGCATTGTGCTATGAAATCCCAAATCTGATTTGCTTCCTGGGATTCCACCCAGTTGAAAGTTCATGATCTTATCCCCACACCCATAATCCATCACATGGTTCAATCTCCTTCTTCCACGCTGGCATCTACACCCCTCTGCTTCCGGTCAGGTGTCGAGGTGCGGAGACAAAAGACCTTGAGCTTCTAGAAAGAATGACAGCAACACATTCCACAATTCTACTCCTTTCTATTCCCCCCTCCCAACTACTACACTAATGAAACAGTATAGGAAAATAATAGAAAGTGTGGCAGGCCAAAGATCCTAAAAGGAATATAACTACAGGCCTGACATCATGTGGCACAGCTAATTCTGTCCCCCCCTCGCTGTTCTACTTACCATTGCTGACTTGGAAGGTATGCAGCTCAGCTTCCAAATGCTCCATTTTCAGCACTGTGTGCAAATGCTTTAGGCATGCATGCGCACAAAGTGTGCACTTATCAAACCGGTTGTTAAACTGGCAGCATCCCACTACTGGATAAAGATGTATCCAACTGGATAGATAGATCTAAAGATAGATAGATCTAAAAGGTAGGAGACCTGATCAGTAAGACAGAAAGATACTAGATGGCTATAATTCAGCTTTCCTGGCAAATTGGACCAGGCAAAACGTGGATGGATCATGGTTAGAAGGATATTCTTTCCAGAATTAGGTGATATCAGCCAGGTGTGTCATAGCCATTGATCAGCAATGCTTTCATAAGTGAACCATTACCAAAATAATCAGTTAATGGAGATTCTGGAAGCACCCATGTTCCACTTCACTTCCTCCTCTGTGTGACGTAATTATGAGTAGCCTACTGCTGTTGCTTTCACTCATAATTAATATGGTTACAATGGTTAATTTAATAATTCAGTGGAGTTAAATTTGAGGCATGCACAGAATGATGAAAATTTATTTTGCAGTAATTAAAAACAAGAATTATTGCATGCAGTATTAAGAACACTAGATGATAGATAGATAGATAGATAGATAGATAGATAGATAGATAGATAGATAGATAGATAGATAGATAGAAATGGACAGACAGACACAGATAGATAGAGAAACAAAGAAAGAAAGATAGATAGATAGATAGATAGAGATAGATAGAAAGATAGAAAGATAGATAGATAGATAGATAGATGATAGATAGATAGAAACAGACAGATAAATAGATAGATAGACAGAGTTAGATAGATAGACAGAGACAGACAGACAGACAGACAGACAAAAATATTTTTAAACACATTGAAGAACATTCTTTCAAAATGCCAATGAGCAATTTCTTAATTTTTATTTTAAAGAAGCTAATATAGTACCTAGGTAGTACTGGCTAGAAATGCCTGGAACTGAAGCCATCATGAAATCTGAGGGCTTTATTCTGGACTAGATTTTTTAAAAAAATATCCCAAAAGGCAATAGCAAATCTCTTCCACACTGCTGCCAAAAAAACTACAAAAGAATTCACCAGTAGCCAAGCTGAGCTTTACTTAAAACAAAGCTACTGGAAAAAAAATAAAAGCAAGTTTTATGTTTAAGTTTTATTAGGTTTATAGACCGCCCCCTCTCCCCGGAGGGACTCAAAAGCAACAAAGAGAAATGTATATATGTATATATATTACATTTTATTGTATCTTATCATATTGTAATATAAGATATACTTCAACTATCTTTATATTTATACTTCCTTCTATATTCTAGTTCATTAATCATCTTTCTTTGTTAATTTCCTAATCTTTGCTTCTATTCTCTAACCAATTGTACCATATATTCCAAATCAAATAATACTCGGTTTCTCCTCTAATGTTTATTTCCATTGTCAGCCTATCTGTCTCAGCACATGCTAGCACTTTGTTTATCACCAGTTCCTCAGAAGGTATATTTTCATTTTTTTTAATTTTGCGTGTAAGCAATTCTGACCGCTGTTATTATATGTAGCATTAGATATGATGCCCCTCTTCTTTATGGCAGCTCCTGAAATAAATAGAAGACTGGAAGCCCATCAACAAAACATTGGCAGATGGAGGTTCTTGCTTTTGTCTGCAGTTAGCACCATGTATCAAGGCAGTAAGGGGACATGGTGGCTCAGTGGCTAAGACACTGAGCTTGTCGATCAGAAAGGTCAGCAGTTTGACAGTTCAAATCCCTAGCGCCGCATAATGGAGTGAGATCTCATTACTTGTCCCAACTTCTGCCAACCTACCAGTTCAAAAACATGTTAAAATGCAAGTAGAAAATTCAGTTAGCATTTATTTTAGCTTGCATAAGATTATACCAAAGAGGGACAGGTTGGCTCAGGGGCTAAGTCACTGAGCTTATCGATCAGAAAGGTCAGCAGTTCAGCGGTTCGAATCCCTAGTATCACATAACAGAGTGAGCTCCCATTACTTGTCCCAGCTTCTGCCAACCTAGCAATTCGAAAACATGTAAAAATGCAAGTAGAAAAATAGGAACCACCTTTGGTGGGAAGGTAACAGCATTCCATGCACCTTCGGTGATTAGTCATACCGGCCACATGACCATGGAGATGTCTTTGGACAGCGCTGGCTCTTCGGCTTTGAAACAGAGATGAGCACTGCCCCCTAGAGTCAGGAACAACTGGCACGTATGTGCGAGGGGAACCTTTACCTTTATCAAGGTGGTTCCTTCTTGTTTCAGGGAGATATATGAGGAAGTGGCTGGATTCTAAAATCTTTTTAACCTTTGTTTGCTCTGTTGATACGAACACCATCAACAAAATATTTGTAGTATTCAAGCTAAAAACAACTTGCTTCATTATATCTGCTTCCTTAAGAAAAGAACACTGGACATTTATAATGCCTCAACACTGCCCCTCAAAACATCAGGTGCCTTCCCATGGATGACCCATGCCCATAATCCATCTCTAGCTCCAGTTGATGGTCTGGCTTTGCCTGGTTGATAGCTAGATTATGACAAAAAAATCTTGGGTTTTCTTGCTCCTAGACTCCCATCTGTGTAGAAGCGAGTGTGTGCTTGTGCACGTTAATTCAACACAGGCTACTTTAAATGAAAGTGATGTCCACCACGTATTCCGTTTGATTGAAGTCTGAATTGAGACAGATTAACAAAGACACAAGAGGCAGGCAGAGAATGACTGGTCAGCTTTTTAAATTGCATACATTTTGTTAAAAGGCATCCTGCTTGTATCTGATGATGGAAAGGATATCTGTGCTCTTTGGATGCTGCATTAAGAGAATTGTTGATGAAGCAGTGCCATCTTTTGGTTGGAAAAAAAAGGGAAGGCAGGAAGGATTGTGAATCCATTTGATCATCCATTTGAAAAGTGGACGTTCCATTTAACTCGACTTTTCTCTGATAGGGAGCAAATCAAAATCACTGCTAATTACCACGGGTCGCAGGGACGTGCAGTCAGGAGAGGCAGGGGAGGCAGAGCCTCACCGCTCTTATCATGAAAAGAAAAAAAAAGGGGAAAAGGGAAAAGGCGCTGAGGAGCCTCAGGGAATGGGACCACGTGTGCAGGAGGGAGGTGCAGGAGGCTCCTCTAGCCTCAGCCTCCCTCCTGCACACGTGGTCCCATTTCCTGCCTTCTGTCGGGTTCTGATACCGGAGCTCATGGTTCCAGGGTGAATGCGCATGCGCGAGCGGCTCCCTTCCTCGCACTGAGCAACGCCGGGTTTACGGGAAGTTGCTCACGAAAGCAGAAAGTGCGACGGACTTTTCAGACCGGCGGCTACCATTTCCCTGCCAGCTCGCTCGCGAAAGGACCCTGGAAACCGAGTCGTGGCCGGCGCCTTGTTAAGAATTGCGCTGCTGAAAGAGACAGAGAGAAAAAGCAGATGTATTTTTTTTACAATTGTTATTTTGTGATACAATATTGAACGTAGCGCTTAGAAGGCCATGGCTGATTCCAAGAAAACTAAGCGGGGTCAGATTTGATTAATCTTCGGTTAGGATGGGGCCCCAGGAAATCCTAGGCGGAGAATGGGACCACATGTGCAGGAGGGAGGCTGAGGCAACCTCAGCCTCCTGCACATGTCGTCCCATTCCCCGCCTTCCTTATGATGTCACCAGCCTCACCAGCCATAAACCTCACTGCACATCACTGCACGGGTGCAAATGAAAATTCCGGTTTTGGGGGGGATGTGATATTCCAATGAAGCTGAACCAAAGCAATATCAACATACCTCTTGTACATACAGAGATCAATTCTCTTTTCAGAATATTGATTGCTTCTAATTTCAGCTTGCTCCTGGGGAGGAGAGCTATGGCAAATCTAGACAGCATACTAAAAAGGAGAGACATCACCCTGCCAACAGAAGTGCATATAGTCAAGGCTAGATTTTCTCAGTTGCAATGGATGGCTGTGAAAGTTGGACCATAAGGAAGGCTGTGAGCGCCAAAGAATTGAGGCCTTTGAACTATGGTGATGGAGAAGACTCCTGCGAGTCCCCTGGACTGCAAGCCAATCAAACTGGTCAGTCCTAGAGGAGATCAATCCTGACTGCTCTTTAGAAGGCCAGATCCTGAAGATTAAACTCAAATACTTTGGCAAAAGAAGAAGTCCCGACAGAGAATGAGGTGGCTGGATGGAGTCACCGAAGCAGTAGACGTGAGCTTAAATAGACTCCAGAGGATGGTAGAGAACAGGAAGGCCTGGAGAAACGTTGTCCATGGGGTCACGATGGATTGAACATGACTTTGCAACTAACAACAATTTTAGATGGAAATCCAGAGACAAAAGTACTATAGGTATGGATTTATTCCCTGAATGACAGAGACTGAAATCTCTTTATTTTATAGTTTTTTTTCCTCCTAGCCGGAACAGTCAGTGAATGTTTCTCTAAAGCAAATGGTGGTTTGTTTCAAGGCAAAACGCCCAAGAAAGTTTAGGAATACACACACACTCACACATACATATACATATTATATATATAATGTATATATGTAAGTGTGCCTAATAGCATTTTCGAGGAATTTCACAGAACCATAGCCCTTTCTTTGCATTCAAGTCTTTCCAAGTGTAACAAAAGATAAGACTAAGGATTTTTTTTAAATCCTCTAGAGTAATTTAGCTAATGTCACTTAAAATATTTTTGACTATTACTCTGGATCCCCAGTTCGGCCAGAGGGGGGGGGGGGATACAGAAGAACTAGATAAGTGATTCAAAATATTGAAAGTATTTTAATTGGATCTATGAAAATCCACAGCCTTCGCCCAAGGTGGAGGAAATTAAGGTTGGCTAGTAAGTGAACTGGAGACCAAAAATAGATATGGAAGCAAACAAAAACAAAAACACTGGAATAACAAAGTCAGAAGTGATCTAGTCCAGGAGTCTCCAAAGTTGACAACTTTAAGCCTGGCAGACTTCAACTCCCAGAATTCCTGGAAGCTTTGCTGGCTGGGGAATACTGGGAGTTGAAGTCCGCCAGGCTTAAAGTTGCCAAGGTGAGACCCCTGTTCTAGTCCAACCCCCTGCTCAGGCAGGGAATCCTACACCACTTCAGAAAGTTGGTTGTCCAATCACTTCTTAAAAACTTCCAGTGTTGGAGCATTTGCAACTTCTGGAGGCAAGTTGTTCCACTGATTAATTGTTCTAACAGTCAGGAAATGTGTCCTTAGTTCTAGGTTGTTTCTCTCCTTAATTAGTTTCCACCCATTGCTTCTTGTCCTGCCCTCAGTTGCTTTGGAGAATAGGTTGACCCCCTCTTCACCTTAGCTATTACAATGTAATAAAGATTAACTGGCAGTTTCTGTAAGCAGGGCAATAAAGATGATGCTAGAAACAACACCAGAATGTTTCCTTCCTGCCTTCCTTACAGGATTAACCCTGTAAAGTGGAAAAAAAACCAATAGGAGATTTCTTCCAACAACTGGTTCTCCGAACTGCTTAGAAAGTACACAATCGGTTCTCCTGGATAGGTGCGAAACTGCTGAATTCCACCACTGAGTGCAATATGGTAGGATCTCCAGGAGCTGTCTTAATCCCAGGCCTCCAGGAAAAAAAAATGCATGGAATATTTATGCCAAAGTGATCCTTGTCCCGCAGTTCTGTCTTTCAGCAGTTGCTTTTGGCTGCAGTCCAAAATGTCTTTTAAACTCAGTGAGATTTATTTCTGCCTCAACAAGCCATTACAATTGAATTTTTTTTATGCCTGGTTGCAATCGTATGTGAAATAACCCATCTGTTTTCATGACCTCTAGAACCTACTTTTTTTTAGGACTAGCAAGTGTTGGAAGAAATGTCCTTCTGGGTTCAGTTCTAAGTGGGGAGAAAGACACTGGAAACATGGAGGCTGCTTGGAAAGGTGGTTTATTGAGGGACATGTTCTGAGGCTTCCCAAGAGCATGAAGCAAACTCCTTGTCCCGACAAAAAAACCCTTTTATTAATTTACTGTGAATTTTGCTCATTCACATCCAGCAAAGTCTTTCAAGGGAGGATTTGCAGTCACAGACCTTATCTGGCGAGTCACAAGCCAATTAATTGAGCTAATTGTCTCCTGCAAACTCCACTCTCCTTTCTCTCCTCTTTTATTTCCTCTGGGAGGGGCCATTCATCGTCCACTTGTGGCCTTACTCCCAAGTTGACCCCTGTTCTTTAGCTGTTCCCTTCATCTGGCAACTCTGCGCATGCGCACACTGGGAACAGGCTCCAGCTGTTTGTCTGCCTCACTGATGTCTGACTCTGAAGGCAGTTGATAACTGGCATAGGGCCCTGCCCACTTCTCTGCCTCTGATACAGAGCCCTCCTCAGAGCCTTCTCCAGACTCCAGGACTGACCCATGTTCCTCCCCAACCTCCTCACTGTCTGAATCTGCTGCCAGCTCCAACAGGACAAGACCACATGACTTTAAAGTTCTGACCACATGGAAGAGAGAGAGGGGGGGTATTTATACCCTCTCTTGAATCTTGCCCTTGAACTTCCTGTTCCTGTGCAAGAAATGTATTCTATTGGTTGTCAGGCTCCCAGGGGCTATGCAGGGGTCATAGCTAACTTTTTAGGTTGTCTGAATTAAGTTTGATGGAAGCCTGGGCTCTCTAAGATGATGCAATGTAGAGACTTGTGTTCTGAAAGGGTGTTGGGCCATTTCTATTGTGTCTTAAAGGCTTTCCTGGTTTGGATCTTGAGGGAGGACTGATCCAACCATTCTACCTAATTCTGCCTTTGTTCAAAATATCTTGTCTTGAATTGCTTACCAAATCTGCATTTCTAAAAGCTAATATCCTGCTCTAGGAAGTTAGCACCCACCCCTCTCCTAGAAAAATGAAATTCTCTAGCCAATATTAAAAAGGCAGAATATTACATTTCCGTGGATGAGAAATGGAGAAACATGTTTTTAAGCAGGAAACAGACTCACTCTTAATAGCCCCCACCCTCCTCAATAGCTCACAGCAAATGTCCGCACTTAAAAAGATAGCTAGATGTATTCGAAGGCAAATGCCCTCATCCAAGATCCACCAAAGGTAGGATTATCCCACTACTCATCTCACTACATGGCACCTGGGAAGATTACATCACCCAGCAAGGCTCAACCATGCCTGGGACTCAGGACGGGTTACAGTGTTGCCTCTGCATGGCCCCATGGGAGTCTGACAAAGCTCAAATTCAAAAGCCCAGAGAGGGTATAAAACTCAGGGACTCACAGCATCTCTTCCCTTTTCTTCTTCACCCAACATCTTCAAGGCATGTGATCCTGTCCACTATTAAAAACCATCTTTCTGGAACTGAACCCAGAGGACATTTCTCCCAACACTGCCTGTTTAATATTTCCTCAAATATTTCATTCTTCTAAGAGGGGGCGAAGTGTGCAAATTTCAAACAGCAGTCCAGCTTTATCATTTGAAACATGGGTCATGTGCTAAAAATAGAACAAAATAGATTAAAACAATGGGGGAAAGTAATATTTTTTTTAAAAAAATTGACATGTTTCCAGAAAGCAAGGAGAATGGGAGCTGATCATCGATACATGCTGTAGAGAGTTAGCACCCACCCCTCCTAGAAGATTGAAATATTTTAGGAAATATTTAAAAGGCAGGATAAAATATTTGCCCTAAAAGAGAAATAAAAATCTTGAAGGAAACAGAAACCCAGCTCCCTGTCCCCAGCAGATATTTTGGTGCACATTGAGAAGGACTGGGCCAGCCTATCTAAAAAAACAAAAGACCTTCAGCTCCAGGGTGATGGGATTAAGGCATGACCCCCCCAAGGACATAATAGGATTATCTAGCAGCAGGGCTCACTGCATTGCAGAATCACCTGGGGACATTACATCAGCCCAAGGTTCAACCAAATGTGATTCAGACAAACAGGATTCCACATGGGAGTCTGACAGCAACCAATAGAATATACTTGCTCTTGCCACAGGAACAGGAAGCTCAAGTTCAAAGCCCAAGAGAGGGTATAAATACCTCTCACTCTCTACTCCATGTGTTCATCTACCCAGGACCTCAAACCCATGGGGTCCTTTCTGTCAATAAACCCACTTTCCAAGCAGCCTCCATGTTTCCAGTGTCTTTCTCCCCTCTTGGAACTGAACCAGATGGGTATTTCTTCCATCAGGGGATTGTGTTGAACACCTGGGAAGCAACAGGGAAAGCCACTTTGAACACTGTCTAAATTGTAGCATTTTGAACAGGGCTCTTCTGCATCTCGTATCATAATAATTTATTCAAGCCATTGTTATTTGGATCAGAAGTTTCACCTTTTGCCTGCTGACAGAGCAAGCATCCAGCAGGTTCTTCTATAAGTCAGAAATTCCTTGCACCAATTTCTCATTTAACAATGAGATTAGGGGGAATGTGAAACAGCCAGTTAAGTTCTCATGTGCTTCTGAGAGTTGTAGCAGATCCAAAATTTGGAAGCAGGGAAATTCAAACAAGCTGAAGAAACAAAAGTGGTAACACTGGTGCACCTCTTGAGTACTTTACAAGTACTGTATTTTTCGGAGTATAAAATGCACCTTTTTCCCTCAAAAAAGAGGCTGAAAATCTGGGTGCGTCTTATACACTAAATACAGCATTTTCTGCCTCCCGAAACTCTGCCCCCTTCACCAAAATGGCCGTGCATAGCCTTTAGGAGGCTTTCAGGGAGCTCCTGGGGGCTGGGGAGGGCAGAAATGAGTGAAAAATGGCCCGTTGTGCCCCCCAGCAGCACTTTATAAGCTTCCTAAAGGCTATCCATGCTCTTTTTTAAAAAAGGGGGGCCATTTTAATGAAAAATGGGCCATTTTTGGGATGTTTGCAGAGCGCAAAAACTTTTTAAAATTTTCCTCTTCAAAACCTTGCTGTGTCTTACATTCTGCTGTGTCTTATACTCTAAAAAAAACGGTATTTATCCTCAGAGTACAGAAATAATTTCTGACAGATGAATAGATTGGCCCAGTCTTAATAGATAGAAAATACCCATACTATTTTTTTCTGATTTTTTTCAACATAGACCACCCTGTCCTTGAATGGCTGGGTAGACTGGACAGTGACATTTGAACAACTGCAAGTCCGCATATTTGCCATACGCTAAATAAAATAAATAAATCCATCAACATTGACCACCCTGTCCTTGAATGGCCGGGTAGACTGGACAGAGACATTTGAACAACTGTAAGTCCTCGTATTTGCCATACGCTAAATAAAATAAATAAATCCAGCTCTAGAGGCTTATCAAGAAAGAGTGGGCTGCTTTCTGCCTTTAAGAACATGTTTTCTCTCTTTCTGATTTTGGAAAATATTCTATTCCTCTTTTTAAAATTCAGAATAAAGAATATTTTAATCTGGAGAGGAGAGTGCTTCCTTCAGTACTTAATACCATACCAGGGGTCGGCAACCTTAAACATTCAAATAGCCACAAAGTTCTTAATTGGAAGCCCCCCATTCAATTCTGGAACTCTGGTTCCCCTACCATAGAGTCTCCTTGTAGCGTGGCATTGTTTTTCCTGTACTTGTCCTAACCAAAAACCCTACCAGTTTTAGAGCTGACCAGCAACAGGGAGTCGTAGCAGAGGAATGAAAGAGCCACATGCGGCTCCAGAGCCGTTGGTTGTTGACCCCTGTACTATACCATAATTAATAACACCAACTTTTGTGCATAAGGCAGGACTGGAACTCACAGTCTCCTAGTTTGTAGCCTGGTGCCTTAACCACAGGGCCGATCTGGTGTAAAGTAATGTTAATGGTTCTTCCTTTCCCTTGAATTTTTGAAGTGTCGCCAAGCTACTCTCAATCTTACATGGGAAAAGACCAGAAAACGCCAAGACCTGCATACCTGTACCCGTGAAAATCTACGAGTATGTATGTATGTATGTATGTATGTATGTATGTATGTATGTATGTATGTATGGTGTCACAACCCCTGGTGTGTACAAATATGGGAGGGAGCATACTGCTTCCCTTTTCTGTCTTTTGGCTCTGCCTAGGAGCCATCCAGGCAGAAAGCCACTTTCTTAAATTGACTTTGTTACATTTGTATTGCATTTGTGCAATGTGTGTATTGCATTTGTGCAATATATATATATATATGCTTAATATATATATAATACACACACACACACGTGTGTGTGTGTGTTGTATTTGTTCTGATATATATATATATATATGTGTGTGTGTGTATGTGTGTGTGTGTGTGTGTGTGTATGTATTTGTGTTACAACCCCTGGTATGCCCAAATATGGGAGGGAGCTCACTACTCCCTCTTTCTGTCATTCGGCTCATCACAGAAAACCATCCAAACAGAAACCCATATATTTTTTTTAATGTTGCCTTTTTATATTTGTGTTGTGTTTGTGCTGATAAATAAATAAATAAATAAAGGGAGACTAGTATGGATCCATTTCAAGCTATTTAGCTCTCATCAGCTAGCCATACCCTTACTGGGATTCGGACATCGGAATTACACCGGCCTAATATGCAATACAGCCCTGGTTCGAATCCCAGTAAGGGTATGGCTAGCTGATGAGAGCTAAATAGCTTGAAATGGATCCATACTAGTCTCCCTTTATTTATTTATCAGCACAAACACATCATATATATGTATGTATGTATGTATGTATGTATGTATGTATGTATGTATGTACCTATTTCCCTGGTTCAGCTGATAAGGAAGAGATCCCGTGGCTTAGTGGCTAAAACTCCTGCCTCAGCCCCGGTTCAAATCCCAGTAAGGGTATGGCTAGCTGATGAGAGCTAATTAGCTTGAAATAGATCTATACTAGTCTCCCTTTATTTATTTATCAGTACAAATACAACACACACACACACACACACACACACACACACACACATGAATCACTGCTAAGAACATCACGAGTGTATCTAAATAGCCACCAGTTGTCACTTCATTCATATATATATTAGTGAGTTCCCTCCCATATTTGGGCATACCAGGGGTTGTAACACAAATACATACCTATTTCCCTGGCTCAGCTGATAAGGAGGAGAGCCTGTGGCTTAGTGGCTAATACATCTGCCTAATACGTAATGCAGCCCAGGTTCGAATTCCAGTAAGGTTATGGCTAGCTGATGAGAGCTAAATAGCTTGAAATAGATCTATACTAGTCTCCCTTTATTTATTTATCAGCACAAATACAATGTATATGGGACGGAGCTCACTACTCCCACTTTCTGTCCTTCGGCTCATTACAGAGGACCATCCAGGCAGAAAACCATATTTTTATTTTTAATGTTGCCTTTTTATATTTGTGTTGTATTTGTGCTGATAAATAAATAAAGGGAGACTAGTATAGATCTATTTCAACCTATTTAGGTCTCATCAGCTAGCCATACCCTTACTGGGAATCGAACCAGGGCTGTATTGCATATTAGGCCGATGTAATTGCCATTAAGCCACAGGCTCTCTTCCTTATCAGCTAGGCCAGGGAAATAGGTATGCATTTGTTGTACAGCCCCTGGTATGCCTATATACACATACAATCATATATAATTCAAAGAATACTTATGCTGTTTTTTATGCCCCGTGGCACAATTTAAACTTGCTAATCAAGAAAATGAATCCAAGGGAATTTTATGAAGGAAACTGTCAGGCCTGCAGAGGTTCCATTAAGAATCTTTGGCCTGCCACACTTTCTTATAATTTCCTATGATGTTTTATTAGTGTAGTCATTGGGAGGGGGGAATAGAAAGGAGTATAATTGTGGAATGTGTTGTTGTCAATTTTTCCTAGCAGCCAAGGTCATCTTTTGTCTCAGCACCTCGACATTTGACCGGAAGAAGCTGGGTGGAGATGCCAGCGTGGAAGAAAAGGATTGGGGCATGTGATTGATTATGGGTGGGGGGATGGATCATGAACTTTCAACTGGGGTAACTCCCAGGATGTAAATCTGAGTTGAAATTCCACAGTACGTTGTCAACATGCCTGTATTATTAAATCGGAACTTTAAGGATGATTCTGCCTTGGACTTTGATTTATTTCTACCTGGTATTTGGAACACTGACAGAAACTTTAGAAACATCAAGGGAAATGCCATATACAGTGTAATACTATACTGGTTTCTCTCCAGCTTCTTGTCTGAGCTGGAAAAATCTGACTTAAGCTGGAGAAATGTCAATGAAGCTTCTCCTCTCTCCAAATGTAATTCATAAGCATAGGAAGACATCTGCATAGACCTGTGGGACGTTCAGCCATGCCTTGCAACATGGACCTAGAAAAATAAAACACAGAATAAGAGAGTTGGAAGGGACAGAGTCCAACCCCCTACTCAAGAAGAGACCCTATAGCTTTTCAGATAAATGGTTGACCAGTGTCTTTTTGAGATCCCCCAGTGATGGAGCACCCAGAATTTCTGAAGGCAAGCTATTCCATTGGTTGATTGCTGTAACCATTAGGATTTTTTTCGCTTAGTTCCAGGTTGCTTCTCTCTTTGGTTAGTTTCCATCCATTGTTTCTTGTCTTGCCTTTTGGAACTTTGGAAAATAGTTTGATCCCCCCGCCATCTTTGTAGGAGCCCTTCGAATATTGGAAGACTGCTATCATGTCACCCCTAGTCCTTCTTTTCATTAAAATAGGCACACACAATTCCTGAAACTTTTCTGTATGTTTTAGTCTCCAGTCCCCTAATCATTCTTGTTGCTCTTCTCTGCGCTCTTTCTAGAGTTTCAACAACTTTTCATATTGTGGTGACCAGGCTATACAGGTGGTCAGGAGCCAACAATGCCCAATTCCAAGCAATGACTTTTTTTTGCCTTTTACCCATCTCTAATTTTCTTTTATCCATCTCTCATCCTCAATTTTATTCTTTGTCTTCACCAGCTAATGCTCAGCATGTCGGAACGAAAGAGTGTGCTTTAATTCTTACTAGGCCATGTGTTGCATTTTTTATTCCCACATTCCCTTTTTAATTTTTTTTGAAGGATTAATTTTAATAAATCCACCCTCAAACAGCAACATTTCCTCAAACAGTAGGGTTCCCACAAGTCTGGTTTTTTTTTTTTGCTTTGCTCTTGTTTTTCAAAGGTTTTGCTTTGATTCCATGACTTTTGGGGCCCTGTGAATTCCCCCGAAAGTGAAATCTCTTCCTCCCTGGCCCCATCCTGTTGTAACACTTTAGTATATCAGAAAGAGAAGGAGAAGAAAGCAGATTTGATTTTTAAATTTCTTTCAGCATCAAAGATGGTCTTTACTTAAGGTGACCAGATTTTAACATTGGTAAAGGGGGACACCATTGACCGGGGGGGGGGGCAGGGGCAGGGGGGTTCTTGATTAAAAATTTGGTCTATATCCTTGCACCCCTAACCCTTTAGGGAAAAAGAACCCCAGGGGTCTTCAAACCTGACAGCTTTAAGACTTGTGGACTTCAACTCCCAGAATTCCTTCTCCAGTCATGTTGGCTCAGGAACTCTGGCATTGAAGTGTGCAAGTCTTAAAGCTGTCAAGTTACAAGATCCTTGCACCCCTAACCCTTTAGGGAAAAAAACCCCAGGGGTCTTCAAACCTGACAGCTTTAAGACTTGTGGACTTCAACTCCCAGAATTCCTCCTCCAGTCATGTTGCGGCGACATCATCTGCGTGGATCTGCTCCATCTTCGTTTTTTTTCACTGGGGGCAGGGCTGCCGCGGAAGATGCCGACGAGCCCCGGCCGCCACCAGAATAACTGCTGCCACCTCCTCCTCCTCCTCCAACAGCACCACCACATTTACTGCCCGGTGCTGCGGCTGAGGTGAAGCTGCCAAAGCTCCTGCTGGTGCCTCCACCCATGTCAGCGGCGGCAGCGCCACCCCCTCTGCTCAGAGCACCTGAGCTGGGCCCCGCGTTACCCCTGCCTCCTCCTCCTCCTCCGCCGTGCTTTTGAGAAGCCATGAGGCATTTTTTTCCTGCTCCCGCCTCTTCCGCCACCTTCCTACTGGCTCCCGCAGCCTCATGGCTCCTCAAAAGCTTGGTGGAGGAGGAGGGGGCAGGGGTAATGCGGGGCCCAGCTCAGGTGCTCTGAGCGGAGGGGGAGACACCACTGCCACGGGCAGGGGCGCCAGCAGGAGCTTTGGTGGCTTCACCTCAGCTGCAGCGCCGGGCAGCAAATGTTGTGGTGCTGTTGGAGGAGGAGGAGGCGGCAGCAGTTATTCTAGTGGTGGCGGGGGCTTTGGGGGTTCACTTCAGCCACAGCGCCAGGCGCCAGCGGCTAGGACTGGCTGCCCACAAAGGACCTCCCCAGGCTTGCTTTGCTGAACACGGGGTGACTGACAATAGTTTGAGCGGGTGCGGCCAGCACAAACTACCGTCGGTCGCCTTGCGCTCATCAAAACAAGTCTGGGGAGGTCCTTTGCGGGCGGCCAGTTCTAGCCTCCTGCAAAGGACCTCCCCAGCTTCCAGAGCCTGTGATAGTAGAAATCACTGCGCAGCAGTTGCAAACTGCTGCGCGGTGTTTTCTTGCCACGTGCATGGCTGCGCACCTTACCAAAAATCAGGACTTTTTAAAAATGCCGTGGGATGCAGGCCAAAAGTGGGATGTCTGGTCACCTTATCCTTACTCCAGTGGCCTCAATGGAAAAACATAGGGTGGTGAGTTGTATCACTTTCTACTTTGAAGATATTTCTGATTGCACACAAAGGAAAAATAAATGAATGCTATATTTGTTCTAAATACAGAATTCACAGTGGATATGAAATCAACTTTATATATCTCATTAAATAGCTCCATGGTCACCTTTCAGCATTCAGAAAACAGAATGTAGTTTTACAGGGAAATCTGTTATCCCCCCCCCCCCCGTTGTCAAATAAATTGGGAAATGTAGAAAGAACACAGTATATACCATTTTGAGTTCTTGAACTTCCAAACTTCCATTCAATCAGTGGTGGGATTCCAAATCTTTTCCTACCAGTTCTTTTTTTAAAAAAGTTTTTATTTTTAGACAAACATAACAAAAAACATAAAGCCATCTTCAATTACAAGCAGCATGTCGGCTGGTTACAAGGTTTCTGTGCATCCCTTCCATAGTCATCACTTACATTTCATATATAATCACATATTATCAAATCAAAAATAGTTATATACATCATCATTATTATTATTATTATTATTATTATTATTATTATTATTATTATTATTATTATTATTATTATTATTATATCTCGTTTATTTGACTATCACCATTATTCTTCATTTTCCACAAGATATATTAAGTATTGGGATCATTTACACCATAGCAATTCAATATATAATCTCAGATAATTCCAGTAGTAAAATATTTTAATGTAATATTCTATATCATTCAATTGTTCTCATATTTACCACATTCTCAAGTAACTTTCATTCACATATTTTTTTAATCTAACCATGAATAAAATAAATCCCATATCCTATAAAATTGTTTGTCTTCTTGTTCTCTAATTTCAAATGTCAATTTACTCATTTCAGCACATTCCATTATTTTATGAATAACTTCCTCCTGCGTTGGTATTTTCACATTTCTCCAATTTTTAGCAAATATAATTCTAGCTGCTATTAGCACATTCACAATCAAATATTTCAGTTCTCTATTATATGCTTCTGGTATAATTCCCCATAAAAAGATCTCTGATTTAAAGTCTATGTTGTCAAATAAATTGGGAAATGCAAAAGGAACACAGTATATACCAGAGGTTCCCAATCTTTTTCGGTTTGCGGCTCCCATAACACTTCGGATTTTTTCCGCGGCTCCCTTAATAGGTACATCCGATTTTTTTTAATTTTTGACTTTTTAAGGATTTGGAAATCTACTTTTTAGTTCGTTAAGGTTAGGTTAATTGAAAAATAGATTAAACACGAGCTTTAAATTCACAATTTATTGAACATCGTTTAATGATTTAAAATTATTAATGGGATGGATGGGCTTGTTGTTCGCTGCACAACTTCTCAAATCTTGGATCAGAAAAATAGCTTTTGAAAAGTAACTTAACCACCACACTAGCCCAGTGGTGGGCAACCTTTTTTTTCAAATGAGCCAAATCTCGCCAAAACCACGATTGAAATTTATTTGGAGAGCCGCTCTTGCTTAGCAACCAAAATTTTGGGCTCAATTGTGGTCATATGTTGTTTTTCTTTCTTTCTTTCATCTCTCTCTCCCACTTTCTTTCTTTTTTTCTTTTTCTTTCTCTCTCTCTCTCTGGCTCTTTGTCTCTCTCTCCCTCCCTCCCTCTCTGTCTCCCTCTGTCATTTTCTCTGGGTGTCTATCTGTCTCTCTCTCTCTCTCTGTATCTCTGTCTCTCTCTCCTCCTTCCCCCATCTCTGTCACTCTGTGTGTGTGGGTGTGTCTGTCTCTCACTCATTCACTTAATCACTCACTCTGTGTGTGTCTCTCTGTCTATCTTTCTCTCCCTCCCTCCCCCTCTCTGTCTCTGTCTCTGTCTCTCTCTCTCTCTCTCTCTCTCTCTGTGTGTGTGTCTCCCTCTGTCTCTCTCCCCTCCCTTCCTCTCTCTCTGTCACTCTGTGTATGTGGGTGTGTCTGTCTCTCACTCATTCACTTAATCACTCACTCTGTGTGTGTCTCTCTCTCTGTCTGTCTATCTTTCTCTCCCTCCCTCCCCCCCTCTCTCTGTGTGTGTGTGTGTCTGTCAGTCTCTCTCTGATTCCCTCCCTCACTCCCTCTCTCTGTTCCTCTCTGTCTGTCTGTCTCACTCACACACACACACACTGTGGTCACCACAGTGTGTGTGTGTGTGAGTGAGACAGACAGACAGAGAGAGGAACAGAGAGAGGGAGTGAGAGAGGGAATCAGAGAGAGACTGACAGAGACGAATCAGAGACGTACTTTTAGCTACCTGGCAGCAGCGTTTTCCCTTGGGGGGCTCCTCAGAACTTCCCAAGACTTCGGAGGGAAGTTTACAGCCCTCCCTCAGAACGCTTCGGAGGGAAGCTTCTGCAAAAGCCCGGGCATGACAAGTCTCCCAGGCTTTAATTTGCCGAGCCGTGCGCACGCGCCTGTTTTCCACGGCGTGGAGCAGCGGCGAGATTCTGCGCGGCGAGCGATGATTCCAGGGGCCATCTGGGAAGATGAGGAACGCGAGGGGGACCCTGCCCCCCCCACTGATGCCCCCTGGAATCATCGCTCGCCGCCCAGAATCTCGACGCTGCTCCACACCGTAGAAAACAGGCGCACGCGTACAGCTCGGCAAATTTCAGCCTGGGAGACTTGTCATGCCCGGGCTTTTGCAGAAGCTTCCCTCCAAAGACCGAGAGGAGGGAGGGAAGCGGGCGCCCGGCTTCGCGGCGCCCTTATGACGATAGCGCGGCTCCCCAGGGAGCCGCGGCGCACACTTTGGGAATCACTGGTATATACCATTTTGAGTTCTTGAACTTCCAAACTTCTATTCAATCAGTGGTGGGATTCCAAATCTTTTCCTACCAGTTCTATGAGAGCACTCTGTGTGAATCAGCTGAGCTAAAAAAACAAGGGAATATAGGATAGGGAATGATGGAGGTGGGAGGGCGGGGCCAACCAGAGGTGGCATTTGCCTGTTCTCTGAACTCTTCAAAATTTCCACTACTGGTTCGCCCAAACTGGTCCGAACCGGCTGAATACCACCTCTGCATTCAATATAAATCTAACAAATAAATAAGTTCAAAGTAAGTTCACTGAGCCAGGATGGCACAGTGGTTAGAATGCAGTATTGCAGGCTAATTGTCCTGACTGCTGACTGCCTGCAGTTTGGTAGTTCAATCCTGACCAGTTCAAGGTTAACTCAGCCTTCCATCCTTCTGAGGTCAGTAAAATCAAACCTGATTGTTGGGGACAAGAGGCTGACCCTGTAAACTGCTTAGAGGGGACTGTAAAGCACTGTGAAGTGGTATATAAGTCTAAGTGCTATTGCTAAAAATAAAAATCTAGTTTATATAGTGTTCCTATTAGTATTTTGGCAGGTGACTAACAGGGAATTGAATTCAGCTTGGGTAGTTGAAAGTTATTCTGTCTCTCTGTCTTTCTATCTATCTATATCTATCTCCATCAATCTCTCTATCTCTCTATTGATATCTATCTATCTCTCTATTGATATCTATCTATCTATCTATCATCTATCTATCTATCTATCTATCTATCTATCTATCTATCTATCTATCTATCATCTATCTACCTAGCTAGCTATCTAGCTATCTTTCATCTCATGTCTGTCTGTCTGTCTATCTGTCACTGTCTCTGTCTATCTATCTATCTATCTATCTATCTATCTATCTATCTATCTATCTATCATCTATCTATCTATCTATCTATCTATCTATCTATCTATCTATCTATCATCTATCCAGGGGTGCGCTCTATGGCTTCACCTGGGTTTGGGAGAACCTCTGAACCATTATGGCCAGTTCAGAGAACTTCCAAATCCCACCCCTGGCTGGCCTTGCCCACCCCACCCCACCTCTCCCAGAGTCTCCATGTGGCCTGTTTTTGATGCGAGGTAAGTACAGGCCCTGTGAGGCAGCTCTGGGAGGGGGGAAATGGACCTCCTGGACATTCTGGAAGGCCGCCTGTTTCCGGCCTTTGGAGCACAGTTTTTGCCCTCCCAGAGGCTCGAGGAAAGCCTTCGGAGCCTGGGGAAGGTGAAAATGCGCCCCCACCCATAGTGCAGGAGCCACCATGGCCACACCCACCCAGCAACTGGGCAGAAAACCCATTGCTGACATTTTTGAAGCCCACCCCTCTATCTATCTATCTATCTATCTATCTATCTATCTATCTATCTATCTATCTATCTATCTATCATCTATCTATCTATCTATCTATCTATCCATCTATCTATCTATCTATCTATCTATCTATCTATCTATCTATCTATCCTCTTTTTCTGTTTCACTCTTTCCCAGAAGAAAACAATGGCGAACCCATTTCCATAATTGTTTTCAAAAAGTAATAGGCTGTACTCCAATTCAACTCTTCCATCCCCCCACATCAATTTTGAATATGGCAAACCATGATAACCAATTAATCAGCTTAAATGCATTAAGAAATGAATATTTGATTCGCTTGTTCAGCATGAAAGTCTTCACGTTAGCATTTGCTGGCAATTTTCATGAGAGAATCTACAGAATGTTATCTCCATTAAGTAAAGTGGGTGGGTGGGTTCCTTTTGCTAGTGTTTTTGTTTGGTTATAGATCATTTCCAGTCATTTCAATAAATGCCATTAGTTAGTAAAAGGTAAGCATATTGCCTTGATGAGAAGCTCAGGAAATAAGACTAGTGCAGCTGTTACAATATGGAGGTAATATAGTTGTTGCTCTAAGTCCATTCATCACTGGTGATACTTTTTCAAGATGATGCTACTTGTTGTTTTTTGTTAGTTGTGAAGTCGTGTCCAACCCATCGCAACCCCATGGACAACATTCCCCCAGGCCTTCCTGTCCTCTAACATCCTCTGGAGTCCATTTAAGCTCATGCCGACTGCTTTGGGGACTCCATGCATCCACCTCATTCTACTACTACATTAATATTAATGTAATTAATTATTTAATGTAATTAATTAGTGACATTAATATTAATTGTTTGTTTGTTTGTTTATTGGATTTATATGCCGCCCTTTTCCCAAAGGACTCAGTGCTGCGTACAACATTAAAAAAACCACATATTACAAAAGAAAAGAAATTAGATAGAGTATCCAAAAACAAACCCAATTAATATGAACAATAACATTTTAAAAATTAGATTAAAATTAACAATTAAATCAATCATTTATTTTATTTTGTTCAGGCCAGGCCGGCTTGCTGGAAAAGCCAACTTTTTAGGGCGCATTGGAAGGACCGGAAGTCAGGGATTATGCGAAGCTCTGGGGACAGCTCATTCCAGAGGGAAGGCGCTCCCATGCAGAAGGCTCTCCCACTGGGGGTTGCTAGCTGACACTGGCCGACAGCACCCTGAGAAGGCCCTGAGAAGACCAACTCTGTGGGATCGCACTGGATGGTGGGAGGCTACTGGTGGCAGTAGGTGGTCTCGCAGGTATCCTGGGCCTAAGCCATGGAGCGCTTTAAAGGTCATAATTAGTACCTTGAATTGTACCTGGAAAACAACCGGCAACCAGTGCAGGCTGCCTAAAAAGGGTGTAACATGGGTAACCCCATGATAACACACGCGGCCACATTCTGGACCAGCTGAAGCCTCCGGGTGCTCTTCAAGGGCAGCCCCATGTAGAGAGCGTTGCAGTAGTTCAGGCGAGAAAGGACGAGGGAATGAGTGACTGTGCACAGAGCATCCCGATCCAGGAAGGGGCGCAACTGACGTACCAGGCAAACCTGGTAAAAGGCCCCCCTGGTCATGGCCGTCAGGTGTTCTTCTAAACTGAGCTGCATATCCAGGAGGACTCCCAGGTTGCGGGCCCTCTCTGAGGGGGCTAAAATTTCTACCCCATAACCAAAGATGGAACAAGATGCACAAATTGGGATGACAGAAACCACAGCCACTCAGTCTTGGAGGGATTGAGCTTGAGCCTGTTCCTCCCCATCCAGATCTGCACAGCCTCCAGGCATCGGGACATCACGTCGAGGGCATCGTTTGGGTGGTTTGGGGTAGAGATGAAAAGTTGGGTATTG
Organism: Natrix helvetica; assembly: GCF_964273705.1. Lineage (NCBI taxonomy): Eukaryota > Metazoa > Chordata > Lepidosauria > Squamata > Natricidae > Natrix > Natrix helvetica. The sequence goes on along the minus strand of NC_138558.1, from coordinate 68,629,798 downwards.
TCACTGCGTTAATTGGTTTGTCAACGTGTGCTTATATTCTGAGTTATACAGTAGAATGGATTGATTCTTATCTGACAATGATTAATGCGCATGTCTCATAATATGTCACACATTCTTTTACTTTCCTTCTGATCTTCCGTTCGCTTGCCGAAGGAGGTGGGCAAAATAGCTCTTGCCAAAATGTAAGATTTAGATAGTAAGATTTGTATTTTATTTTATTCCATATTAAAAGTTGTTTATTAGAATATGTTCTCGGGTTTTATTTTCTGCTTATCTGGAAATACGCTGCTTGGAAACCGACGATTCACACCTCATTAATTCGGGGGGGGGGAACTCTCCCTCCTTCACAGGTATCATCAGCATATTGATGATACCATACCCCAAAAGCATGGATGATCTCGCCCAGTGGTTTCATATATATGTTGAACAGGAGGGGGCACCACACAAGTGACACGCCTCGGGGTTGATCCCTGCCCTCCAGTCAACACGAACTGCAACTGATCTGACAGGTAGGAGGAGAACCACCGTAAAACGGTGCCTCCCCCACTCCCAACCCTCCGAGTCATCGCAGTAGGATACCATGGTCAATGGTATTGAAAGCTGCCGAGAGGTCTAATAGGACCAGGACAGAAGAGCAGCCCCTGTCCCAGGCCTGCCAGAGATCATCGACGAACACGACCAATGCCCTCTCCGTGCTGTACCTGAAACAGATCCAGGTAGACAGCTTCATCCAGGGAGGGCTTCTTAAGGAGGGGCCTCACCACCACCTCCTTCAAGGCAGTGGGAAAGAACCCCTCTCTCAATGAAGCGTTGGTAATCGTCTGGAGCCAGCCTCGTGTCACCTCCCGGGAAGCCGAAACTAACCAAGAGGGACACGGGTCCAGCACACAAGTGGCAGCACTGAGTCTCCCCATAATCCTGTCCATGCCCTCGGGGGTCATCCCAGATTGTCTCCACAAGATTCATCCCTGTCAACTCGCCTGAATCTACCCAGTCAGAGTCCAAGCCTGTCCGGATCTGAGCGATTTTATCCTGCAGATACTGAACAAATTCTTCAGCCCTACCCTGCAAGGGGTCTTTCCCAGTTCCTTGATTAAGTAAGGAGCGGGTCACCCTAAACAGGGCGGCTGGGCAGTTGTCTGTGGATGTGATAAGACCGAAAAAATGTTGCCATTTTGCCGCTTGTATCACCACTAAGTAGGATTTAATATGAATTCCTACTAGTGTTCGATCAGATTCAGATTGGCTGGCCCTCCAACCACTCTCTAGATGTCTTTTCCGGTGTTTCATCTCCCGGAGCTCCTCGGTAAACCAGGGAGCTACCCGGGATCAACACTGGGTCAGAGGCTGCAAAGGCACAATGCGATCCAAGGCCCCAGTGGCTGCCCTATCCCAGGCTTCCACTAGGGCTTCAGTCGAGTTGTGAGCAAGGGATTCAGGAAAAGTCCCAAGCTCCATCAGGAACCTTTCAGGGTCCATCAGGCACCTGGGGCGGAACCATCTTGTCGGTTCCGCCTCCCTGCAGCGATGGGTAGCAGTATGGAAGTCAAGCCTGATGAGGAAATGATCATGACAAGGGTTGGATAGAAATATCCCCTAAATCTAGATCATTCATCCACTGCCCAGAGACAAAAATCAGGTCGAGCGTGTGTCCCCTATTATGGGTGGGGTGTTGAATTAACTGAGTTAGGTCCATAGCCGTCATGGAAGCCATGAACTCCCGAGCTGACTCAGATGTCTCACCAATGGAAGGCAGATTGAAATCCCCCAGGATCATAAGCCTACTACATTAATTTCAATCCAAGTAATGTTCATCAATATTATTACTATATATTTGATTTGTACAGCCATCCATCCAAACAATTTCTGGAAGCTGTAGGAGATGACCAAGCTGAGATGAAGTACGGGTCAAACATGTTATAAGTCACAAGACCCTGCATGCCCATAAAATATCTAAGCCCAGCCCATCTTGAATGCCTTTCTTATCTCCTGCTCATTTGCCTTGACTTTTAGTTGGTCAGATTTTTGTAGAGAACTTACGTTTGCAACAAATGTTTATACTCATTTGAACTGCCTGAATTTCTTGATTTTTCCAGCACTTGACAGGAGCCTCACAACAGATCAAAACAATAAATAAAAAAAAGTTAAAACCCAATATGCAAATATAGAAAAGTGTCCATCATTGATTTTTTTAAGGCGAATTTGTTTTATATTCACTCAATACAGCCATTGTAAAAATGAAACAAAGAATTCTAAACACTGACAACAAATTCAGAGGAAACCAAGATTGTTTTTCCTGAGACTTATGGGTAATCAATTAAAAGATATTTACAGAAGATTGATTATTACATATGGTAATGGAGCAAAGCTAATGTATGCACAAAGCTGGAAAAAATACTGAAGCATCCATAATAATGGAATGCATTGTAAAGATTTTGTGGAAATGGCCAAACTCTCCTGTTTGATCAGAAGCAAGACAGCAAGTATTTTTTATCAAAGACTGGAAATCTCTTATGAATGTTTTGCTGGAAAAGAATAAACCGGTGATTTATGAATTTGCTGGTTAAAAAAAGACGAATCTAGGAAGAAGAGAATAATGATGTAGTTTCAATGAGATCAAAAAGGATATGTTGCTTGTAACAGCTGTAAAAATGTTCCAAAGTCACTTCTTTGTACAGGTAGCTACAACCACAATTGAGCTCAGACTTTATGTTGCTAAGTGAAACATTTGTTAAGTGAGTCATTTCCCCATTTTACAAACTTTCTTGCCACAGTTGTAAAGTGAATCTGTCTTCCCCATTTGGCGGGTCAGAAGTTCACAAAAGTTGATCGCATGACCCCAGGACACTGCAACCGTCATAAATATGAGTCAGTTGCTGCCAGGCATCTGAATTTTGATCATGTGACCATGAGGAAGCTGCAACAATTGTAAGTGTGTCATTGTAACATTGAACTGTCACTAAATAACTGTTTTAAGTTATTTAGGATTTAAGTTGAGGACTACCTGTATGCCTTTATAATTTCCTAGGATCTATTGGAACTATTCTTCCTTTTAGGAGTCGAAGTCCCAAGTGTTCCTACTGCCAATGGGTCCACTTTGGCCTTTATTTTCCATATTGTCTCTGGTTCCTCCTTCAAGTCCTGGCACTTCTCCTGCTTCCCATATTCTTTCTTCCTGATGTTGCTGTCACCTGGCATCACTACGTCTATCACCACTGCTGTCTTCTTCTCCTGGTCTACTACCAAAATGTTTGGTTGATTGAGCAATAACTGCCTGTCTGTCTGGATCTGGAAGTCCCACAGGATCTTATCCCTTTTATTCTCCACAATCTTCTTTGGAATCTCTTATTTGGACTTGGGTGGATGTAGCTCTCAAAGGTGTTATTTGTTGTTTGTTTGTTTGGTTTGAAAAGGCAACTGAACTGATTTTTTTTGAACAAAAAAAAGAAGAATACATTTTGCTTTCCATCCAGGAAGCTTCATCAGTTCCATCCCCCCCACCATCAGTCGATGAAGCTACAACTGATGAAGCTTCTTGGATGGGAAGCGAAATGTCTTCTTCCTACTTAAGAAAAAAGTCCAGTTGTGTTTTAACAATAATCGCCTCTATTACCAACAGCTCCTCTACTCCGTTTTTCTTCTCCTTCTTCTTCTTGGTCTGTTTTCATCAAAATTCTATACAAGCTTTATGTAACCTTGAAAACTTTGCCCTTGAGTTGAATGAAGGAAATATGTTCCTTATTGTGACTTGGAAATAAGCTGCTTTGGGAAATAAACAATAATTGGACTCTCTATGACTGCATATCCTCTGATCCATCTAACATCATAATAAAGTTTGCAGATGACACAAGGGTGCTGGATCTCATAACTGGAGGGGATGAATCAGCTTACAGGGAAGAAGTCCAGAAGGTATCCACATGGTGCTCAAAAAACAACTTACATCTAAATACTACTAAGACAAAAGAGATGGTGCTAGATTTCCAGAAGCATAGAGAGGATCCTGCCTTACTGTATATTGAGGGGGGCTGTGTGGAGAGGGTTTCCTCTTTTAAATTCTTGGGGGTGCTTATTAGTCAAGATCTCACCTGGAAAAACAGCACATCCTGGTGATTGGCAAGGCCCAACAGACTTCATTTCCTTAGAGTCCTGCGAAAAAATCAGGTGGAACAATGGCTGATGACCTCTTTCTATCGGTCCACCATAGAAAGTGTCTTCACATATTGCATTACAGTATGGTACTCTGGCTTAACAGCTGCAGACAGGAAGGCACTACAGAGAATGATCAGTTCGGGACAAGTAACCATTGGTTGCCCTCTAACACCACTGGATGACATTGCCAGATCTTGCTACTTTAACAGAGTAAGGAAGATACTCAGAGATGATTCACGCCCTGGTCAGTGTCTCTTCGCACTTCTACTATCAGGCAGAAGACATCGAAGCATAGCCAGCCAAACAAAAAGTTTTAAAAATAGTTTCTAACCTTGGGGTGTCAGACTTTTAAACACAATCACTATCACTTCATGCACACGTGCAGAAACGTATGACAATTTTTTCTTTGTTTTTGTTGTTCTTTTTCCTTTCCCCCTAATTACTTGCATTGGGATTATACTATGTACTATTTATGTTTGTATTTGTTGTCATGGATTGCACCAGTGAGGCTAAAACCAATTTCATTGTATTCATTTTTTACAATGACAATAAAGGCTATATTACTACTTACAGTTATTGGTATTATTTGTTGGGTTTCCCATCGCACTCTGGATCTCTTATGTAATTCCTTCTTTCCAATAAACTGAATTTGTTCCTTGACTAATCACCAGGTTTTTTTTTTTTAAGATGACAGAAAAAGCTTGTTCCCCTTCCCCATCCCCTTCTCCTTCTCCTTCGCTTTCACCTTCTTCAATCAAGATCAAGGGAGGTACTGATACCACTCTATAAAGCCCTAGTAAGACCACACCTAGAATACTGCATCTGATTTTGGTCACCACAAGACGTTGAGACTCTAGAAAGAGTGCAGAGAGCAACTAAGGTGATTAGGAGACTGGAGGCTAAAATTTATGACAAACAGTTGCAGGAACTGGGCATGGCTGATCTAGTGAAGAGAAGGACCAGGGGAGATATGATAGCAATGTTCCAATGTTTGAGGGGCTGTCACAGAGAGGAAGGGGTGAAGCTATTTTTCAAGGCACCTGAAGGCCAAACAAGGAATAATGGATGGAAACTGGTCAATGAGAGATTCAACCTGGAAATAAGAATTTTTCTGTCAGTGAGACCAATCAACCAATGGAACAGAAGTTGCATTTGGAAGTTGTGGGAGCTTTGTCACTGGAAGCTTTCAAAAAGAAACTGGACTACTATCTGTCAGAAATGGTGTAGGTAGGGTCTTCTGCTTTGGAGAGGGGTTGGACTAGATAACCTATAAGGTCCCTTTCAACTCTGGTTATTCTGTTTTGTTATAACCTCCCCCTCCTCATCCCATGTAATTTTTCATGTGATTCATTGTACAAGGGAAACCTATAGTCCATCTTGGCTAATTTTGTGATTTCGGTGATAAAATAAGTATGTCTAGAACAATGGCTGATATCACTTGTATTGGGAAATTGCTCAAAATAATAGGTACAAGTTTGCAATCTGACTAAGCTATTTGTAAAGCATATAAAAATAAACCAGTCAGGCTCTCCATCTTTGTTTATCAGAAAAGTTTGTATGAGCCAGAATTTATCTGCAAACAAAACATTCTACCATGGAACACTCTACCATAGAAAAATCCAAGAATCTTTCAGAATGTTTTAAATTATTAAGTGTACCTGTATTCATCTGAAAAATGGGAGTCTATAGAGAGTAAATCACAAAAGGGAGAATGTGGGAGACAAAACCACATTTTGAAAAAAGGCATTGAAAGAGTGAGGGGAGGGCATCCCCCCTTTCAATTCATCTTAAAGCTAGTGAACTGTTGTTATATAAGCTGCATGTACAGTATAGACTTTTCTAAAGAAAATGGCCCTTCATAATTGGGAACATTTAAGGTTCTCTGAAGGGCACATTTTATCAGGGTAGCAAACCATCAGGTATGAGGAAAGAGAAAGAGAAGGGAAAAGGGGAAGGGGAAGAAGACGGAGAAGGGAAAAGAGATGGGGAAGAGGAAGGAGAAGGGGAATAGGAAAGATGGAGGATGGGGGGAGGAGAAGAGAAGAAAAATGGAAGGGAAGCAACGAGGGAAGGAAAAGGAAGGGAAGATGAGAGGAGACGAGAGGAGAAGAGATGAGAAGAGAAGAGAAGAAGAAAAGAAAAGAGAAGGGGGGAGAAGAGAGAAGGGAAGAGAAGGTGGAAAAGAAGATGGAAAGAAGAAGAGAAGAGAAGGTGGAAGGGAAGGGTAGGGAAGGGGAAAGAAGAAGAGGAGAGGAGAGGAGAAGAACAACTGGAATGAATTTCTAAACTTGTAAGCCAACATGTGACTTTAAAAAGCAAAAAAATAAAATAAAAATAAATGCTGTATGAAGCCAGACACACAAATCAGCAAAAGCCATTTTATTGGTCCCTAGATGAACTAAACTAAAACGCACTGGAGAGTGCTAAAAAAGCAGCTATAGTTATTGGTAGAGCTGTAAATGACTCCACAAGGTGCCCAGCAGTGGAGGCATAAGCCCCAAAACGTGAGAGAGAGATGGTGGATAAATATGTAACTGTCTTGCTGTGAGCACTGTATTGAGCAGTTGGAATCAATGATCTTGTTTAACAGTTAACTGAGAAAAAATAGGCCATATTTGTAGCTACAACAATATTACCTCCCAGCGACCTTCCCAGGAATTTATCTCTGGAAATCAAACCAAGCTGGAAAAATGGAATCTATTTCAATCTACTTAGTTGCTAAGAAGAAAATTGAAAAAATACCAGGTGAGATAAAGCATCTCCAAAACATTAAAAATGAAACCCAATGACACACATTTCTTTCTCAGGGTGAAATCAACTGAAAGAACAAAAATGAGGAAGCTATAATTGTTTTACGCCCTACATAGAGGAAACTGTAAAATTGGTAAGCAGACATAATTTTGGGAGAATTGACAGGAAGACTAAACTCCATTTCTGAAAAAAAGGAAGGAAGGAAGGACGAGGAAGAGAGGGAGGGAAGGAGGACAGAAAGAAAGGAAGGAAGGAAGGAAGGAAGGAAGGAAGGAAGGAAGGAAGGAAGGAAGAAGATAAAACAAGATTATGGTCAACTGTGAAAGAAAACGTAGTCTGTGGAAGATAAAATTGAATGGATAGGATTTCACTTTGAGTCTGGACCCTGATTAGAGGGAAATTGTAGCTGTGTAGACATTGTTGAATCACACCTCCCAGAAGTGTGCATTGAGAAGGTGATTGATGATGGTAAATATCGCTGGAGAAGACTGCAGGCTTCTCATTCTAATAATTTCATTACACTGACTAAGTCAACCATAACTGTCTATCTCTCAGAAATCCAATTTTTCTTGCATGGTGGTAGCATTTTTAAAACAATGACATAGGGAGGAACAATCAACAGTTGTGAATAGATAGAATTAACTGGAAGGGACCTAGTCCAACCCACTGTTCAAGCAGGAAACCCTATACCATTCCAGACAAATGGCTGTCCAGTCTCTTCTTAAAAACCTTCAATGATGAAGCACCCACAAGGCAAATCATCCCATTGGTTAATTGTTCTCACTGTTAGGAAGTTTCTCCTTAGTTGTCTCCCCTTCTGGTGCTTTGGGAAACATTTGCTGTGGCAAACATTGGAACTGCTACAAAGAACTTATTTTGTACATTTACTTTATATACAAATAGCAAAGACACTTAGACTTATGTGCCACACCACAGTGCTTTACAGCCTTCTCTAAGTGGTTTACCAAGTCAGCCTCTTGCCCTCAACAATCTGGGTCCTCATTTTACCCACCTTGGAAGGATGGAAGCTGAGTCAACCTTGAACCTGGTGAGATTCAATCTGCCAAACTGCTGGGAGCCGGTGATCAGCAGAAGTAGCCAGCACTACTGCACTCTAACCACTGCATCACCACAGGTAAATAAGTGTGTATGTGTCCATGGTGTGTGTGTGTGTGTGTGTGTGTGTGTGTGTGTGTAAGAGAGAGAGAAATGAGATAGATGAGAGATAGATAGATAGATAGATAGATAGATAGATAGATAGATAGATAGATAGATAGATAGATAGATACACAGATAGGTATCAAAGCAATTAGGGCAAAATATAGAAATTAGAAGTCATCGCTTTAATTTAGCCATATCAACAAATTTTCATTGTCATAGGAAAGTTTTAGAACTGCTGCTTGGGTACATTTTGAATGTCAATATAGAAAATGGAGCTATCAGTCTACAAAGTATCTTGCGATAGGGGTGGGGAATGCCAAAGATGCCAGATGATAGACGCAGCATCATCACCCAAAGATCATCCCTTTTTGTATGTGCACTGATCCACATGTCCAACAGAGGTGGGGTTTACATTGTGGAATTGTGCCTCCACCTTACTGATTTTGATTTTGACCCTCAGTCATGCACAGTGGTGGGATTCAGCTGGTTCGCACCTATTTGGGAAAACTGGTTGTTAACTTTCCAAGCACTTCAGAGAACTGGTTGTTGGAAGAAATATCCTTTTGTTTTTTTCCCCACTTTACAGGGCTAATCCTGGAAGGAAGGAAAGAAGGAAACATTCTAGTGTTATTTCTAGACTAATATTAATTGCCCTGCTTACAGAAACTGCCTCTCTGGTTAACCCTTATTACTGTCAGCATTCCAAGTATCATGCAGAATTAAATCAGAGTCCAAGGCAAAACTTTCCTTAAAGTTCCAATTTAAAAGACAGACATCTTAGCACATCTGTAGAATCCCAATTCTGATTTATTTCCTGGAATTCCACCCAGTTGAAAGTTCATGATCTATCCCCACACCCATAAATCCATCACATGGTCCAATCTTCTTCTTCCACACTGGCATCTACACCCCGCTGCTTCCGGTCAGGTGTCGATGTGCGGAGACAAAAGATGACCTTGGCTTCTAGAAAAGAATGACAACAACACATTCCACAATTCTATTCCTTTCTATTCCCCCCTCCCAACTACTACACTAATGAAACAGCATAGGAAAATAATAGTAAGTGTGGCAGGCCAAAGATCCTAAAAGGAACATAACTACAGGCCTGACAGGCAGCCTCTCCTCAGAAGAAAAACATTTCCTGTAAAGAGAATAACATAAAAGTTAACATAACACAATTAACCGCCTCTTCTCCCCTCAGGGGGACCCTTTGACTTATCGGGGAACTTCTCATGGAATTGTCCCCCACACGGAAGGGGGTTTGGAGTGAGGGATGTTTATCAGCTTGCTTCTTGTAGGCATCTGCCGCATCTGCTAGAGCCTTCTTAGTATTCTCCCATCCTTTCTTTAGCATGTCCATCCATTCATTCAAAGATATGGAGGAAGGAGGTTCTCTAGGCAATTCAGGCATGGCAACAAATTCCATGCCACTGGTAATCTGGAAAGGAGTTAATTCAGTGCTGCTGTAGACTGCATTGCTGTACACCACTTCAGCGAAGGGTAGCAAGTTCGACCAGTTGTCTTGCTGATAGTCCACATAACACTGGATGTATTGTTCCACCACCGCATTGGCTCTCTCTGCTGCACAGTTCATGCTGGGATGAACCTCTGAGCTCAGTTCTTGTGTGGACCCAATGGATCTCAGGACCTCTCTCCAGAACTTGGCTGTGAACTGGACTCCACGGTCTGAAATGATCCTCTTGGGTACTCCGTGCAGGCGATAAATGTTTTTCACAAACATTTTCGCTAATTTGTTTGTGGATGGCAATCTTGAGCAAGCAATGAAGTGCGCCTGCTTGGAAACCAAATCAATACCTGTCCAGATTAATCTGTTCCCACTGCTGTCTGGGAGTTCCACGATGAAGTCCATTGCAACCTCTTCCCATGGTCGGTTAGGGCTGGCCACTCGTTGTAGCAGTCCAGGGGACTTCTCCAGCAGTTGTTTGGGCTTTTCCTCCTCTGAGGCCTCCCCTTTGGTAGGACTCTTCATCACCTTAAGTTGGGGATCCTCTTCCAGAGATTGTTGGCCCAGATGACTTTTTTCTGGTGGCATCTGGGACCTTTTCTTTACCGCCGTGGTGGTTGGTGTGCACCTTTGTGGCATTGGGGCTGGAGCCAAGCACTCTGATGCTCTGTGGCCAAGTTGACAGCAACGTTGGCATTTTATTGGCCCCCACGAAGGAAGGAACCTAGTTACATCTCTAAACTTAGGAACCGCCTCATCACATTGGACTGCTATCCGTCTTGCAGCTTCCTCCTTGGTAAACCCTTCTTCCATTGTTGAGAAACTTTCTCTGTGGGAAGATGGGGTAAGAACCTGTTGGGGCATTGCAGGTACACATTATCCTGCCATCCCTCCTGCAGCCCTCCCTTTGGTAATACCTTCTTCCATTGTGGAGATTGCTTCTCTGTAGGAAGGTGGGGTAAGAACCTGTTGGAGCATTGCAGGGGAGACTGGAACCGGTGGGGGGGGTCAATCCCTCAGTTGGCCACTGCCCAGTTATCTGCCATGGTGTCATCTGCTGAGGGAGGGCAGGTGCCCACTGGCATCCCTTCCATCCATGACTTGGGGTTAAGACCCATCCCGGGGTTGTCTGATTCACAGGTTGTAGTTCAACCAACGATGGCTGGCTAGGGGGGTTTATGTGCCAAGGACCACTCTGCTGGCTTGGAGGAGTTATGGGCCAAGTAGGTGCCCTCTGCTGACTTGGAGAATTTTCCCATGCTGATGGCCACGGATTTGCCCACTGGAATCTTTTCCATCCATGCCCTGGGAAGAAAGCCCAATTTGGTGGTGCTTCATTCACAAGCTGCAGCCCAATTTGCGGTGGCTGGCAAGTGAAAGATGCTGGCCAAATCCCTTCTTGCTGTCTGGGTTGAATTTCCCATTTTGATAGGGAATTTTCCTTTAACTCAATTGCATGGTAATGAGTCATTTCATTTATCACTGTTTGGAAGGAGTCAGAATCTCCACTCCAGTTTTTTTTCCCCAAGCCTTGGCTGGGGGAATGAGGGGGAGCATGCACTCATGTTTAATTGTCTGAAATGGTCCGGGAAGCCCATCAGAGATGATTGTGTGAGGGTGGCTGGGATCTCCATTCATTTCATCTTCTGGCCATCCTCTAACCGGGTGTAGAAAAAACCTTTCCAGCCCCCTCCGTTCCATCCCCCTCAGACTGTGCCTCTTGCCAGATACAATAAATCTTGAAGCAGAAATTCCTTTGCCTTTGAAGATTTGCAGAGAAGCGTCTCATCTCAGCTTCTTATCTCAAAAAGCTTACTCATAGTTTTTTGCTGATATTTTACACTGAACCGGTCAGCGTTGGGAATTCAGCACCCCCTCACCAGCCCCCCCCCCGTGCGAGGGGGGATGCTGGTGAATTATTTTAAAGGGAGAGTTGGAATAATGTCAGCATTCCAAGTATCATGCAGAATTAAATCAGAGTCCAAGGCAAAACTTTCCTTAAAGTTCCAATTTAATAAGACAGACATCTTAGCACTTCTGTGGAATCCCAATTCTGATTTGCTTCCTGGAATTCCACCCAGTTGAAAGTTCATGATCTATCCCCACACCCATAAATCCATCAAATGGTCCAATCTTCTTCTTCCATGCTGGCATCTACACCCCTCTGCTTCCGGTCAGGTGTCAAGGTACACACCTACCCAGCTGGTCATTAGGACAGAGAACCGGTTGTTAAATTATTTGAATCCCACTACAGGATTGAAATCTCAACTTCTTTTAAATGTGTTATTTATGCAGTGAACAATTATCAATATTTATGCATTTTAGGGGGTGGGGGCTGTTTCTTTCATATTCATCAGGCATTAGAAAATATTCATAAGGTGCTATAAAGAAACGCATAGGTACTTTGTTACATTTAATAATTTCAAGCTTTTACCCATAGACAGTGCCACCCATAGACAGTGCCACAGTGTTTTACCACTGCCACTGTTCCACAGAGGAAAGACAATAATTGAGAAGGATTTAGGATATATAGTTTCCAAATTCTAAAATATATTAAAATCCACACTGCAGATAATAGCCCCAATAAAGTAGAAATTATGTTAGTCTGAAATGTTTTAATACAGGGCTGTCTAATTCTCCTTTTCAAAATTTTCAGCACATGTCAACTTGAGGTTGAACTTCTCACCAGGGATTAAAGCTTCAATGGTTGATGTTTTCTTTTAATATTCAGAATGAAAATTGGCATTTGTCTGTCTCTAGAGTAAATAGATAAAGCTCCCCTGTTGGATGAAACTTTTTCCAGAATCCAATCTTTTGCAGAGTGTAGTATTTATGAAACTTGAGAAAACCACATAAAGTCACAGAAACATGGGGACTAGACATACTCAATTCCTGCAACCATTCTTTGTATGTTTTAGCCTCCAGTCATGTTTGTTGCTCTTCTCTGCACTCTTTCTAGAGTCTCAACATGTTTTCTTTATCTCATGGTGACCAAAACTGAATGCAATATTCGAAGTGTAGTTACCAAGGCCTTATAAAGCAGTGCTAATCATCAACCACAGTAATCATAAAGGCATAAGGCTTTACTATCAGACTTTTATGATTCTTCTTCTTCATCATCATTTAATAACCTTGTAATCCCTTACAAGGTGGAGTCTGGGCAACTGAATGGAGCTCAGTGTTTCCTGGTCAGATGCCTTTCCTGTCACCAATGCAGAGGTTTTTTCAGCAGATATATTCTCATTATGCCAAGAGAAAGAAATATCTGCCTCTACCCAGGGTCCAACTCATAGCCTCTTGATTCCGAGGCAAGCGCTCCACCTCTAGGCCACCACACCACTCTTCTCATGATTCTTACTGACAGTGGGTATATATAATGTAGGGGAAAGGGGAAGAAATATGCACATAGGATGAAATAGCAGATTACATTTGCCATAGTTTTTGCCCACAAGGGAAAAACAAACCAAAGAAAAAAATCAACTAAGTTGAGATGAATGATATTTTTCAGGGGACTTCTGCACACCTTTAACTTAAAATGCCTGTGATATCCTTGACCCAAAAAAAGAAACACCCGAACAATTGTGGTTTCTAGAAAAGCAAGGTTTTACAGCTGGCAGGAAAAACCAAAGGTATAAGTACAGATTAGGCAAACACCTGTCTCAAAAACAGCAACCATGAGAGGAACCTTGGAGTGCTACTGAACAATCACTTAAGTATTAGCCAGGAGTGTGCAGCAGCAGTCAAAAAAGCTAATACAATCCCTGGTTGTATAGAATCAACCAAGGCACAGAATCACAATCACATAAAGGCATAGAATCAAAATCACATAAAGTATTAGTACCACTTTATAAAACCTTAGTAAGACCACACCTGGAATACACTACATCCAATTTTGGTAACCACAATACAAAAAAGATGTTGAGACTTTGGAAAAAGTGAAGCGAAGAGCAACTAAGATTATTAAAGGCCTGAAGACTAAAATATATGAAGAATGTTTGCAGGAACTGGGTACAGCTAGTCTAGAGAAAAGAAGGAGTAGGAGTGACATGGTAGCAGTATTGCAGTATTTGAAGGGCTGCCACAAAGAAGAGGGGGTCAACTTATTTTCCAAAGCATCAGAAGGATTTATGTATTTAGCGTCTGAGGCAGTGGTCGGCAAGCCGCGGCTCGCGAGCCACATGCGGCTCTTTACACCCTTTAATGCGGCTCTTCTGTGTGCCGGGCACCCGCTCCCCTCCCTCCTCTCGGGCGGCCGCCCCAAAAGTCACGAAGTCTCAGAGGCTGTAATTTTCTGAGCTGTGCGCGCGCGCCTGTTTTCCACGGCGTGGAGCAGCGCCGAGCGATGATTCCGGAGGCCATCAGTGGGGGGGCAGGGTCCCCCCTCGCGTTCCTCATCTTCCCGGATGGCCCCCGGAATCATCGCTCGCCGCGCAGAATCTCACCGCTGCTCTATGCCATGGAAAACAGGCGCGCGCGCACAGCTCAGAAAATTACAGCATCGGAGACTTCGTAACGGCGGGAACTTGTTGTCACTCGCCCGGGCTTCTGCAGAAGCTTCCTCTGAAGGAAAGTCCAGTTGGAAAAGGGGCTTTGGTCCTGCTCCGGGCTGTAAGCTTCCCTCCGAAGTCTTGGGATGTTCTGAGGAGCCCCCCAAGGCAAAACGCTGCTGCCAGGTACTTTTAACCATATATTTTGGTCCTATGACTGCAGAATGCTGCAAAATACCATAAATGCAGGCCAGTTGTTGAGTGTTTCAAATGTGATTGAAACACTCAACAAGGTGACCACAGTGTGTGTGTGTGTGTGAGTGAGACAGACAGACAGAGAGAGGAACAGAGAGAGGGAGTGAATGAGGGAATCAGAGAGAGACTGACAGACACACACACACACACACACACACAGACAGAGAGAGACAGAGAGGGGGAGGGAGGGCGAGAAAGATAGACAGACACAGAGAGAGACACACACAGAGTGAGTGATTAAGTGAATGAGTGAGAGACAGACACACCCACATACACAGAGTGACAGAGAGAGAGGAAGGGAGGGGAGAGAGACAGAGGGAGAGACAGAGACAGACACACACACACACACACACACACCGAGTGAATGAGAGACAGACAGACACACATACACACACAGAGTAACAGAGATGGGGGAAGGAGGAGAGAGAGACAGAGATACAGAGAGAGAGACAGACAGATAGACACCCAGAGAAAATGACAGAGGGGGGGAGAGGGAGGGAGGGAGAGAGAGACAAAGAGCCAGAGAGAGAGAGAGAAAGAAAAAGAAAAAAAGAAAGAAAGTGGGAGAGAGAGATGAAATTAAAAACAACAACATACAAACCTGACTTACTCAAACTATCCAAGGAAATGCAAGGCCAATGTTCACATTAGTGGTTGTGACTTTGTCAGTCATTGTCAGGATGTAATTTTCTCTACATTGTAAGGCAAATTTTACGAAATTTAACGTTATCGATAAATAATATCGTTCTAAAGTTTTTGTTTTATTAGTTGTGTTATTTGTATCCTCCCGACCTATGTGGATACTTGCATGCAGAATATTCTCAATAAAAACTTATTGAAACTAAAAACAGTGTACCATCTTATGTATTTTCGGTTTTAAAAATGTGGCTCTCAAAATAAATTTCAATCGTGGTTTTGGCGAGATTTGGCTCAGTTGAAAAAAAAGGTTGCCCACCACTGGTCTGAGGGAATGCTGAAGCTCTGTGTTAAAACAACGGCTTTATTTCAACTGAAACTAGAACATAACAGCGGCTCGTGCTATGACAGCTGTTTTATACTCGCAGCTGTCAGAGCGTTAGCCAATAGGAACGCTCCAATTCTCCCACCTGCGTACAACACAAATTGAACCAATCAGTAACTGCTCTGCCTGATTGACAGAAGAGTGTGGGCCTCGTCAGTACGTAACACTCCTTCCGCCCAGTTAGAGCACACAAAGTCTTTGAGGTAGGCGGGTCTGTGATGAGTTCTTCCAGACCGCCTAGGCTCTTCCGTACTTGGATATCGCAGCTGCTCATGCCCCCCCTTGCTGGAAGGGTGTGTCTCGTCTCTTCTGCTGGACTGGCTGGCCTGCTGTGCAAGAAATGCAGGTAAGTGTCCTGACGAACGTGGCGGCCCACGTTGGGGCGGTAGGTAGTCCTGGAGTGCATGCCGGCCGGTCTGTCTCAGGCAAAGTGGTGTATCCATATCAGGTTCCTCAGAAGTTGTTGTTGGTCTGCCAGAATGACTCGGCTCTGGTTCTCAACGCCTCAGCTGGTCGATATGTCTTCGCCATAGCCTCCCATCCTCCAACCGGACCCTATAAGAACACGAGACTTCCGGTTCCTGCTGCTGACGGCGACAGGCAGGCTTTGCTCACCCCGCGCTTTCCCGGTGGGCCCCTCACTCCTTGGGGGGCACAGGATGCCCCGTAGAGGCTCCTGCCGGAGGGTTGGCACCGTGGGGGATCCTCTGAGTCGGCGGCGGCTGGGGGGGGGGCCCGCATCACCCCAGGCACTGGGGAGCATGATGGGGAGGCACTCCGGCATCTTCGCTGTGAGGCAGCGAGAAGAATAAACATTCAGAAGGACGCGGCTGCGGTGCGGTGAGGCGGAATCCACTCTCCGTTCCCTTTGTATATGCGGAAGAAATTGCCAGCTATTTAAAATCTCCTTTTGGCTTGGCTTTGAGAAGCGCGGCTGGAGGGAGGGGGATTCCCCCCCCCCTCAGACAGGCGGCTGTTAACTATTGTTGCTCTCAGCCCTTGGGGGAGGAGGCAGGGAGAGAGCCAATTAATGACGCCACGCTCTTAGCAAAGGTGAATTTCGGATTTAAACTGATAATGGAACGATGATCTGGAAACTTTAGAAACTTTGAAACTTTTGTTATGCCTCCTAAGCCCGAAGCTGGCAGGGCAAGATGGCACACTTCCGTTGACTTCATAAACAGTGAAAACTGACTCCACCTATAAAACTTCAGGCATCCGGTCTTTGTCTCCGTGCTACTCAGATAAATCTCTTGCTGTTTGTGACTTTTTGGACTCCCTGGATTGAAAAACTTTACTCTATTGCCAGTGTGACTAGAAAAATCCTCTTCTGCCTGGACCTTCTGTCTCCTGAACTCTCTTGGCGGTTCTACCTTTCTGACTGATCATTCTCTGTACTGACTGAACTCTATAATGTCACATAAAAAACCACCTCCTGGGAAGCCTGGCTTTGCTGCCTCTGCCCCGACATCTACAACATCCAGTCCAAGTACACAGTCAACGATAACAGCTCTGATGCAGCCTAAAACCACTGAGACTGAATTCCAACAAATGTTTTAACAAATTTTACAGGGACAAGAGGAGATTAAAAGACAACTAAAAGAGATGAAAGAAGAAATTAAAGAGAACCAGGACCAGATCAACAAAAACTCACAGAGACTGGATCTTTTGGAGGGTGGGACGGCTAAGATGAGGGAGGGGATGGAAGGGGTGCAGAAGGGGAACAAAGAACTTGACACCCAACAGATGAAAATGGAATTTGAGAGAATGTCCTTTTACCTTAGATTTCAAAATGTGGTGGAGACAGATAATGAAGATATAAGGGACATTATGACAAGTATTTTGGCTGAATACATTCAGAAAGAGAAACAACAGATGGGGTGGGAATTAGATTTGGTTTATAGAGTGAACTCAGCTTATGCTAGAACACACAATGTACCCAGGGAGGTACACATTAAATTTCTCAGAAAAATCACAAGAGATGAAATTCTGAGTGCACAAAGGGGGCAAGCTTTGAAATACCAAGATAGGGAAATAACCATCCTGAAACAGATCCCCAAGAAAGTGAGGGAGAAAAGAAAAAGCTATTCGCAATTGGCGAAGAAATTATACCAGAAGGGGGTGTGGTTCAGATGGTTGATGCCTGAAGGTATGCTAATATTCTGGGAGGACACAAGAGTTAGAATTAATTCACCCATAGAGGCGCAGGCCTTTATGGAAAAAAATAAAGTACTCCTAGATAAATCAGATGATCCTACAACAGACATGCAGGACACGGGAGCGGCCGGAGCTCTGCTGGCAGGGGGAGAAGGGGCAATACCAAGAAAACTCAGATCACAAAAATGAGTAAGAAAATCCACTTGATATAAATTGATCGAAATTATTAACTGAATTTACATGCTGACTATTGTTATTTAGTATTGAATTTTTTGTAATTGTATTCTATGAGTATGGAGAGAGGGGACCCCTGCCGCACATTGCAACTGCCAAAATTTGTAACCTTTCCTTTACCCTTTTCCTATATTATTTCCTAAAAAACCAATAAAACTTTGTTTCAAAAAAAAGAAAGAAAAAAGAACACGGTCCGGTTACTTGTTCAATTTGACTGGGGACCCATTTAGGGTCTCCAACACAGTTTTTTGCAAATGGCCTTTCCCCCAGTTGGAATGTACGTGTGCCGCTATCTTGTAGTGGTTTGTCTGATTGGTAGGTGGGGTGTAACCGGTCCAGTATTGTTCTTAATCGTCAGCCCATGAGAAGTTCTGCTGGACTTTTTCCTGTGATAGGGCACGGCGTTGGGTGTTGTGATAATAGGTATGTGTTAACTTTTTGTTCCCATGGTCCTATGCTCATACGGCTTAATGCCTCCTTTGCTGAGCGCACAGCTCGTTCTGCCCTCCCATTGCTTGCTGGATGGTAGGGGGCCACCAATGCATGTCGGATCCCCAAGCTGGCTAAAAATGCTTGGAATGTAGCAGAGGTTAGTTGGGGTCCATTATCGGACACTACTGTGTCCAGAATGCCATGTGTAGTGAATAAACACTGTAATACCCGAATGGTGGATTCGGATGTTGTTGATTGCATTGTGCAAAGCTCAACCCACTGAGAGAATGCATCTACTATTATTATAAACGAGTGGCCTTGTATAGGGCCTGCAAAATCTATATGTATTCTGGACCACGGTCCCCTTGGGAGGTCCCATTCCTTTGGCTGGGCTGCTGGTGGAGCTGGCCTAGAGGTTTGGCAGGGGAGGCATGTCATTACCCAGTTTGATATGTCAGTGTCTAATTTTGGCCACCATACATATCCCCTAGCTAAAGCCTTCATTCTTGTAATGCCTGGGTGACTCAAATGTAAATTCTGCAATATTTTAGTGCGTAAAGTGTTTGGGACTATGATTCTTGTTCCCCATAGTAAGCATTCTTTAAGTTCTGATAGCTCAGTCCGCCGTCTAAAGTACGGTTGGAAGATTTCAGGTATTTGATTGTTGGGCCACCCTCTTTTAACCCATTCTAAAACCTTTGAAATTATGGGGTCTGTTTTGGAGTGTGCTGCTATATCTGTTGCTGATAATGGCGTCTGTAATTCTTCAATAAGTAGCACGTTGCTTGCAGGAGCAGGGTCCTGCGTTAATGTGGGAAGTGGGCAACGGCTTAATGCATCTGCATGGCCTAATTGCTTTCCTGGTTTGTATTCCACACAATATGAGCATGTCGTGAGGAATTCAATCCATCGCAGCATTCGGGGTGACAGTATATTTGGAGTGGGCTTGTCCCCAGCTAAGATTCCCAGAAGGGGCTTGTGATCAGTTTGCAATAAGAATTGTCTGCCATATAAATAGTGGTGAAAACGCTTAATGCCCGCTACAGCCGCTAGAGCCTCCTTGTCCAGTTGGCTATAGTTTCTTTCTGGTTTGGACAAGGAGCTGGAGAAGTAAGCAATAGGAGCTTCGATGCCGTTGGGGCACCTATGGCTCAAGACGGCGCCTATCCCATAAGGGGATGCGTCAGATGCCAGTATAAGTGGGAGTGACTCATTGAATTGTATTAGTATGGCTGATGATGTTAGCAGAGCTTTGACAGCCGTGAACGCATGCGCTTTGCGGCTGTTCCATCTGCATGGTGTGGAGCTGTCCAGCAGTCTATGCAACGGTTCCGTGACAGAAGCCTTGTGAGGGAGAAATATGGCATAGAAATTGAGTAATCCTAGAAAAGCCTGTAGTTCTGCTCTGTTTGTTGGGGCTGGTGCACTTTTGATAGCTTCTAGTTTGCTTTGTGATGGATGTATGCCTTGTGCATCTATGTGGAATCCTAAGAACTCTACTGAGGTTACTCCAAAATGGCATTTGGATTTTTTAAATTTAAGCCCCTTCTCTTTAAATCATTGTAGGACGGCTTTTAGCTTTTGCAGCAGCTCTTTTTTTGAATTGGCTGCTATAAGTATATCATCGAAATAAGGTAAAACTCCTGGAAGTCCCTCTAGAGTTCTTTCCATGATACTTTGGAAAATTCCGGGGCCACACAGACTCCAAATTGGAGTCTGCGGCAGCAGAACGCTCCCCGATGTGTTACTATTGTCTGGGTGTCTGCTGTTGCATCATCGACTTTTAATTGTTGGTAAGCCTGAGCTAGGTCAAGCTTAGCAAAAAAATTTCCCTTGCCCAGAGAGTGCAGCAGATGCTGCACCACTGGAACCGGGTAAGGATGCGCTTGTAGGGCCTTATTGACTCACTGTCTTGGTGAATGCACTGGCGAAATGCATACCGCCTTGCAAAACGGGACAGTTTTGGGGCGTAGTGGCCTTTTAGCTTGGCTAGGAGGGTGTTCCAAGGCACATTAAAGACTTGTGCTGGTGCAGCCAGGGCTCTAGCGGTGGCGAGCATTTCAGGCCCGCATGAATTGAGAAAATATCCCCTCCTTCTTTCATCTGAAATGTCCTTAAAGTCATTCACGAAAAGGAAGCATTCAAACTGTTCAATGAATGACTCCCACGATTCCCTCTCAGGCAGGTAGGCAGCGAACGGAGCGGTAGCTGCCATCATTTACTTAATTCAAGTCTTTTTCAGACTTATATCTTTGACGCTAATAAATTGAGGTGGTCCTTTACCTCAGAATCCCACCTTCATCGCCAGGTTTTATGTATTTAGCGTCTGAGGGAATGCTGAAGCTCTGTGTTAAAACAATGGCTTTATTTCAACTGAAACTAGAACATAACAGCGGCTTGCGCTCTGACAGCTCTTTTATACTCACAGCTGTCAGAGCGTTAGCCAATAGGAACACTCCAATTCTCCCGCCTGCGTACAACACAAATTGAACCAATCAGTAACTGCTCTGCCTGATTGACAGAAGAGGGCGGGCCTCGTCAGTGTCAGCATTCCAAATATCATGCAGAATTAAATCATTGTCCAAGGCAAAGTAGTCCTTAAAACTCCAATTTAATAAGACAGGCATGTTGGCATTAAGCTGGTGAATTTCAACTCTAATGTACATCCGGTGAATTCACCCAGTTAAAAGTTCATCATTTTTCCCCACACCCCATAATTCATCACATGGTCCAATCTTCATCTTCCACGCTGGCATGTACACCCCTCTTCTTCCGGCCAGGTGTCGAGGTGCGGAGACAAAAGACGACCTTGAGCTTCTAAGAAATTCATAACAATACATTCCACAATCCTACTCCTTTCTATTCCCCCCTCCCAACTACTATACCAATGAAACAGCATAATATATATATGTTTTAATTATGTGGCAGGCCAAAGATCCTAAAAGGAACAGAATTACAGGCCTGACAGTCAGTACATAACAGAAGGCACAACAAGAAACAATGTGTTGTGGCCCACCAACGGCCAGCGGAGTTGGCAGCAGACAACCTCCTCAGACAGTGAGGAGATTGGGGAGGAACATGGGCCAGTCTTGGAGTCTGAGGAAGGCTCTGATGAGGGCTCTGCATCAGAGGCAGAGATGGGGCCAGGGCCGTCCGACAGTTATCAGTTGCCTTCAGAGTCGGATATCAGTGGGGCAGAAGAACAGCTGGAGCCTGTTCCTGATGTGCGCATGCACAGAGCTGCCAGGAGAAGGGAACAGCTAAAGAACAAGGGCCGACTCAGCAGTAAAGCCACAGGTGGATGGTGAATGGCCCCTCCCATAGGGAATAAAGAGGAGTGAAAGCAGAGGGGAGTTTGCAGGAGACAATTAGTTCCATTCATTAGGGTGAAGATCTGTTCCTGACTTCTTGCCAAGTATTGCCTGCTACAGGGTGGGGTTTGGAAGATATTGGACTGGCAGCTCTCCAAACCTGATAAACATCTGTAGTTGTGAAATCTCATGAAAGACTGTTGACTGGGACTTCGCTGGAGAGGAATTCCCTTTAACCTAAATAAAAGAGATTTTATCAGGACGAGAAATCTGCTTCATGATCTTAGGAGGTCACAGTCAGAACACAAGGGATGGAAATTAATCAAGGAGAGAAGCAACCTGGAATTAAGGAGAAACTTCCTAACAGTGAGAACAATTTTGCAATGGAACTACTTGCCTTCAGAAGTTGTGGGAGCTCCATCACTGGAGGCTTTCAGAAGAGATTGGACTGTCATCCTTCTGAAATGGTGTAGGGTCTTCTGCTTGAGCAGGAGGTTGGAATAGAAGAGCTCCAAGGTTCAATAAGCAGTCTTACTAGACAACACAAGGATTGGAAGAGTTAAAATAAACCTTGATACTGAAACTGACTTTTGTATTCCAGCCATAAAAGTGGCACATCTGAGTATAGGTTGGTACCGAAATTGCCTTTTTGAAATCAATGAAACCTTAAGTGAGTCAAATTCCTTCTTTCTCCTGAAGGGAGGTTGAATATAACCTGGTGTTCACAAAAGAAAATCAGATTCTAGGCTACAAAATAAAGCTCCAGCAGAGCCACACTTTTCCAGCTCGCTTTTCATAGCCTTCCAAAATTAAATCAAGGAGCAGCTATGCCCAGCAAAGCACCTGGACACATTATGATAGTTAATGAAACGAATAAGCTTCTAGCTGCAATATCCTAGCCCTTGTTAGCCAAGAGGTAATGAAAAATGTCAAATTATTCTGAACAGTTGAGGAGAAAGGAAACATTTCCTGCATTATTCTATTGAGGGAACGGCTGTTTTTTTTGAAGTTAATGAATTATATCGCTGAGGACTTTATGACAGCCATAAGAGAGACTTCTCAAGGAAAGGCTTTCTATTCTAAATTGATTGGAGCAGGCATCTGGCTTTCCCACCCATCATGGTTATCCGTCAAATAAATGGAGCCAATCCAAAACGGAATGAGTTTAAGTACTGTATTTTTCAGAGTATAAGTCGCACTCCCCCCCTAAAAGAGGGTGAAGATTTGGGTGTGTCTTATACACCGAATGCAGTCCCGCCACATGGTGGCCCCCACCATTTGGCCTCTGCCTCCCAGCAGTTTGCCTCCTTGCAGCAAACAGCAAACACTCAGCTTCAGCACAGCTTGATTAGCAAAAGCAGCTGATTGTCATTTGGATCGGCATCTCAATCATAAGCTGTTTCAGGCTGCAGGGATTGCCATAGCCTATTGCTGCCTCCACGCACTCCATTTTCCACTCATTATGATCCCCGCCGGATGGAAAATGGGGCACGCAGAGGCCAAAAATGGGGCACGCAGAGGCTGAAAATGGAATGTGGAGGCCAAAAATGGGCCATGCAGAGGGGGCAATAGGCAATGGCAATCCCTGCAGCCTGAATCAGCTGATTGTCAGGAGGCAGATCCAACCGACAATCGGCTGCTTGTGCTAATCAGGCTGTGCTGAAACTGAATGTCAGGCCTGTAGTTATGTTCTTTTTAGGATCTTTGGCCTGCCACACTTTCTTATAATTTCCTATGCTGTTTCATTAGTGTAGTAGTTGGGAGGTGGGAATAGAAAGGAGTAGGATTGTGGGATGTATGTTGTCATTCTTTTATAGAAGCCAAGGTCATCTTTTGTCTCCGCACTTCGACACCTGACCGGAAGCAGAGGGGTGTAGATGCCAGCGTGGAAGATGATGATTGGAACATGTGATGGATTATGGGGTGTGGGGATAGATCATGAACTTTCAACTGGGTGGAATTCCAAGAAAAAAATCAGTGTTGGAATTCCATAGACGTGCTAACTTGCCTGTTATGAATAAATGGGAACTTTAAGGATGATTCTGCCTTGGACAATGATTCATTGATTTAATGCTAACATTATTCCAACACTCTCTCTTTAAAATAATTCACTAGCACCCTCCCCTCGCTGGTGATGGGGGGTGCTGAATTCCCAACGCTGACCGGGACAGCATAAAATATCAGCGAAGAAATAATGAGAAAGCTTTTGGTGATAAGAAGCTGAGTGCCAACACTTAAAAGTGCAAAGGAATTTCTGTTAAAGTTTCCTTGCTAAGCCTCGGAGGCGAAGAAGTTTCTGTTTGAAGATTTATTGCATCTGGAGGAATGCAGAAGGGAAAAAGATTCTGCACACTGGAAACGACAAGAGGAATGAAAGTCTCAGACCAACTTCTTCAGCAAAACGTGAGTGCATGCTCCCCCTCCTTCCCCCCAGCTTGGAAGCAAGGCTTGGAATGGAGGTTTTGACTCCTTCCAGACAGCAATTAATGAAATGACTTATTACCCAGGAACTAAGTGGGAGACAGATTCCCTTTCAAAATGGGAATTTCAACCCAGGCAGGAAGAAGGGATTTGGCCAGCATCTTTCACTTGCCAGCAACCACGAATTGGGCTGCAACCAGTAAATGAAGCAAAACCAGATTGGGTTTTCTTCCCAGAGTATGGATGGATGAGATGCCACTGGACACCTCCTTTGCCATCAGCATGGGAAAATCCTCCAAGCCAGCAGAGGCCACCAACTTGGCCCATAACTCCTCCATGCCAGCAGGAGGGTCCTTGGCACATAAACCCCCCTAGCCAGCCATCATTGGTTGAGCTGCAACCTGTGAAACAGGCAACCCCGGGACGGGTCTTAACCCCAGGTCATGGATGGGAGGAATGACAGTGGGCACCTGCCCTCCCTCAGCAGATGGCACCATGGCAGAAAAATGGGCAGTGGCCAACCGAGGGATTGACCTCCCCACCGGTTCCAGTCTCCCCTGCAAGGCCCCAAAAGGTTCTTACCCCACTTTCCTACAGAGAAGAAATCTCCATGGAAGAAGGTATTACTAAAGGGAGGCCTGAGGGATGGATGGTGGGAAAATGTGAACCTGCGATGCCCCAACTGGTTCTTACCCCACCTTCCTACAGAGAAGAAATCTCCATGGAAGAAGGTATTACCAAAGGGAGGCCTGCAGGATGGGAAACGGGACAAGGTGCATCTGCAATGCCCCAAAAGGTTCTTACCCCACCTTCCTACAGCGACGCAATCTCCACCAGGGAAGAAGGGTTTACCAGGGGGGAAGCTGCAAGTTGGAGTGCAAGCCAATGTGATGAAACGGTTCCTAAGTTTAGAGATGTAACTAGGTTCCATTCCTCGTGGGGGCCAATAAAATGCCACCATTGCTGTCAACTCGGCCACAGAGCGTCAGAGTGCTTGGCTCCAGCCCCAATGCCACAAACATGCGCACCAACCACCACGGTGGTAAAGAGAGGGCCCCAGATGCCACCACAGAAAAGTCATCTGGGCCAACAACCTCTGGAAGAGGATCCCCAACTTAAGGTGATGAAGTGTCCTACCAAGGGGGAGGCCTCGGAAGAGGAAAAGGGCAAACAATCTCCAGAGGAGGATCCCCAACTGAAGGTGACAAAGAGTCCTACCAAGGGGGAGGCCTCGGAGGAGGAAAAGGGCCAGCCGTGGATGATTGAATCCAAGAGCCCAGAACCTACAGCACCTGCAGCATGGGAAGAACCTACAGCACCCTAACCGACCATGGGAAGAGGTCACTATGGACTTCTTCGTGGAACTCCCAGACAGCAGTGGGAATAGAGTAATTTGGACAGTTATTGATTTGGTTTCTAAGCAGGCACACTTCATTGCTTGCTCTGGATTGCCATCTGCAAACGAATTAGCGAAAATGGTTGTGAAACACATTTATCGCCTGCACAGAGTACCCAAGAGGATCATTTCAGACCGCGGAGTCCAGTTCACAGCCAAGTTCTGGAGAGAGGTCCTGAGATCCATTGGGTCCACACAAGAACTGAGCTCAGAGGTTCATCATAGCATGTACTGCACAGCAGAGAGAGACAATGCGGTGGTGGTGTCAGGCCTGTAATTCTGTTCCTTTTAGGATCTTTGGCCTGCCACATATTTAAAACATATATATATATTATGCTGTTTCATTGGTATAGTAGTTGGGAGGGGGGAATAGAAAGGAGTAGGATTGTGGAATGTATTGTTATGGATTTTCTTAGAAGCTCAAGGTCGTCTTTTGTCTCCGCACCTCGACACCTGGCCGGAAGAAGAGGGGTGTACATGCCAGCGTGGAAGATGAAGATTGGACCATGTGATGAATTATGGGGTGTGGGGATAGATGATGAACTTTTAACTGGGTGAACTCACAGGATGTACGTTAGAGTTGAAATTCAACAGCATAATGCCAAAATGCCTGTCTTATTAAATTGGAGTTTTAAGGATCACTTTGCCTTGGACAATGATTTAATTCTGCATGATATTTGGAACGCTGACATTATTTCAACTCTCCCATAATTTTTTTTTCTTTCATCGGGGTACTGAATCCCAGTTCTGACTCAACCCTGGGCAGGACGAAATTTCAGTGAAGATGGAGGAAGGAAAGAATGCAGCAGAGAGAGCTAAGGATGATGGATCGCTTATTTTTGTCGAAACTATCTATGCACCTTCTAAAGAAATAGTTCAACAGGCAGAGGTGAGGGAAAGGGAACTTCAGCTGGGCGCCCGGCGAAAGGAACCGAAACCAAGATTTTCCTCACAGACGGAATTAGACCTGCGAGATGAAGCTTTGGGATTTATTGCTTCTCAGGAATGCCTGCTTGAAGGAGAGGCCCCCCCCCAAGGGAACTCTGACAGACGACTGGAGCATGGGGAGAAGAGCAAATGAATGGAGATCTCAGTTGCTCTCACGCAGCCAGTCTTTGATGGGCCTTCAGGACCAATTCCGACGCCTAAATGTGAGTGAACAAAAACCCCTGGGGTCCCCAGAACCACCCGGGTGGAGCCTAGCAAAGCCCACATTATCCTTTCCGAGCAGAGAAACTGCTGCGCAGTGGAGTGGAGACCTTGGTTCTTTCCACACAGCCACCAGCGAATCAGCACCCCCCCTCCTGGAGTGAAAAAAAGTTGGGAAGTAAAAACTAACCAGCCGAAAGGGGCCTGGAACACTTTCACCTCCCCTCCTCTGCAAAGTGATGGCTCTGAACCCATCAATCAAGCCAATCCAGGTTGGGCTTTCTTCCCGGGTCATGGATGGGCTCAATGCCAGTGGACGCCTGCCCCTTCCCAACTAATGGCGCCACCCCAAATAGCTGCCCAGAGGCAGAGCCAGGGACTGGGACCACCACTGGGTCCAGCCCCCCCACCAATGCCTCAGCAGGCTTTTGCCCAACCGATGGGTGTGGCCCCACAAAGAAGCTTACCACCCCAAGCAGCAGGCCGACAGGTTGCTCCGGTTCAACCACCAGCACCCCCTCCTCCTCCCACACCCCCAAGGTTCCGTGCAACCTATGATGGCAGCCGAGATAAACTAGCTTACTTTATGAATCGAGTATTGGCGTACGTTGACCAATTAGGCCCACAATACCTGACGGATCGAGAACTGATCCAAGAAATAGCAGAGGGGATAAATGAAGGAGAGGCAGCACAATGGATAGCGGAACTCCATGAAGAAGCAGCTCCTGAGTTAGATGACATAACGGGGTTCATCCAACTGATGCGGGCCCGATTTTACGATGTGGCCCAACAGGTGGATGCTGAAGACCAGATCCAGGAATTACGACAGGGGGGTCGGCTGGTCAAAGAATTAGTTTGGGAATTCCGGAGAATAGCTGGAAGACTACAATACTGGCCAGAGAGACTATTGGTCTATACGTTCAAAAAGGCCTTAGATCCCAAACTGAAACAAGCTTGTGCCGTAAGGGGGACCCCAGATAGTATCCAAGAATGGTACACCACTGCAATCATACTGGACCACGAGATTAACACCTATCCAAAGCCGGGTACCAGAACCCCTGAAAAAAAACCGTTAGCCCACCGAACGCAGAGGCAGCAAAATGAAAAGCCCCGCCAACCCCTCGTTCCGGGGCCCCCAAAATAAAGTGCTACCGTTGTGGTCAGCTTGGCCACCGGGCATCTACATGCTGGGCTCCAGCCCCAGTTCCACAACCACGCCAACCACCTGCCAGCACAATCAAGAAAACCCCCAGAAAACCACCAGAAAAAAGTCATCTGGCACAACAGCCAGCAGGGGCAGCGAGCGGAGCCACTGAAAACGCCCTGGCCACCTCAGAGAAGGAAGAGGAAGGAAACCCAGAAGACGACCCAATGGTGAGTGCACCTATCCGCCCCTTCCAAATAAAAGCCAAACTCCAAATACCAAAAACGGGGGTAGAAGGGGAAGTTGGGGTGATTATAGATACCAGCTGCACCCGATGCTTAATCAGCATGTCAATAGTGGAGCAACTAGGTATACGCACCAGACCCCTAAAACATCCCATTCCGTTTGAGCAAGTGGATGGAACCCTAATTGGGGGAGCTCCGGCTACAAAGATCACTGAGTTAGTAAAGCTGGTGATAGGCCGCCACTATGAGTTCCTCAGATTCATCATGGCCCCTGGAATGCAGGAGTCAATTATCCTAGGGCTTGCATGGTTGGACAAGTGGGAACCTACTATAAAGTGGGAGGATGGCATTAGAAAGGTGACTATTGGACTTGGGCCGTTACCATTGGTGGAACCAAAAGGCTACCCAGGAACATTGGAACCTAACAGCCCAACCCATCCAGAACCTGCAGCAACTGCAGCAGACACTAAACCTCTGGGAATCCAATGAGTCCCAAAGATCTATTGGGATCTGGCAGAGGTGTTCAGTGAGGAAGACGGAAACTACCTTCCACCTCACCGCACCACAGATTGTGCAATAGAGTTCAAACCTGGGGTAACCTTACCAAAACCCAAAATGTACTCTATGACGCCTAAAGAGATGATAGAATTGAGGAAGTACATCGACACCAATTTGAAAAGAGGGTTTATTGAACCAGCAAAATCAAAAGTAGCGGCCCCAGTGCTCTTCAGGGAAAAGAAAGATGGGGGGGGGGTTCGCCTCTGTGTGGACTTACGAGCTTTGAATGCGGTATGCGAAAAGAATACCTATCCCCTCCCTCTCATGAAAGCTATGTTGAACCACTTGGCTAAGGGCAAGATCTTCACCAAGCTGGACTTGAGAGAGGCGTATTACCGTATATGAATCCGGAAAGGGGATGAGTGGAAGACCGCTTTTAATACTCCCTTAGGCAGCTTCCAATATAAAGTCATGCCTTTCGGACTACAAGGAGCACCCGCAGTATTCATGCAGTACATAAATGAAGTGCTAAACGACCACCTGTACCGCGGAGTACTCGTTTATTTAGATGACATCTTGATCTTCTCTGAGACTATGGAAGAACATGTGAAACTGGCACGGCAAGTCCTGAAAAAACTTCTAGCTGCCAAACTTTATGCAAAATTGTCAAAGTGTGAATTCCACAAGACCTCACTAGATTACCTGGGATATCGCATCTCCAATGAAGGAGTAGAAATGGACCCAGGAAAAGTGAAAGCGGTGTTAGATTGGAAACCTCCAAGCACTCACAAACAATTACAAAGCTTCCTTGGATTTGCAAACTTTTATAGGCAGTTTATTCCAACCTTTGCTGAAATTGCCCTACCATTGACTGACCTAATATATATATGTTTTAAATATGTGGCAGGCCAAAGATCCTAAAAGGAACAGAATTACAGGCCTGACAGGCGGCCTCTCCTCAAGAGAAAAACGTTTCCTGAAAAGAGAATAACATAAAAGTTAACCTATTAAAATTTAACCACCTCTTCCTCCCCCAGGGGGACCCTTTGGCTTATCAGGGAACTTCTCATGGAATTGTTTCACTAATTTATCTGCTTTCAGATCCCAACTTTTCACCCACGTAGCTTCTGACAAAGGGTATCCCTTCCAATTTATTTATTTATTTATTTATTTATTTATTTATTTATTTATTTATTTATTTATTTATTTATTTATTTATTTATTTATTTATTCACATTTCTAAACCGCCCCCTCTCCCAAAAAGGGACTCAGGGTGGTGTACAGTCCACAATAAATCACAGATAAAATACAAATATAAATAGGGCTATAAATATATGTATGTATGTGGAGGAGGTTAAAATTAAGAGTCCTGTACAGAGGAATAAATATGAGGCTAAAAGCCCTAAAAACAATTAAAACTAAAACATTACCCTTAAAATAACCAGATGAGAATATACTACCAGGAGTTCATAGATGTAACATTTATAATCATGCCAGGCCAGCTAGTCGGAACAGGTGAGTCTTCAATTTTTGACGGAAGGAGCGGAAGTCCGAGGTGGTTCTAATGTCGGGGGGGAGGTCATTCCAGAGGGTTGGGCCCATCACAGAGAAGGCTCTACTCCTCGGCGCCGCCCGCTGGCATTGCCTAGTGGACGGCACTTGGAGAAGGCCCTCTCTGTGAGAGCGGATTGGCCGCAGGGATGTATGTGGGAGGATGCGATCCCGCAAGTAGATACAATGCACTAAATATTGTAAGCGACCCCCTATACAGCCTGGAATCTAATATTTTTTTCACTTCATAATGTGTTTCCCCTTCTACCACTACAGGAGGAGGTGGAGTTTGGGTGGATGGTCTCATGCTAGACCCCCTTACCGGCTTCAATAAGCTACAATGGAATACCGGGTAAATTTTCCCTAAGAGTCTGGGTAGGCTGAGTCGAACTGTAACTGGGTTAATTATCTTTTCTATTGGGAAAGGACCTAGAAATTTTGGACCTAATTTCTTACTAGGCATCTTTAATCTTATGTATTTAGTAGACAAAAAAACTTTGTCTCCCACTCGAAAAGGGGGTTGTAGGGAACGATGTTTATCAGCTTGCTTCTTGTAGGCTTCTGCCTAGGGAAATTTGACCCAGAATTTCATTGTAGCTTGTTGAAACCAGTAATTGGGTCTAACAGAAGAGCATCCACCCAAGCTCAATCTCCTCCTTTAGTGATAGAAGGGGAAACACAATCTGAGGTGGGAAAAATTGTAGACTCCAGGTTGAATAGGGGTTGCTTACAGTACTTAGTGCACTGGAAGGGTTACCCTTGGTCTGAAGTTACTTGGGTGAAAAGTGGGAACCAAAAAGTGGAGAAGTTAGTAAAGCAATTCAATGAGAAGTTTCCCGATAAGTCAAAGGGGTTCCCTGGGGGGAGGAGAGGGGGTTAATTTTGTTACGTTAACTTTTATGTTGTTCTCTTTTCAGGAAACGTTTTTCTTCTGAGGAGAGGCCGCGTGTCAGGCCTGTAGTTATGTTCTTTTTAGGATCTTTGGCCTGCCACACTTTCTTATAATTTCCTATGCTGTTTCATTAGTGTAGTAGTTGGGAGGGGGGAATAGAAAGGAGTAGGATTGTGGGATGTATGTTGTCATTCTTTTATAGAAGCCAAGGTCATCTTTTGTCTCCGCACTTCGACACCTGACCGGAAGCAGAGGGGTGTAGATGTCAGCGTGGAAGATGATGATTGGAACATGTGATGGATCTTGGGGTGTGGGGATAGATTATGAACTTTCAACTGGGTGGAATTCCAAGAAAAAATCAGTGTTGGAATTCCATAGACATGCTAACTTGCCTGCTATGAATAAATGGGAACTTTAAGGATGATTCTGCCTTGGACAATGATTTATTTCATACATGGTATTTAGAACGCTAACACTGAAACTGGAACATGCTGTTTGCTGCAAGGAGGCAAAGTGCTGGGAGGCAGAGGCAGATATTTTTTCTTGTTTTCCTCCCCAAAAGCTAGGTGTGTTTTATATTTCAGAGCATCTTATACTCTGAAAAATATGGTATATTTGCAACTAGGGAAGAAGACTTTTTCTTTTGAACAGGAGATTCATTAAAAATTGCCGATGTTATGTGCATGAACTGATATAGTTAATTAATTTCATTTTTAAAATTATGAATTAAAATGTTCTCTTCCTTCCAAATTGTGATGTGACATAGAGATATCAACAAGTAAAGACTTTTGGCAGTAAATAATTGAAGAAGCATTTCAGGGTCTGGGAATTTAATTTTTCTGAGCAAATGTTCACAACCAAAATCTTGTACTTTCAATAAAGCAGAAATGTCATCTTTATTAAGTGCCTGGTCAACTCTTTTCACTCTGAGTTTTGGAGCCTTTTCAGGAAGAGGAGAATCCAAAAATGATTGCCAAGAGCTACATTTGGAAAGGATAATAATTTTCTGGGACTGGGAAGATGAGTTGCAATGATGGAGCCCAGCAGAGGTTTTTGTTTGGATTTTTATTTCATGCACAGTTACAGACATTCCTCTGTAGAACATTTCACAGAGATTCTACTGCCATCAATAACCTCCCATTTCTTTAAAAGAATAGAGAAATTTGTCGCGTCTTAAACAAGTGGTATAAAAAGTAAGTGCAAGAAAACACAGGAAAAATAGGAACATTTTCTTAATCTCTGCCTGCCTGCCTGCCTGCCTGCCTGCCTGCCTGCCTGCCTGCCTGCCTGCCTGCCTGCCTGCCTGCCTACCTACCTACCTACCTACCTACCTGGTGGCTCAGCGGTTAAGATGCTGAACGTGTCAGTTGGAAATCCAGCAGCCTGGGTTTGAGACCTGAGTGCCAACCGATGGGGTGAGCTCCCTTCCTTGCCCTAGCTCTGACCAACTATGCGTAAGAAAGCATGCACATGTGAATATGTCAGAGTTTGTTGCAAAAATCAAATCCAGAAAGCACACACAGACAACTGATTCAGCCGGATTCATTCACTTCTTTTATATACCGTACATAATAACAAATGAATAAATGTACAATACTAACAGCAGATTCTTCCAACATGCTAGAGAGGAGAGATTAGTTTCAGATATCAGAGCTTAATACAGCTAAGCCACGGCCAGACTTCTTACTTAAGTTTCTGTTTCCAAATAAGCCTCACTGGCTTACCTTGTTACCATGTCTCTACCAGTTCATATTCTGACAGAATAGATAAATAGGTACCATAGGTCCTGCCCCATGATGTCATGTTGGCCACATGACCACGGACATGTCTTTGGTCAGTGCTGGCTCAATGACCTTGAAATGGAGATGGGCACTGACTTCTCTAGCTGGCAATGACTAACAGAGAAAATCGCAGGGAGTCCCTCACTTTCTTATATGTAAAAAACTTCTACACATATTGTCCCTAATAATAATAATAATAATTTATTAAATTTCTAGACCGCCCCCTCTCCCCAGAGGGACTCGGGGTGGTGTACAGGAATAAATTTAAAAACACACAAACAATCATATACATAGCTAAAAATCAAATTAAACAACCCCTGTACGAATTTATAAAAATTAAAAACATTAAAAACAGACCCTAAAACCAATCCTAAAAATTTAGAAATAAAACTGAGGTGGGAAAGATGGAATTAGGCCAAGCCGGCTAGCTGGAATAGGTGGGTTTTTAGTTTCTGATGGAAGGAGCGGAGATCCGTAGTCATTCTAATGTCGGGGGGAAGGTCATTCCAGAGGGTCGGGCCCATCACAGAGAAGGCCCTTCCCCTAGGCGTTGCCCGCTGGCACAGCCTAGTGGACGGCACCCGGAGGAGTCCCTCTCTGTGTGAGCGAATCGGCCGAAGGGATGTATGGGGCAGGATACGATCCCGCAAATAACTAGGTCCTGTGCCATGGAGCGCCTTAAAAATGATGGTCAACACCTTGAAATGCACCCGAAAAGCCACAGGCAGCCAGTGTAGCCCACGCAGCAGAGGTGTTACGTGGGAGTAGCCAGAGACTCCTGAGACTGCCCGCGCGGCCACATTCTGAACCAGCTGCAGCCTTCAGGTGCATCTCAAGGGGAGCCCCATGTAGAGAGCGTTACAGTAGTCTAGCCAGGACGTCACAAGTGCATGAGAAAATGTTCTTGCTTTTCCCATGACATAAAAGATCTGATTGCGAAATAAATATACTAATGGAGAGTGAATGGGTTGAGAGGAAGGAAATACTGAGAAATACTGAGATACATACGAATACATATACTGTACATCCACATACAGATCCACATCACATATGCATACATATACACAAACACATAGACCTATGTATAGGAATATACATATGTATACGTATACAAGGAATGGTGCGGCGGCCTAGAGGTAGAGCTCTTGCCTCACTATCAGAAGGCTGTGAGTTCGATCCTAGGTAGAGGCAGATATTTCTCTCTCTGGGCACACAGAGAATATATCTAAACAAAACTCCACATTGGTGACAGGAACGGCATCTGGCCATTAAACACTCCGCTAGCTCTATTCAGTTGCCAGATTATGGGATCGTTAAATGATGATGATTTGTATACGTATACATACATATCACATATGCATGCACATACAAATACAAATACCCATGCACACACACACATAGACACACATGTACATACCAGTGGTGGGTTCCTACTGTTCAGACTGGTTCGGCCAAACCGGTAGTAGCTTGGTGGCCTGGGTCGCTGGAACCGGCAGCGGCAGACGTCTGCCACGCCCCCGAATTGGTTCTCCCAGTGGTGCCATAGGCGTCACCATCTTATTTTTTGCTTCTGCACATACACAGAGCAATTTTAGTTGTACTGCGCATGGGTGCACAGCGAGCATCAAGCGTGTGTGGTGCATCCCTTAGCAAACCGGAACCCACACCTGGTACATATCACATACCACACACACACACACACACACACACTGCATATATCTATCAGAATTTCTCAGTATTTCCTTCCTCTCAACCCATTCACTCTTCACTAGCACATTTATTTTGCAATTTGATTTTCTTTTACTCTCTGTACTGACTGAACCAATTCCCTTACTGTTCTTTCATACAGATCACTCTTTCTTGTATTTAGTTCACATGCATTCAATGCTGATTAATTCTTCTCCCTACTTTTCTTCTTTTAACCATACAAACTACTTAAGTAAGCAATTTCTCACCGAATTCAATTTCCTTTTAGGTTTCACATGATCTACCAGCATTCAGTTGTGTCTAACCCATTGCGATCCCATGGACAATGTTCCTCCAGGCCTTCCTGTCCTCTACCATCCCCCAAAGTCCATTTAATCTCACGCCTACTGCTTCCATGATTCCATGCAGCCACCTCATTCTCTGTCGTCCCCTTCTTCTTTTGCCCTCAATCTTTCCCAGCATGAGGCTCTTCTCCAGTGAGTTCTTCCTTCTCATTAGGTGGCCAAAGTATTTGAGTTTCATCTTCAGGATCTGGCCTTCTAAAGAG
This sequence comes from Natrix helvetica, assembly GCF_964273705.1. Classification (NCBI taxonomy): domain Eukaryota; kingdom Metazoa; phylum Chordata; class Lepidosauria; order Squamata; family Natricidae; genus Natrix; species Natrix helvetica. The sequence goes on along the minus strand of NC_138558.1, from coordinate 68,595,044 downwards.
CAGTAAGGGTAGATCTCCTCTAGGACTGACTGTTTGGATCACCTTGCAGTCCAAGGGACTCGCAGGAGTCTTCTCCAGCACCATAGTTCAAAGGCCTCAATTGTTTGGTGCTCAGCCTTTCTTATGGTCCAACTTTCACAGCCATACATACCAGCTCGGCCTGGATTGCTGCCAGTTCCTGCAACCCAGGCCACCAAACCACTACTGGTTCAGCCGAACCAGTCCAAACCAATAGGAACTCACCACTGATTGGACTAGAAGACCTCCAAGGTCCCTTCCAACTCTTCTCTTCTCTTCTCTTCTCTTCTCTTCTCTTCTCTTCTCTTCTCTTCTCTTCTATTCTATTCTATTCTATTCTTTTCTTAAATTTTTTTAATTGGTTTTAAAAAATTTTACAAGGGAAAAAGGGTAAAAGGTTATGGAACATTTTGACAGATACATCGTGCGGGGGGGGGAGAAGCCCCCCCCGGGTCTCGCAACTTTTACAAAAAGGAAAAATAGAAAACTATAAACATTTACTTAGATATTAGCAGTTTTAAGTTTAACCAAATCATCAGTATGTTTCAATCATTTTACTTTTGTCACTTCCTTAAAAATACATTGTAACAACATTTGGAATAGTGTTTCAATTCACTTTTGTGATCTGAGTCTTCTTGTTGTCTCCTCTTCCCCCCCGTCCACTGGCAGAGCCTCAGCCCCTCCCTACTTTGCATCTTGGGTAGGATCCCCCACATCACTAATAGAGCAGTATGTTTTTTCATGAAAGCCTCTGCTTCCGCAACTGTGTTAATTCTAATTCTACTGCCCTCCCAAAAAATCAACATGCCTTATGGGAACAGCCATTTGAACCAGATCCCGTTATTATATAATTTTTTTGCTAAGAAGGTATATTTCCTTCTCTTATCTCTTACTTTCTTTGGGATCTGCTTAAGAATAGCTATTTCTTTATCCTTATATTTTAATGGTCCTCCCCTTTGAGCTCCTAGAACCTCATCTCTTGTAGTTTTTCTAAGAAATTTAACATGAACTTCCCTTGGGACATTATGTGTTCTTGCATAGGCTGAATTAATCCTATAGATCAAGTCAATATCCCACCCAAGCTGTTGTTTATCTCTGTTAATATATTCTGCTAACATTGTGGTCATAATCTCTTTAAGATCTTCATTTTCAACTTCTGGTAAATTTTGAAACCTAAGAAAAAAAGACATCCTTTCAAATTCCATTTTTATCATGTGATTCTCAAATTCTATATTCCCCCTTTGGATTGCCTCCAGGCCACTCCTCATCCCAACCCCACCCTCCTCCAGTACACCTATCTGCTGTTCATTCTGTGTTGTTTTTTGTTGTGTCTCTCTGAGCTGATCATTTAAGTCCTGCAACTGTTTTTTCATTTCGTCCTGTTCCTTTAAGAGGGCCTGAAGTATCTGCTGAGTAGAGAAATCCTTTGAACTCTCTTCAGGGGCTTTAGGTTGTAGAAAAGACCCCAACTGTGACTGGTGGGCAATGGGGCTGGATGTAGAAGATGTTGGGGCCGACGAGGCCTTTCCAGGTGGTAATTTTTTTGGACCCATCATGAAGCTCGGAGATAGTTGTTGTTCTATACAGGGAATGGTGTCCGTAGGAAAGCACAGCCGGTAGAGGCCACCAAACAGGCAAGTCCAAAGGAGAATAAGTTGTTTAATTCAAGACCAAAGCAGATGGGTGGATCAAAACATTCCAAATCCAGGGGAAAAGTTTGTTTGAAGAGGCTTCTGGAGATCTCTGGGGTAGAAATTAGATCAAGGCAAACAAAGTCTTTCAAGGGAGGAGTCTCGTGCTCACAGACAAAGAAGAAAGAGGAAGTGAGCCATCTTGGCTCTGCCAGCACCGGTGGTTAGGAAACAGCAAAATCAGAATTCCCATAGATAGCTTAGAAAAGAATCAGTTCACCATCCTTTCTCTCACAGTTGTAGTCAAAAGAGAAAAAAAAGAGAAAAAAAGGTTTTCCTTTCCTTTTTCCCCCATTAATTAAGGGAAGTGAAAGTATTTTAAACTTTTTTGAACTTTCTCTCTCTCCCTCGCAAGGGAGAGATTTTCCAAGTGCCACTTTTCCGAGGGGGGTGGAAATTCCCTCCCCCCTCCACTTTTAACTCCTTCACTGGTTGAAACAAAGTCAGGAAAAAAACTGCAAGACAGTCAGTAAGGTTTTAAACTGTATAAGACCCGGGGAAAGCCCCCACCTCACCGCGCTTCAGCTGCTGCATTCAAATTAGTCGTTTCCTTCCTGGCTGCGCTCGGCAAAGCGCGCGTTGGGATTCCGTGCGCTCCCTGCACTCCATGGCTCCTGGGGCAAAGCTGGAGACCCCCCCCCCCCGTGGCCGCTGCCATTCCAGGGGGTCCCAGCAAGCCGCCCCTATGGCAGAGCACCACTCCAAGGCACCCTGTGCTCCCCTAGGATCCAGGTGAGCCCACTGAGGCAGCGAGAAGGCAGATGCTCGTGTCTGTCGCCTTCGGCTGCCGGAAGTGATCTCGCCTATTCTATTCTATTCTATTCTATTCTATTCTATTCTATTCTATTCTATTCTAGAAATTAGAAGTTGGAGGAATACCACTATATACAAGTAATTATTATTATATACTTTATTCATTAAACATGAAACTCAGCCAACTGAACATTCCAAAATGCATTACAAATACCAGTGATTGGTGCTATTGGTTGATACGGTTTGCTGCCAGCGTCCTAGGTATCAACCAAGTACCTTCTTAAAATATAAGATGTTCTCAGTAGCACAGTTTTTTGCAGTTCTGCTGGTGTTATTACAGGAAGCTGCAATTTGTTGATGTATCTTGTAAAATTCTTGGACATAGTGCCAAGTGACCCAATGACAATGGGTATCATTGTTACATGCTTCATCCATAGCTGTGTAGTTTCGATGGCCAGGTCGCAATATTTCATTATTTTTTCTAGTTCTTTTTCTTCGACTCTGGCATCTCCAGGAACAGTGATACCAATAAACTGTACATTTTGGCCCTCTACAACTGTGATATCTGGCGTGTTGTGCTCCAAATGAAGACCTGTTTGTATTTGAAAGTCCCACAAGATCTTCACCTTCTCATTTTCAATAACTTTTTCCACTTTATGTTCCCATGACTTTCTGGATACAGGTAAATCATATTTTTTACATAATGACCAGTGGATTAATTTAGCAACTCAGTCATGTCTAGCTTTGTAATCAGTTTGTGTAATTTTGCTGCATTCACATATTAAATGTGAAACAGTTTCGACTTTGTTATTGCAAAGTCGGCAGTTTGGGTTGTCAGTGGATTTTGGTATCTTCACTTTCATGGCATTAGTTTGTAGTGCTTGTTCTTGAGCAGCCAGTATTAAACTTTCTGTTTCTTTCTTGATAGTTCCCATCTTAAGCCATGTCCATGTCAAGTTGTCATCACATTTTCCTTCAATGTTTTTGAAGTGCTGTCTATGCAAAGCTTTGGTTTTCCATCTATTTAATCTGTCATCCAGCTGTTTTTCCTTATATTCTGCTTTTGTTTCTGTTGTTTTTATGTTGTTCTCCGCTTTCACAGCCTGCAGCAATTTTTCTTACTTTGGTTCACATAATCATTCAAACTTAGTTTTTCTTCTTCTACAATTTGATGGATTTGCAATAGCCCCCTGCCCCCTATTTTTCTTGGCAGGTACAACCTGTCGATGTCACTTCGTGGATGTAAAGCATGGTACATATTCAAAAGTTTGTGTGTTTTCCGGTCCAAGTTTTCCAGTTCAGCCAGAGTCCAGTTGATGATTCCAGCTCTGTAGCGTATCACTGAAACTGCCAATGTATTAATGGCTTTAATTATGTTTCCAGCATTCAGCTTTGATTTTAATATTTTGCGGACCCTCCTGATGTATTCCTTTTGCGTTGACTCTTTGACTTTTCCATTCAAGATGTTACCTGCTTCCAATATGCCTAGGTACTTGTAATCATCATCCTTTGCTAATGCTTTCACTATATTTCCATTTCCCAGTTCTATTCCTTCTGGGTTTTTTTTCCATTTTTCCTCGCTGATTGGATAATATAGCACATTTTTCAAGTCCAAAGTTCATTTTCATGTCACTGCTGAATAGTTGAAATGTGTTGAGTATTGATTTAAATTCAATAGGGCTTTTTGCATACATTTTTAAGTTATTCATATATAGTAGATGGTTTATCTTGCCATGTTGGCTTGAGATTTGGTATCCCAGTTTTGTGTTTCGTAGGATTATTATCAGTGGAATTAATGCAATGTTGAACAGTAGTGATGAAAGTGAATACCCTTGGAAGATTCCTCATCTGAGGTTGACTTCACCAATGTTCTTCCCATTTGTTGTTAGAACTGTTTTCCATTTTTGCATATTTGCTTTCAAAAAGGTACAGATATTTTTGCTGATTCCAAAGTTTTCCAGACAGGTGTTAATCCAGCTGTGGGGTAATGACTCAAATGCCTTCTTGTAATCAATCCACGCCGTATTTTATTTTGATTTTCTTCGTTTTGCATTTTTTAGTACCATTTTGTCTATGAGCCTCTGAACCTCGACGACTTTTTCAGGTTTATGTTCCCACCAGTTTGTTAGTGACTCTGTTTCTTTCTTTAATGTACCTGCTGTTAACCATAACCAAGTTTTTGCACTGTCCACTTTATCTTTTATGTTTTCCAGAAATTGGCCATGCAATGCTTTGTTCTACCAACTCTCCATTCTTAATTTTATCACATCTTTTCTGTATTCTTGTTTCGTCTGTTGGGACTACAATAGATTTTTGTTCTTTACTTCGATTAATAGATGTTCTTGACTTTCTTTTAAATAATCAGCCAGTGCATGTTTTTCTTCTTCAACTATTTGCTTCACTTGTAATAATCCTCTGCCACCTGATTTTCGGGGTAGGTATAGTCTATCAATATCACCACGTGGATGTAAACTGTAGTGCATTGTCATTAGTTTCCTGGTTTTTTGGTCCAAAATGTCCAAATCAGCTTGTGTCCAGTTAACTATACCAGCTGTGCATCTTATAACTGGTATTGCCCAGGTGCTTATGGCCTTGATTGTATTTCCACCATTCAATTTAGATTTCAAAATTTTCCTAAATCTGTTGGTGTACTCTCCCCTGACAATAGTTTTTACTTCTCCATGCTTGATGTTATCCAACTGCAGAATGCGTAAGTATTTGTAGGCTTCATTTTCGTTGCATTTAATTAGTTGGCCATTGGGCATTTCAATTCCCTCACATGTAGTGATTTTGCCCCTTTTTATGGATACAGTGGCACATTTTTCCATGCCAAACTGCATTGAAATATCGGTGCTGAATACTCGGACTGTGTTTGTCAGTGATTGGATTTCTATTTCTGACTTTCCATAGAGTTTCAAATCATCCATATATAATAAATGTGAAATTTTTTCAGCTTCTTTGGCTGTTTGGTAGCCTAATTTCATTTTTTAAAAGATTACTGATAGTGGGATCATCGCGATGATGAAGAGAAGAGGTGAAAGTGAATCACCCTGGAAAATTCCTCGCTTGCTATTAACCATTCCGTAGTTCTCATTCCCTACTGCCAACTCAGTTCTCCATTGTTTCATCGCCTTTTCAGTAAAGGATGTAATATTTTTGCTAATGCCAGTTGTTTCTAAGCATTTTATGATCCAACTATGTGGCAATGAGTCGAATGCCTTTTTGTAATCAATCCAGACTATATTCAAGTTCGTTTTTCTGTTCTTACAATTTTCTAATATCATTTTATCAATCAGGAGCTGATCTTTTGTGCCCCTGCTCCTTCTTTTGTTGTCTTTCTGCTCTAATGGCAAGATGTTGTTTGTTTCCAAATAATCCATAATGTTATCTGCAATAATGCCTGTGAGTAATTTGAAGGTTGTTGGCAAGCATGTTATTGGTCTGTAGTTTTCAGGTATTGTTCCTTTAGTTGCATCTTTCTGAATCAAGTATGTTTTTCCAGTTGTCAACCATTTATCAATTTTGCCATTTTGTAAAATCTCATTCAGTTGCCTGGCCAACATTGCATGTAAACTGGTCAGATATTTGAGCCAAAAACCATGTAATTGGTCATTTCCAGGTGATGTCCAATTTTTACTTTTTTTACTCGATTTTTGACCATCTCAGTTGTTATTTCTAATACTTGCATTTGTTTATTACCAATGCTTTCCTCAAAGTCATGTATCCACTTTGCTTCCTTATTGTAGTCCTTTGCATTTTCCCACAATTCTTTCCAGAATTCAGCTGTGGCCTGCTTTTCTGGTTTTTCACTTTTGGTGTCACCATTCACATTAAGACTTGGATGAAATAAACCTAAAAGATGTTTGGAGAGAAAGGAACCCCACTAAAAAACAATACACCTTCTATTCAAATAGACACTCATCGCTCTCTAGAATTGACATGATTTGGGCCTCAACGGCATATCCAGCAGCGCACTAGACGTGGAGATTGAGTGAAACACCTGGGCGGATCACAATCAAATGGCAATAGGTTGGAGACAACAAAGAATAAGATCTAGATGGACACTAAATAACAGGATATTGAAAGAGAAAGAATTTGTAAAGAAAATGGAAAAGGAATTGACTTTCTTCTTTAAAGAAAACAAAAAAGAAGACACGTCCTTACAGAATCTCTGGGATACAATGAAGGCCTTTTCTAGAGGTTTGATAATAGACTATGCAAGAAAGAGAAACTTAAAGAAAAGACAAGTGTCTAAGGATTTAGAAAAAGAACTACAGAAATTTCCACAAAAGAAAGAGATTAAAATAAAGATGGACACAATAAAACACAAATTGGACCTACTGGAAAAGGAGGACTTGACTCAAAAAATCAGAGGCGCTAAACAGAACTATTTTGAAAATGCAAATAAACCAGGCAGATGGCTGGCATATAAACTGAGAAAAGAAAGAGAGATCAAGAAAATATTACAACTAAGAGACGAACAAGGACAATTGCACTATGGAAATATGGAAAAAAAGAAAATTATACAAGATTACTATGCCAAGTTGTATGAACAAGAGAACATAAAAGAGGAAGAAGTGAAACAATATTTACAAAATGCCAAACTCCCCCAAATACCAAATGATACTAGAACTATACTTGAAGATAAAATAACAATGATGGAACTAACCGAGGCCTTTAGAAGACAAAATAATGGGAAGGCCCCGGGACCGGATGGCCTTCCTGTGGAATTCTATAGAGCACTAGAAAAATCCTTGGCCGTTCCTTTACTAGAAGTCATGAATGAAGTAATGATTGAAAGCAAAATACCTAATTCATGGTTGGAGGCATATATTACATTGCTACCCAAAGAGGAGGCAGACCATACGCAAATTAAGAACTATAGACCTATTTCCTTGTTGAACTCAGACTATAAGCTATTTGCTTCCATACTGGCGGAGAGACTGAAAAAATACTTAAATGGGTTCATCCATCCGGACCAAAATGGTTTTTTTTACCAAAGAGGCAAATTAGAGACAATATAAGGACAATTTTGGTTACCTTGGAATATTATCAGGTCCACTCTGGGAAGCAAGTGGCCTTGATGTTTCTGGATGCGCAGAAAGCCTTCGATAATGTGAACTGGATGTTTATGACACAACAAATGGAACAGATGAACTTTGGTAAGAACTTTATTCAAGCTATACAAACGATTTACCACAAGCAAACAGCCAAGATAATGATAAATGGAGAACTGACGGATCCAATCGAAATTAAAAGAGGTACGAGACAAGGCTGTCCACTATCACCATTGCTTTTTGTTTTAACATTAGAAGTACTAAATAGAAAGATTAGAGAAGAGGAAGAAATAAAGGGAATGACCATTAAAAAGGAAGAATACAAGTTGCAAGCATTTGCTGACGATCTAGTCTTCATTCTTGAGGAGCCATTTCAATCTGCACCTAAACTGATAGGAGAAATTGAGGCGTATAGAGAAGTTACAGGTTTAAAAATACACGAAGATAAAACAAAGATTTTGACAAAAAATATACCCCGAAAACAAAAAGAAGAATTGGCGGAAAATTTGGAAATGCAAATCATAAATAAAGTTAAATATTTGGGGATTCACCTAACAGCCAAGTGCAGCACCCTCAAAGAAGATAACTATCTTAAATTGAAGCAACAAATTGCAATAGACTTGGCGAAATGGGAGAACCTTCAATTATCAATGATTGGTAGAATCGCAACAATTAAAATGAATATCTTACCTAGACTGTTATATTTGTTCCAGACTATTCCAATTAAGTTGGGGAAAGGCTATTTTGAAGAATTAAATAAAATGGTGTTGAAATTTATATGGCAAGGGAAAAAAGCAAGAATAAAATGTAAACTGTTACAAGATGCTAAATCAAGGGGAGGGTGGGGCCTACCCAATTGGGAGTTATACTACCAGGCAGCTAGTTTGATGTGGATTAAGGAATGGATAATGTTAAGAAATGATAGGCTTTTGAATCTAGAGGGTCATGACCTGCTGTTGGGGTGGCATGCATACTTATGGTATAAAGGAACTAAAGAGCATGGTTATTTCAGAGATCATTTTATAAGAGAGGCTCTGTTATCAAATTGGGAGAAGGTTAAGAGGTTACACTACTTGAAAATTCCAGTCTGGATATCAACTATTGAAGCCTTTTCATATCCAATAGTATTTAAAAGGGAAGAAATAGTTAGATATGCTGAATTATTGAATACAGAGGGTGAACTTAAATCTATACAAGAATTGAAACAAGAAGGTATTGAACTCAATTGGTATACATATGTGCAAATACATTCTAGATACAATGAAGATCGAAAAAATGAGGGCTTTTATGATAAACCGACCGAATTAGATAAAATCTTAACAGGTAATGATGAAAAATTAATTAAATTTTTTTATGATTATTTACTAGAGGTGAAATTATATGAAGAACAAGTGAAAGGAACTATGCTAGCTTGAGGAAAAAACTTTGGACATGGGATTGACCTAGAAAAATGGCAAAAATTGTGGACTCAAAATTATAAAATGACAATGTCAATTGCATATAAAGAAAATTTGTATAAGATGTTTTATAGGTGGCACTTATCCCCATCAAGAATAGCAAGAATGTCGAAGAATAAGTCTGAAAAATGCTGGAAATGTCAACATACGCCGGGCACATTCTACCACATGTGGTGGACCTGTCCTGAAGCTAAAAGATATTGGACTAAAATACACATGTGGTTGGAGAAAATGATACATAAACATATAGACTTGAAACCAGAACTTTTTTTATTGGGAATAATACCAGAAATATACAATAAAGACTTGAAATATTTGATCATAAATGTGTTAACAGCTGCTAGAATTGTATTTGCTAAAAACTGGAAAAATGAGAAATTACCAACAGAAGAAGAAATTGTTCGGAAAATAATGGACTGTGCTGAAATGAGTAAACTTACATTTGAAATTAGAGAACTAGAGGATGAGCAATTCTATAAAGTATGGGACTTGTTTTATCAATGGCTGGATAAAAAAATCTGGAAATGAATCTTTTTTTCCCCTTTATCCTATCTCATATGTAATAATAATAGAAAGCTATACTTAATGTTTTGAAAAAATCTCTTTTTCTTTTTTCTCTTTCTATACATATTAAGCTTTCACTATGAAACAGACTACTTACTTATACGAGATAAGAATAATAATGTATTTAATGTATAAGAGTGAGATGATTTAAATTGTTAGGTATGATTGTAGCTGGTGACTATCTTATAATATAAAATGGAATAATGATGATGTAATGAATAATGGATATAAATATAGACTGAAATATTTAATGACTACATGGATTGACAAATAATAATGGAAAATTAAATTTGGAGTTGAGGATGATTGGAAATTCTAAGGCTAATGGAAAGTAGAAATGTCTTATATGAAGTAATGAGTTTCTTTTTTCTTTTATTTTATATCTTATTTTTATCTTTGAGAGAATGGTGATATAATTTTATAAAGACTTATTGTTACCTAGTATATAATTATAGAGGTAAAGAAACAAGGGTTGTCACAAAAGAAAGAACACTAATGGCAATTTGAACATACAATGCTCAATGAAATATTTAACTATGTTTAATGGATAATTAGTGACCGTATTCTTAATTGTAAAAACCACCGCACAAAAACTTGTAACCAAACGACATGCTTGATGAAATTGTGTGTTTCTTTTTTTTACCTCCCTGCTCTTGTGCTGTATGTGTTGTTTTGTCTTTTTTAAAGAAAAATAAATAAACATTAAAAAAAAGACTTTGATAAAAACACTGTTGGTCTGATCGAAATTGCTGATTTTGTTTATATTGGATGATTCGTGCCTCATATCTTTCAATTTTCCTAGCTGTTGCTGTTATCTGCTGCTTTACAATCTCTACAGTTCATTGATGTTTCTTGTATCCAATCTATACCTTCTGATTAGCTGATCTATAATTTTGTTGTTTTTAAGCCGTTGCTCACGCATGTTCTTCAAGTTCCTAGCATCTGCCCTTAATTTTTTGACTTTTTGTTCTAATCGGATTTTCCACTTTGGCTTTGATGATTTTTCCGTTGTGTAACTAGGTGCTTTGATTTTAATGCCTAGTTCATTAGTGACTATTAGAGCTGCACTGTACATTAACTGATTCATTTCCAAGATGGATCTTGATTCAATTGTTGAAAGCACTGCATTAACCATTTTCATGATATGACCCAAAATTTTCTTAGGGACAGTTTTTAATGATGGTAAACGTTGCCTTTCCTCACTAGCCAGAAAATGCTCCATGATCTTGTCCTTCAATTCTTTTTGTTTTTGAGTTAGTTCATCAGTTGGTTCAGTTCTGGTGATAGTGTTGTTATTTCCTCCCCGACAGCTTCTTCTGGGAGTTCTACTACAATGTCTTTAGGTGTCTCTTGAGTATCAGTTATTTCTGCTTGTGATGTTGTTTTCTTAGTTTTGCAATTTGCCTGAATTTCCTCAAGTTCAACTTCACTAAACATTTCATTCCATGTAATAAATCGCCTTTGATCTGCAAGTCGTTATTCACTAACATTTGAATCTGGATATTGTTGTTTCCATAATTCATACATTCGCTTTAAGTAGCCTCTTTTTTGGCTCTGAGTTGTAGTAACAGGCCATTATGGCACGGTTTTCATCTGCACTATATTTTTGTTGTTTTGTTGGATGGTCCACTTGTAGCCCACTTGTCGACGGATGTCCAGGGACCTCAACATCTGCCGCGGCCCTTGTTAACCTGCGTGATGACCGATGTGGTATAGAATTTTTATTTGTTTCTTTCACCATGTTATATGGGTTGGCGGTTTTTTTATTGGGCCAGGTTGCCAACCTGACCCCAACCCTCCTCCTTTGTCATCCGGGCTTGGGACCGGCAATGGCGGAGTTGTTATTATTATTATTATTATTATTGTTGTTGTTGTTATTATTATTATTATTATTATTATTATTATTATTATTATTATTATTATTATTATTATTATTATTATTATTATTATTATTATTATACGATTGTATCACAGCGGCCAGTTGATTCGCCGGGTTTGGCATTGATTACTAGTCGGGCCCCACCCAGGGGCCTAGGACGTCGTAACGTATTTTCGCAATATGTGTGCGGATCCAAGCAGTGCGGCCTTTTGCATTTGACTGATGGTGATTTTGTCAAGTTTTAACTGTTTTGAATGTAATTCCAGTGATTTTGGAATAGCACCCAGTGTGCCGATTACCACTGGAATTACCACTGCTGGTTTGTGCCATAATAGTTGAATTTCAATTTTTAAGTCCTTGTATTTCGCGACTTTTTCATGTTCCTTCTCCTCGACCCTGCTATCACCTGGTATTGCGATGTCTATGATTGTAACCTTCTTTTTCTCAACCAGTGTGATGTCTGGTGTGTTATGCGCTAGTATTTTGTCTGTTTGTATACGAAAATCCCACAGGATCTTGACCATCTGATTTTTGGTGACTTTTTCAGGCTTATGTTCCCACCAGTTTGTTGTTGTTTTAATATTATAATTTTTGCACAAATTACTGTGGATCATTTGTGCTACTGAATTGTGCCGCAATTTATAATCAGTCTGCACGATTTTTTTACAGCAGCTATGTGGTCAACAGTTTCATCAACTTCTTTGCAGAGTCTGCATTTGGCATCATCAGAGGATTTTTCGATTTTGGCCTTAATGGCATTTGTTCGGATAGCTTGTTCTTGCGCAGCCAGGATTAGTGACTCTGTTTCTTTCTTTAATGTACCTGTTGTTAACCATAACCAAGTTTTTGCACTGTCCACTTTATCTTTTATTTTTTCCAGAAATTGACCATGTAATGCTTTGTTCTGCCAACTCTCCATTCTTGATTTTATCACATCTTTTCTGTATTCTTGTTTCGTCTGTTGGGCCTTCAGTAGATTTTTGGTCTTTACTTCAATTAATAGATTTTATACCTTTCTTTTAAATAATCAGCCAGTGCATGTTTTTCTTCTTCAACTATTTGCTTCACTTGTAATAATCCTCTGCCACCTGATTTTCGGGGCAGGTATAATCTATCAGTGTCACCGTGTGGATGTAAACTGTACTGCATTCTCATTGGTTTCCTGGTTTTTCGGTCCAAAATGTCCAAATCAGCTTGTGTCCAGTTAACTATACCAGCTATGTATCTTATAACTGGTATTGCCCAGGGATTTATGGCCCTTGATTGTATTTCCACCATTTAATTTAGATTTAAAAATTTTCCTAACTCTGTTGGTGTACTCTCTTCTGACAATAGTTTTTACTTTTCCATGTTTGGTGTTATCCAACTGCAGAATGCCTAAGTATTTGTAGGCTTCATTTTCGTTGCATTTAATTAGTTGGCCATTGGGCATTTCAATTCCCTCACACACAGTGATTTTGCCCCTTTTTATGGATACAGTTGCGCATTTTTGCATGCCAAATTGCAATGAAATATCGGTGCTGAATACTCGGACTATGTTTGTCAGTGATTGGATTTCTATTTCTGACTTACCATAGAGTGTCAGGCCTGTAGTTATATTCTTTTTAGGATCTTTGGCCTGCCACACTTTCTTATAATTTTCTATGCTGTTTCATTAGTGTAGTAGTTGGGAGGGGGGAATAGAAAGGAGTAGGATTGTAGAATGGATTGTTGACATTCTTTTGTAGAAGCCAAGGTCATCTTTTGTCTCAGCACCTCGACACCTGGCCGGAAGAAGATGGGTGTACATGCCAGCGTGGAAGATGATGATTGGAACATGTGATGGATTTGTGGGTGTGGGGAGAGATCATGAACTTTCAACTAGGTGAACTTACAGGATGTAATTCAGAGTTGAAATTTCCATAGCCGTCCTAACATGCCTGCAGAATAAATTGCACCATTAAGGATGTTTTGCCTTGGACAATGATTTATTTCTGCATGGTATTTAGAACCCTAACATTATTTCAACTCTCTACTTTAAAAATATTTCACTAGCTCCCTCCCCCAATCAAGGGGGAAGGGCTGGTGATGGAAGATCTGGTGATGGGGTCTCGGCATTCCCAATGCTGACCGGGACAGCGTAAATATCACCGAAGAATAAATGAGAAGCTTTTGGTGATAAGAAGCTGAGTACGGAACTTCAAAGGCAATGGAATGCTGTTTCCAGTTTAATTGCATCTGGAGGAATGCAGGAGGAGACGCGACAAGACGAAGGAAATCTCAGAAAACTTCTTCAGCAAACTGTGAGTGCATGCTCCCCCTCCTTCCCCCCCAGCTTAGAAGCAAGATTGGAAAAAAAACACCCTTAGAACGGAGGGTTGGGCTCCTTCCAGACGGCAATAAATAAAATGGCTTATCACCATGCAACTAGCTGGAAGAAAGATTCCCTTTCAAAATGGGAATTTCAAAGGAGGCAGGAAGAAGGGATTTTTCCAGCATCTGTCACTTGCAAGCCACCACAAATGGGGCTGCAACCAGTAAATGAAGCAAATTGGGCAGTAAATTGGGCTTTCCTCCCAGGACTTGGATGGAAGAGATGCTACTTACAAACTCCTTTGCCATCAGCATGGGGAAATGCTCCAAGCCAGCAGAGGGCACCTACTTGGCCCATAACTCATCCAAACCAGCAAAGGGCACCTACTTGGCCCATAACTCCTCCAAGCCAGCAGCAGGGTCCTTGGCACGTAAAACCCCCTAGCCAGCCATCATTGGTTGACCTGCAACCTGTGAAGCAGGCAACCCCGGGATGGGTCTTAACCCCAGGTCATGGATGGGAGGGATGCCAGCGGGCACCTGCCCTCCCTCAGCAGATGGCACCATGGCAGAAAGCTGGGCAGTGGCCAACCGAGGGATTGACCTCCCCACCGGTTCCAGTCTCCCCTGCAAGGCCAAAAAGGGTTCTTACCAGACCTTCCTACAGAGAAGAAATCTCCATGGAAGAAGGGATTACCAAACAGAGGCCTGCATTGTGGATGGGGGGAAAATGTGCGCCTGCAAGGCCCCAAGTGGTTCTTACCCCACCTTCCTACAGAGTAGCAATCACCAACATGGAAGAAGGGATTACCAAAGCCAGGCCTGCAAGATGGGAAGCGGGACAAGGTGCATCTGCAATGCCCCAAAAGGTTCTTACTCCACCTTCCTACAGAGAAGCAATCTCCACCATGGAAGAAGGGGTTACCAAGGGGGCAGCTGCAAGTTGGAGAGCAAGGCAGTGTGATGAAACGGTTCCTGAGTTTAGAGATGTAACTAGGTTCCATTCCTCGTGGGGCCCAATTAAATGCCACCATTGTTGTCAACTTGGCCACAGAGCGTCAGAGTGCTTGGCTCCAGCCCCAATGCCACAAACGTGCGCACCAACCACCCCGGCAGTAAAGAGAGGGTCCCAGATGCCACCACAGAAGAGTCATCTGGGCCAACAACCTCTGGAAGAGGATCCCCAACTTAAGGTGAGGAAGTGTCCTACCAAGGGGGAGGCCTCGGAAGAGGAAAAGGGCAGACATTCTCCGGAGGAGGATCCCCAACTTAAGGTGACAAAGAGTCCAACTAAGGGGGAGGCCTTGGAGGGGGAAAAGCCTAAACGACCTCTGGAAGAGGATCCCCAACTTATGGTGACGAAGAGTCCTACCAAGGGGGAGGCCTCGGAGGAGGGAATTGCCGAAGAACAAATGTGTGTACCAGTCGCCATGGTGGTAAAGAGAGGGCCCCAGATGCCAGCACAGAAAAGTCATCTGGGCCAACAGCCTCTGGAAGAGGATCTCCAACTTAAAGTGACAAAGTGTCCTATCAAGGGGGAGGCCTCGGAAGAGGAAAAGGTCAAACAATCTCCAGAGGAGGATCCCCAACTGAAGGTGACAAAGAGTCCAACTAAAGGGGAGGCCTCGGAGGGGGAAATGCCCAACCGACCTCTGGAAGAGGACCCCCAACTTCAGGTGACGAAGAGTCCTACCAAGGGGGAGGCCTCGGAGGAGGAACAAGGCCAGCCGTGGATGATTGAATCCAAGAGCCCAGAACCTACAGCACCTGCAGCAGAGAGCCCTAAACGGCCATGGGAAGAGGTCGCAATGGACTTCATCGTGGAACTCCCAGACAGCAGTGGGCATAAAGTAATTTGGACTGTTATTGATTTGTTTTCTAAGCAGGCACACTTCATTGCTTGCTCAGGATTGCCATCCGCAAATGAATTAGCGAAAATGTTTGTGAAACACATTTGTCGCCTGCATGGAGTACCCAAGAGGATCATTTCAGACCGCGGAGTCCAGTTCACAGCCAAGTTCTGGAGAGAGGTCCTGAGATCTATTGGGTCCACACAAGAACTGAGCTCAGAGGTTCAGCCCAGCATGAACGGCGCAGCAGAGGGAGCCAATGCGGTGGTGGAACAATACATCTGGTGTTTTGTGGACTATCAGCGAGACAACTGGTCGGACTTGCTACCCTTCGCCGAAAATGGCGTACAACGATGCGGTCCACAGCAGCAGAGGATTAGCGGGTTTCCAGATTACCAGTGGCATGGAAGTTGTTGCCATGCTTGAGTTGCCTAGAGAACCTCCTTCTTTCATGTCTTTGAGTGAATGGATGGACATGCTAAAGAAAGGATGGGAGAATACGAAGAAGGCTCTAGCAGTTGCGGCAGAAGCCTACCAGAAGCAAGATGATAAACGTCGCTCATTCCTAAACCCCTACCGTGTGGGGGACAATGTTTTTGTATCTACCAAATACATAAGATTAGAAATGCTTAGCAAGGAATTGGGTCCAAAATTTCTAGGTCCATTCCCAATAGTGAAGATAGTTAACTCAGTTACAGTTCAACTCAGTCTACCCAGAAGTCTAGGGGAAATTGACCCAGAATTTCATTGTAGCTTGTTGAAACCAGTAATTGGGTCTAACAGAAGAGCATCCACCAAAGCTCAATCTCCTCCTGTAGTGATGGAAGGGGAAACACAATCTGAGGTGGAAAAAATTGTAGATTTCAGGCTGAATAGGGGTTGCTTACAGTACTTAGTGCATTGGAAGGGTTACCCTTGGTCTGAAGCTAATTGGGTAAACAGTGGGAACCTAAAAGTGGAGAAGTTGGGAAAGCAATTCAATGGGAAGTTTCCCGAGAAGTCAAGGGGTTCCCCTGGGTGGAGAAGAGGTGGTTAATTTTGTTATGTTAACTTTTTTGTTATTCTCTTTGCAGGAAACGTTTTTCTTTTGAGGAGAGGCCGCCTGTCAGGCCTGTAGTTATATTCTTCTTAGGATCTTTGGCCTGCCACACTTTCTTATAATTTTCTATGCTGTTTCATTAGTGTAGTAGTTGGGAGGGGGGAATAGAAAGGAGTAGGATTGTAGAATGGATTGTTGACATTCTTTTGTAGAAGCCAAGGTCATCTTTTGTCTCAGCACCTCGACACCTGGCCGGAAGAAGATGGGTGTACATGCCAGCGTGGAAGATGATGATTGGAACATGTGATGGATTTGTGGGTGTGGGGAGAGATCATGAACTTTCAACTAGGTGAACTTACAGGATGTAATTCAGAGTTGAAATTTCCATAACCGTCCTAACATGCCTGCAGAATAAATTGCACCATTAAGGATGTTTTGCCTTGGACAATGATTTATTTCTGCATGGTATTTAGAACCCTAACATAGAGTTTCAAGTCATCCATATATAATAAATGCAAAAATTTTTCAGCTTCTTTGGCTGTTTGGTAGCCTAATTTCATTTTTTTTAAGATTACCGATAGTGGGATCATCGCGATGATAAAGAGAAGAGGTGAAAGTGAATCACCCTGGAAAATTCCTCACTTGATATTAACCATTCCATAGTTCTCATTCCCTACTGCCAACTCAGTTCTCCATTGTTTCATCGCCTTTTCAGTGAAGGATGTAATATTTTTACTAATGCCAGTTGTTTGTAAGCATTTTATGATCCAACTATGTGGCAATGAGTCGAATGCCTTTTTATAATCAATCCAGACCATATTCAAGTTCGTTTTTCTTTTCTTACAATTTTCTAATATCATTTTATCAATCAGGAGCTGATCTTTTTTTTTTCAAAAACAAAATTTTATTGGTTTTTAAAACAAAACATTCAAGGAAAGGGGTAATGGATGAAGTACAAATTTTGACAGTTACATTATGCAGGAAATGGCCCTCCCCCCATTCTCATAACTTTCATTTACTAATACATTAGTTTGTTATTACTAAGTACTATTTTGTCAGCAATAAACTTTTATCTTAAAATAATTTCAATCATTTTATATCACACAGATTTTCAAGTTCATTTTTGTTATCTGAGTTTTCTCAATGTTGCCTCTTCTCCCCCCCCCCCCCCCCCCTGGCAGGGCTCTGGCACCTCCCATGTCCTGTAAGTCCGGTGTAGTGTCATTAGGTTTATCTAGGAGGACTTAATTTTTTTCCATAAAGGCCTCAGCCTCAGTGGTCGTGTTGATTCTAACTCTCATGTCCTCCCAGAATATTAGCATACCTTCTGGCAACAGCCATCGAAACCACACCCCTTTCTGGTATAATTTATTCGCTAAGAGCGAATATTTTTTTCTTTTATCTCTAACTTTCTTTGGGATCTGTTTCAGAATGGCTATTTCTCTATCCTTATATTTTAATGTTTGCCCCTTTTGTGCACTCAGAATCTCATCTCTTGTGGTCTTTCTAAGAAATTTGATGTGTACCTTCCTTGGGACATTGTGTGTTCTAGCATATGTTGAGTTTACTCTATAAACCAGGTCCATGTCCCACCCCATCTGTTGTC
This sequence comes from Natrix helvetica, assembly GCF_964273705.1. Taxonomy (NCBI): domain Eukaryota; kingdom Metazoa; phylum Chordata; class Lepidosauria; order Squamata; family Natricidae; genus Natrix; species Natrix helvetica. The sequence goes on along the minus strand of NC_138558.1, from coordinate 68,576,838 downwards.
TGTCTTTTGCAATAAATTCAGCCAATAAATTTGCCATACTATCCCTCAAGTTTTCATTATCAACCTCAATTACATTTTGAAACCTAAGAAAGAAGGACATTCGTTCAAATTCCGTTTTTATGTGGTGGTTCTCCAGTTCTTGATTTCCTTTCTGCACTCCCTTTGCCTCTCTTCTCATCTCAGCCGTTCCTTCCTCCAAAAGTTCCAGTCTCTGTGAATTTTGGGTCACATGGTCTTTATTCTCTCTGATCTGCTCGTTCATTTCTTTCAGTTGATTTTTTAATTCCTCCTGCCCCTTTAAGAGTTGTTCAAACATCTGTTGAAAGTCCACTTCAGAGGGCTAGGGCTGGAACAAGGAAGTTAGTGTCTGTTGTCCGCTGGGGCTGGACATTGAGGATGTTGGGGTGGAGCCCGCAAATCCCAGCTTCCCCGGTGGTGGTCTTTTGGGTGGCGTTGTGGTACTCAGAGCTCAGAGATGAAAATGTCAATACAGAAAAAGAGCAACTGAGGAGGTGGGTAGCCGAGAGAGATCGCGAGGCAGAGGAGCCCAGACAAATAGGGACCTAGGTAATAAAGCAATAAAGTCCTTTGTTCCAAGTCCAGATTAAGATGTAACACGAGACTTCTCTGAGTGCCACGGAGACAAAGGCAAAATGCCAGCAACTTCTGTAGGTGGAGTCAAATTTCAAAGTACATAAAGACAACGGAAGTGTGCCATCTTGCCCTGCCAGCCAGGAGCTGATCTTTTGTGCCCCTGCTCCTTCTTTTATTGCCTTTTTGCTCTACTGGCAAGATTTTTTTTTGTTTCCAAATAATCCATAATATTATCTGCAATAATGCCTGTGAGTAATTTGAAGGTTGTTGGCAAGCATGTTATTGGTCTGTAGTTTTCAGGTATTGTTCCTTTAGTTGCATCTTTCTGAATCAAGTATGTTTTTCCAGTTGTCAACCATTCATCAATTTGACCATTTTGTAAGATTTCATTCAGTTGCCTGGCCAATATTGCATGTAAACTGGTCAGATATTTCAGCCAGAAACCATGTAATTGGTCATTTCCATGTGATGTCCAATTCTTTACTTTTTTTACTCGATTTTTGACCATCTCAGTTGTTATTTCTAATACTTGCATTTGTTTGTTACCAATGCTTTTCTCAAAGTCATGTATCCACTTTGCTTCCTTATTGTAGTCCTTTGCATTTTCCCACAATCTTTTCCAGAATTCAGCTGTGGCCTGCTTTTCTGGTTTTTCACATTTGGTGTTCACCATTCATATTAAGACTGTGATAAAAATGCCGTTGGTCTGATCGAAATTGTTTTTTTTCCCCAAAAGTTTTATTGGTTTTTATACATTTATGGGGAAAGGTAAGGGGATATACAAAAATTTTTGGCAGCTCCCACACTAGTGATAGAAATCCATCCAAAACTCACAATTTTTACAATCTTAAAAACAAAATATAAAAGGTAAGCAGAAAACAAAGTCTTATTCTGTTTTGTCAACCATGTGTTCATTCATTTCCCTTTGTCACTTTCTAAAATATCACCAATTACTGTTATTTCAAATACTTTTACTTTTGTGACCTGAGCCTTTTCGATATTGCTCCTTCCTCCCTGTCCCGAGAGGAAGCCTCAGCCCCCCTCCCTCTTATCTTGCACCTTGCTGTCTTTTCCACTACCTTCGCTGTGTTCGTCCTCTAGGAGGAAGAGATGCTTTTTAATGAAGGCTTCCGCCTCCTGCAGTGTATTAGTTTAGTTTAGTTTATTTAGCTTATATACTGCCCCCTCTCCCCGAAGGGACTCGGGGCGGTGTACAGACAATAAATATACAAAATGAATAACAAAGTAACACGCAAAACCAGACAAAACCAACTTAAACACAGTCCGTACAAAACCAAACTATTTTACGATAATTAAAATAGTCCCAGTTAAAACCAATTTAAAACCCCAAAATTTAAAAATTTAAAATGCCATCCAGGAAGGTCAGGATTCAATTCTACTATATTACTGCTTTCGGTTACAATTGAGCCAGGCCAGCTAGTTTGAACAAGTGGGTCTTGAGTTTCTTACGGAAGGAGCGGAGATCAACAGTAGTTCTAATATCGGGGGGGAGGTCGTTCCAGAGGGTTGGGCCCATCACAGAGAAGGCCTTACTCCTGGGCACTGCACACCCGCATTGCTTAGCGGCAGGTACCCGGAGGAGTCCCTCTCTGTGAGAGCGGATTGGCCGTAGGGATGTGTGGGGTAGGATGCGATCCCGCAGATAACTAGGTCCCAAGCCATGGAGCGCTTTAAAGATGATAATCAACACCTTGAAACGCACCCGAAAAGTCACAGGCAGCCAGTGCAGCTCGCGCAGGAGCGGTGTTACATGGGAGTACCTAGTACTCCCCATTATTGTCCGCGCGGCTGCATTCTGGACTAGCTGTAGCCTTCGGGTGCATCTCAAGGGGAGCACCATGTAGAGAGCATTGCAGTAATCAAGGCGTTTAGGATTAATTCTAATCCTGCTTCCCTCCCAGAAGATCAACATTCCCTCTGGTAATAACCATCTAAACCAAATTCCTTTATTGTATAATTTCTTTGATAAGGAGGAATACTTCCTCCTTCTCTCTCTTATCTTTTTTGGAATCTGCTTAAGGATGGTAATTTCTTCATTTTTATATTTCAATGGACTCTCCCTTTGGGTCCCAAGCACCTCATCCCTTGTGATCCTCCTGAGGAATGTAACATGCACCTCCCTTGGAACATTATGACTTCTAGCATATGCTGAATTTATCCTATAGACTAGATCCATATCCCACCACAGCTGTTTTTTTAATTTCTCTTAATATAATATGCTAAAATTGTACTCATAATATCCTTAAGGTCTTCATTTTCTGTCTCTGGTAGGTTCTGGAATCTAAGAAAAAAGGACATTCTTTCAAATTCTATTTTTGCCAAAAAGTTTTCCAAATCTATATTTCCCTTCCAGATTGCTTTAATCTCCTCCCCCAGCCCAGCCGCTCCCTCCTCCAACACCACAATTAGCGGGGAATTAGGGAGTTTTTAATCAAATGTTTTTTAAATATTTTAGGGGGCTCTAGGGTGGGGGGGAGGGTTACACAGGCCAGGAGTGTGGTTAGAGCCAGGCGAACAGGTGTGGTCAGGAGGGAAGTGAGCGGAGCGGGGGAGGGGAGGGAAAATAACATTCCTACAGAGGGCTCTGTGATACCTATGGTCATAGGGAGGGGCAGATGCGAGGACAATAGAAGAACATGTAGTCGGTTGGGAGACCGTGGTCGTTGGACACACCCGGTCATTTGTACCAACCCCCGCATTCTAGGTGGTCAGGTTCTACAGAGCCAGGGCCTCAGGCTGATGCTGTGTAATGCGAGGTCCGTGGTCAACAAGGCCCCCCTCATTAACGATCTGATTTCAGAGGGGGAGCCGGACGTCGCAGGAATAACGGAGACCTGGTTGGGCCACGAGGGAGGTCTGCCCCTCGTGGAAATGTGCCCGCCGGGCTACCGTGTATTCCATCAGCCACGGGCCCAGGGCAGGGGTGGTGGGGTAGCGGTAATTATACGGGAGAATCTGGAACTGAGAGAATTCACTGTGCCGCAGATATCCGGGTGTGAGTCTCTGGGCGTGAGATGGGGCCCAAGGAGGCAGTTGGGCCTGCTGATTGTATACTTGGCTCCTCGCTATACATCAGCGGCCCTGCCCGAACTCCTCGAGCGGATCACTGAGATGGCGGTTGAGACCCCCAAACTTTTAGTTATGGGGGATTTCAACCTGCCGTCAATGGGAGAAGCATCCGAGGCAGTTCGGGAGTTCATGGCTTCCATGGCAGACATGGATCTGACTCAAGTAATTCAGGGCCCCACGCACGAGGGAGGCCACACACTGGATCTTGTTTTTGTCTCCGACCAGTGGATGAGTGATCTAGGAGTAGGGGATCTAGCCATCACGCCCCTGTCATGGTCAGATCACTCACTTCTCCGGCTCGATTTCCCTGGCGCTACCCCCCGCCGCGGGGAGGCGGAACCAGATTGTCCTAGATGGTTCCGCCCCAGGCACCTGATGGAACCGGATAGGTTCCAGACGGAGCTTGGGCCACTTCCTGTGGACCTGACCCGCTCCCGGATGGAGGACTTGGTGGCTGCATGGAATAGTGTGGCCACTGGGGCCTTAGACCGGGTTGCGCCTTTGCGGCCTCTCCGGTGGCAACGAACCGCCCTGGCTCCCTGGTTCAATGAGGAGCTAAGGGCAATGAAACGCCACAAGAGACGCCTAGAGAGCAGATGGAGATCCTCTCGCTCCGAATTTGACCGAACACAGGTAAGAACCTACTTAAGGACTTACCTTGTGGAATTAAGAGCGGCCAAACGTCGATATTGTGCCACACTTATTGCGTCTGCAGAGAACCGCCCTGCCACCCTATTTCGGGTGACCTGCTCCCTCTTGTCACAGAGGCAGCGGAAGCCCCCTTTGCAGGGCAGGGCAGAGGAATTTGGGGAATATCTGCAGGATAAAATCGCTCAAATCCGGAGGGAGTGGGCCCCCTTCAGTGTTCCAGGGGGGACGTCCGAGGCGAGTCTTGAGAGACCATGCTGGGAGGAGTTTGACTCTGTTGCCACCGAGGATTTGGACAGGTTGCGTGGGCGACTGCGAGCCACCACATGTTTATTGGACCCGTGTCCCTCCTGGCTTGTGCTGGCATCCTGGGAGGTCACACGAGGCTGGCTATTGGGATTTGTGAACACTTCATTGAGTGAGGGGTTCCTGCCAGCCGCCTTGAAAGAGGCGGTTGTGAGGCCTTTGCTCAAGAAGCCTTCCCTGGACCCGATGGAGCTAGCAAATTATCGTCCTGTCTCCAACCTTCCTTTTTTAACGAAGGTTGTAGAGAGTGTGGTGGCTCAGCAGTTCCCACGTCACCTGGAGGAATCTGAGTATCTAGACCCACGCCAGTCCGGCTTCCGGCCCGGGCATAGCATGGAGACGGCCTTGGTCGCGTTGGTAGATGATCTCTGGAGGGCCAGAGATAGGGGTTGCTCCTCTATCCTGGTCCTATTAGATCTCTCAGCGGCTTTTGATACCATCGACCATGGTATCCTACTGCGCCGGCTGGGGGGGTTGGGGGTAGGGGGCACCGTGTTGCGGTGGTTCCGCTCCTACCTCTCCGACCGGATGCAATGTGTGTTGGCAGGGGATCAGAGGTCAACCCTGAGGCCACTCATTTGTGGGGTGCCGCAGGGGTCGGTCCTCTCACCTCTCCTGTTCAACACATATATGAAGCCGCTGGGTGAGATCATCCATGGTTTTGGGGTGGGATACCATCTGTACGCTGATGATACACAGCTGTACATTTCCACCCCAAACCACCCCAACGAGGCTGTCGAAGTGATGTCCCGGTGTTTGGAAGCCGTACGGGTCTGGATGGGAGACAACAGACTCAGACTCAACCCCTCCAAGACAGAGTGGCTGTGGCTACCGGCCCCCCAGTTCAACCAGTGCATTCCATCGCTGGCCATTGGGGGCGAGCAACTGGCCCCCGTGGAGCGGGCGCGCAATTTGGGCATCCTCCTCGATGCCCGGCTGTCTATGGATGACCATGTGGCAGCCGTGGCGAGGGGGGCGTTCCACCAGGTTCGCCTGGTGCGCCAATTGCGCCCCCTATTGGACCGGGATGCCCTCCGCACAGTCACTCACGCGCTGGTGACGTCTCGCCTGGACTACTGTAATGCTCTCTACATGGGGCTCCCCTTGAGATGCGCCCGGAGACTGCAACTGGTCCAGAATGCGGCCGCACGGGCAATCATGGGGAGAACGAGGTTCTCCCATATAACACCTCTCCTGCGTGAGCTGCACTGGCTCCCTGTGGTCTACCGAGTGCGCTTCAAGGTGTTAGTTACCATCTTCAAAGCGCTCCATGGCACAGGACCTAGCTATCTGCGGGATCGCATTCTGCCCCATACATCCCTGCGACCAATTCGCTCTCACAGAGAGGGACTCCTCCGGGTGCTGTCCACCAGGCAGTGTCAGAGGGCGGCGCCCAGGAATAGGGCCTACTCTGTGATGGGCCCAGCCCTTTGGAATGACATCCCCCCAGATATCAGGACAACAACCGATCTCCGCTCCTTCCGCACGAAACTCAAGACCCACCTGTTCCAACTAGCTGGCCTGGCTTAACTAGAAATTTCTAACCTCCCTGGCAATTTTAATTATTTTAATATTTTATACGTAAATTTTGGGGGTTTTAACTGTTTTAATTGTTTTAATTTATTGTTATTTATTTGAACTTGACTGTTAAATATTGGTGTTACCTCCTCCATGCCATATTTGTATTTTGATTTAATTGTATGTCGCCCCGAGTCCCTTTGTGGAGAGGGGGCGACTGATAAATCGAAATAAATAAATAAATAAATAAACAAACAATTCTCTGTTTATTTTCTGCAATATGATGTTTAACATCTCTGAGTTCCTCTTTAAGTTCTCTCATTTCTTTTTTCAATTCATTTTGACCCCTCATAAGTTCTTGAAACATTTGGGAAACAGATAGTTCTTTTGATCCCTATCCAGTCCCCTCTTGCTGTAACAATGAGGTAATTTTTGTTTGTTGCATATTTGGACTGGAGACGGCAGATGAGGGAGCCGAAAATGACTTGCCCATTGGTGGTTTCTTAGGCCCCATTTGTTTAAAATTCAGAAATATAGATCTTTTCCCAAGAAGATGGCGTCCGAGGATTGTGCAGCTGTGCTGATCCCAAAAGGCAAACAAGTCCGAAAGTGAAGAGCTAACTCTCCTTCAGAGTTCCAAGGCACTGAGGTAGACCAAAAGAAGGGGATCAAATAGTCAGAGTTCAGAAAAGCCACGTAACACGGAGGGGTCCAAGTTTCCCTCAGAGAGAGTAATAAGGCAGCTCCAAAAGGTTTTTTTTTTCTGAAGGTAGTTTCAAAAGGCAGACTTCATTTATAAGTACACAAACAAAGAAGGGCGGGTGCCATCTTGGCTCCTCTTTTCACAGGGAGAAAAAATGGAGATCTCTATAAAGCTTTTTAAAGTAAAACGGCTCAGCAGTGATTTCTAGCAATTGTGATAACGATTTTTCTCAGTTAGTTGGTTCAAGTGATGCGTCAGCCTTTGTTCTCTCTCTTCAAGAGAGATAGTTCAAATGCCGCTTAGTCCGAGGGGGGTAGGAGAAAGAAACACCCCCCTCAAATCTCCATTCAAATAGGTTGAACACAAAACTTACAGAAGTCTGCTGCTTTTCCTTTAATGCCAATTGAAGAGTTCAGGATGAATCCCCCACCACCAGGATCCAGCCGCGCTTCTCCAAGTACGCTCTTTCCTGCGGAGCCATTGGGGGAAAGGGCGAACAGCTCAACGCTGTCCCTCGCCCCCCCTCCGCTCCCCAGCTCCTAGGCGAAGCTGAAAAGCACCCCCGCCGGCTGCCGCTAATTCCGGGGGGCCTCAGCAAGCCGCCCTTCAGCAGGGGCCCCCTCCCATGGCCCCCTATGCTCCTTACGGAGCCAACCGGGGAGACGAGCGGTGGACAGCACGTCCATCGCCAGCAGGAACTGGAAGTCGTCTGACCGGTCTGATCAAAATTGTTGATTTGTTTGTATTTGTTTGTATTGGATGATTCATGCCTCATATCTCTCAATTTTTCTAGCTGTTGCTGTTATCTGCTGTTTTATAATCTCTACAGCTTCATTGATATTTCTTGTATCCAATCTATATCTTCTGATTAGCTGATCTATGATTTTGCTGATTTTTTTTTTAATAATATTTTTTTATTTTTCTTTAAAAAGGACAAAACAACACATACAGAACAAGAGCAAGGAGAAAAAAAAAAGAAAAACAATTTCATCAAGCATGTCGTTTGGTTACAAGTTTTTGTGCAGCGGTTTTACAATTAAGAATAAAGTCACTGATTGTCCATTAAACATAGTTAAATGTTTCATTGAGCATTGTGTGTTCAAGTTACCATTAGTATTCTTTCATTTGTGACAGCCCTTATTTCCTTACATCCATAATTATCTACGAGGTAACAATAAGTCTTTATAAAATTATATCACCAATCTCTAAGAAATAAGAATAAAGATTAAGTCAAAATATTCCCATTAGTTCATATTACACATTTCTACTTTCCGTTAACCATAGAATTTTCAATCATCCACAACTCCAAATATAATTTTCCATTATTAATTATCAATCCATGTAATCATTAAGTTTTTCAATTTATATATATATATCCATTGTTCATTACATCATCATTATTCTGTTGGGATCTTTTGCAATGGTCAAATAACTTTGCTTCACATTAAATGAAAGTCAACCTGACAAGGTAGCCTTACGACATTGAAAACCACATCCTTTGCTATGCTTGAACACCTGCTGTTTATGCAAGAAATGCTAACCACAGAGCCTGTCCAGAGAACTCCGGACAGGAGAGAAAAAACCACAACCTATAGAAAGCTTTAACCAATTATATGGCTGTATGCTAACCTGTTTAGTTCTGCCCTGCAACAAGCAGGTAACCAATCATGTAATCACACGCTGTATAACGGAAACTTTTTGAATGCCTTCTGGCTTAATAAAAGCAGGCTCCAGAACACATTCGGGGCTCATATCATCTCAAGGAAACTTTGCTGTCATTTCTTTTATTTCATCCCATGTATGAGCCCACCCTAATGCAGCTGGCGACGCTGCATATTCCATTTTATATTATAAAATAGTCACCACCTACAATCATACCTAACAATTTGAATCATCTCACTCTTATGCATTAAGTACATTATTATTCTTCATATATCGTATAAGTAAGTAATATATTTCATAGTAAAAAATTAACATATATAAAAGAGAAAAAAAAGAAAAAAAGACTTTCACAGCATTAAGTATAGCTTTCTATTATTATTACATATAAGATAAGATAAAGGAAAAAAAAGTTTCATTTCCAGGTTTTTTTATTCAACCATTGATAAAACAAATCCCATACTTTATAGAATTGCTCATCCTATAGTTCTCTAATTTCAAATGTAAGTTTACTCATTTCAGCACAGTCCATTATTTTCCGAATAATTTCTTCCTCTGTTGGTAATTTCTCATTTTTCCAGTTTTTGGCAAATACAATTGTAGCAGCTGTTAACACATTTATGATCAAATATTTCAAGTCCTTGTTGTATATTTCTGGTATTATTCCCAATAAAAAGAGTTCTGGTTTTAAGTCTATATGTTTATGTATCATTTTCTCCAACCACATGTGTATTTTAGTCCAGTATCTTTTAGCTTCAGAACAAGTCCACCACATGTGGTAGAATGTGCCCGGCGTATGTTGACATTTCCAGCATTTTTCAGACTTATTCTTAGACATTCTTGCTATTCTCGATGGGGATAAGTGCCACCTATAAAACATCTTATACAGATTCTCTTTATATGCAGTTGACATTGTCATTTTATAGTTTTGAGTCCACAGTTTTTGCCATTTTTCTAAGTCAATCCCATGTCCAAAGTTTTTTCCCCAAGCTAACATATTTCCTTTAACTTGTTCTTCATATAATTTTGCTGTTTTTAAGCCGTTGCTCATGCATGTTCTTTAAGTTGCTAGCATCTGCCCTTAATTTTTTGACTTTTTGTTCTAATCGGATTTTCCACTTTGGCTTTGATGCTTTTTCCATTGTGTGCTTAGGTGCTTTGATTTTAATGCCTAGTTCATTAGTGACTATTACAGCTGCACTGTACATTAACTGATTCATTTCCAAGATGGATCTTGATTCAATTGTTGAAAGCACTGCATTAACCATTTTCATGATAGGACCCAAAATTTTCTTAGGGACAGTGTTTAATGATGGTAAACGTTGCCTTTCCTCACTAGCCAGAAAATGCTCCATGATCTTGTCCTTCAGTTCTTTTTGTTTTTGAGTTGGTTCATCAATTGGTTCAATGGTAACTGGTTCTGGTGGTAGTGTTGTTATTTCTTCTCCAACAACTTCCTCTGGGAGTTCTACTACGATTTCTTTAGTTGTGTCTTGAGTATCAGTTAATTCCTCTTGTAATGTTTTTTTGTTTTTTTGCAATTTGCCTGAATTTCCTCAAGTTCATTTTCACTAAACACTTTATAATAAATCGCCTTTGATCTGCTAGTCGTTGTTCACTAACATTTAAATCTGGATATTGTTGTTTCCATAATTCATTCATTCGGTTTAAGTAGCCTCCTTTTTGGCTCTGAGTTGTAATAACAGGCCATTATAGCACGTTTTTCATCTGCACTATATTTTTGTAGTTTTGTTGGCTGGTCCACTTGTAGCCCACTTGTCGACGGATGCCCAGGGACCTCAACATCCGCCGTGGCCCTTGTTAATCCGCACGACAACCAATGCGGTATAGAATTTTTAGACATTTCTTTGTATGGGTTGGTGAGTTCTCCTTTCTCATCCGGGCTTGGGACCGGCAATGGCGGAGTTGTTGTTGTTGTTGTTGTTGTTGTTGTTGTTGTTGTTGTTGTTGTTGTTATTACTATTACTATTATTATTAATGATTAAATTAATGATTAATGATTAATGATTAATGATTAATGATTAAAGATTAATGATTAATGATTAATGATTAATGATTAATGATTAATGATTAATGATTAATGATTAATGATTAATGATTAATGATTAATGATTAATGATTAATGATTACTTATTACTTATTACTTATTACTTATTGAGTATTAAGTATTGATGATTGATGATTGATGATTGATGATTGATGAATAATTAATGATTAATGATTAATGATTAATGATTAATTGTTGTGGCTCAGCCGGTGCCGCTGTCACCAGACTCCGAGAGTGATACTCCATACGAGTCAGCTCCAGAGGAGATGGGCGATCCTGGACAGGATTCGGAGGCTGAGCAGGAATCCGAGAGTCTGTGAGTTCTGTCTTGGTGGCTTGCTGCCACAAAACCTCTTGTCTGTTGGTGTAATAAACCTTATTCCCTTGTACTGTTCCGGAGTGTGTGTGCTGTGTGGGCAACGGAGGAAGGGGGGTCAGAACAATTAATGATATGGGGTCTAGAAACAACAGTGAGAATTGGACACGGAACCAATGACTGGTTCCCCTAATCTTCTTTGTTGCTCTTCTCTGCAGTCTTTCTAGGGTCAAAAAAAAAGGCATTGGCTTCCAATTCAGTTTATTATTTATTATTATTATTATTTATTAAATTTATAGACCGCCCCCTCTCCCCGAAGGGACTCGGGGCGGTGTACAGACAGAACTAAAAACATATACACAATAAAAATACATTAGATACCCCTTAAAAATGAATTAAATATAGAGTCTGTACAAGAATAGTAAAAATTAAAAACAGCTCAAAAGTCTACCCCTAAAAATTTCAAATACCAGCCAGGAGGATTGAAGATTAAAACTACGATTGGGCCAGGCCAGCTAATTGGAACAGGTGGGTCTTGAGTTTCTTGCAGAAGGAGCGGAGATCGGTGGTAGTTCTGATGTCGGGGGGGAGGTCATTCCAGAGGGTCGGGCCCATCACAAAGAAGGCCCTACTCCTGGGCGCCTCCCCCTGGCATTGCTTATTGGACGGCATCTGGAGGAGTTCCTCTCTGTGAGAGCGAATTGGTCGCAGGGATGTGTGGGGTAGGATGCGATCCCGCAGATAGCTAGGTCCTATGCCATGGAGCGCTTTAAAGATGATAGTCAACACCTTGGAACGCACCCAAAAAGCCACAGGTAGCCAGTGCAGCTCACGCAGGAGAGGTGTTATATGGGAGTACCTGGTACTACCCATGATTGCCCGCGCGGCCGCATTCTGGACCAGCTGCAGCCTTCGGGTGCATCTCAAGGGGAGCCCCATGTAGAGAGCATTGCAATAGTCCAGGCGGGATGTCACAAGCGCATGAGTGACTGTGTGAAGGGCGTCCCGGTCCAATAGGGGACGCAATTGGCGCACCAGGCGAACCTGGTGGAATGCCCCCCTTGCCACGGCTGTCACATGGTCATCCATCGACAGCCGGGCATCCAGGAGGACGCCCAAATTGTGCGCCCGTTCCACGGGGGCCAGTTGTTCGTCCCCGATGGCCAGTGATGGAACCCACTGGTTGAACCGGGGCGGCAGTAACCACAGCCACTCCATCTTGGAGCGGTTGAGTTTGAGTCTGTTGCTTCCAATCCAGACCCGTACGGCCTCCAGGCACCGGGACATCACTTCGACGGCATCGTTTGGGTGGTTCGGGGTGGAGATGTACAGCTGAGTATCATCAGCGTACAGATGATACTCAACCCCAAAACCACGAATGATGTCACCCAGCGGCTTCAGATACGTGTTGAACAGGAGAGGCGAGAGGACCGACCCCTGTGGGAATGGTGCCCCTCACCCCCAGCCCCTCCAGACGACGCAATAGGATACCATGGTCGATGGTATCGAAAGCAGCTGAGAGATCTAATAGGACCAGGATGGAGGAGCAACCCCCATCCCTGGCCCTGCAGAGATCATCCAACAACGCGACCAAGGCCGTCTCTGTGCTGTGACCGGTCCGGAAACCGGACTGGCGTGGGTCTAGATAATCAATTTCCTCCAAGTGGCATGGGAACTGTTGCACCACCACACTCTCTACAACCTTTGCCAAAAAGCAAAGGTTGGAGACAGGACGATAGTTGGTTAACATAGCTGGATCCAGGGAAGGCTTCTTGAGCAGGGGCCTCACCACCGCCTCTTTCAAGGCGGCCGGCAAGGACCCCTCACTCAAGGAAGCGTTGACTAACTCCTGGAGTCAGCCTCGTGTAACCTCCCAGGATGCCAGTATGAGCCAGGAGGGACACGGGCCCAGTAAACATATAGTGGCTCGCAGTCGCCCACGCAACCTGTCCATATCCTCAGCAGCAACAGAGTCAAACTCCTCCCAGAATGGTCCATCAAGATTCGCCTCTGACGTCCCCCCTGGACTACTGGAGGGGACCCACTCGCTACGAATTTGAGCAATTTTGTCCTGCAGATATTCCCCAAATTCCTCTGCTCTACCCTGCAAGGGGGCTTCCCGCGGCCTCTGCGAGAGAAGGGAGCGGGTCACCCGAAACAGGGCGGCAGGGCGGTTATCTGCGGATGCAATAAGAGCGGCACAATATTGACGCTTGGCCACTCTTAATGCCACAAGGTAGGTCCGTAAATAGGCTCTTACCTGTGTTCGGTCAAATTCGGAGCGTGAAGATCTCCATCTGCTCTCTAGGCGTCTCTTGTGGCGCTTCATCACCCTTAGCTCCTCGGTAAACCAAGGGGCCAGGGTGACTCGCTGCCGCAGGAGAGGCCGCAAAGGTGCAACCCGGTCCAAGGCCCCGGCAGCCGCATTGTTCCATGCGGCCACCAGGTCCTCCATCCGGGAGCGGGTCAGGGCTACAGGAAGTGGCCCAAGCTCCGTCTGGAACCTATCAGGTTCCATCAGTCGCCTGGGGTGGAACCATCTAGGACCTTCTGGTTCCGCCTCCCCGCGATGGGGGGTAGGGCCTGGGAAGTCAAGCCGGAGAAGTGAGTGATCTGACCATGACAGGGGTGTAATAATTAAATCCCCTATTCCCATATCACTCTTCCACTGGTCAGAGACAAAAATAAGGTCCAGCGTGTGGCCTCCCTCGTGTGTGGGGCCCTGAACTATTTGGGTCAGGTCCATGGCTGTCATGGAAGCCATGAACTCCTGAGCCACCTCGGATGACTCGCCTATTGACGGCAGGTTGAAATCCCCCATAACCAATAGCTTGGGGGTCTCAACCGCCATCTCTGCAATCACCTCGAGGAGCTCTGGCAAGGCCGCTGATGCATAGCGAGGAGCCAAGTATAAAATCAGCAAGCCCAACTGTCTCCCTGGGCCCCACTTCATGCCAAGAGACTCACACCCGGATACCTGTGGCACAGTGAACTCTCTCGGCTCCAGACCCTCCCGTATAATCACCGCTACCCCGCCACCCCTACTCAGGGCCCTCGGCTGATGGAATGCACGGTATCCTGGTGGGCACATTTCCACGAGGGGTAAACCCCCCTCGTGGCCCAACCAGGTCTCCGTTATCCCTGCAAGGTCCGGCACCCCCTCCGAGATCAGATCATTAATGAGGGGGGCCTTATTGACAACGGACCTCACATTGCATAACATCAGCCTCAGGCCCTGGCTCAGTAGATCCTGGCCACCTAGGGTGCGGGGGTTGGTACAAATGACCGGGCGTGTCCAACCCAGCCGGCTGCAGAATCTTCGTCTATCCTCGCACCCACCCCTTCCTACGACCGTTGATATAAAAAGACCCTCTAATGGAACTTTATTCTCCCTCCCCTCCTCCGCTCCGCTCACTTCCCTCCCGACCACACCTGTTTGCCTGGCACTAACCCCACTCCTGGCCTGGTTAACCCTCCCCCCCCACCCACTAAAACATTTAAATAGCATCTGGTTAAAAAATCCCTAAGTCTCCGCTTCCTCCACCTCTCTGGATTAATAAATCTGTCATCAAGGTGGGCCCTCGAAAGGGCGGAGGGCCATACCTGCGAGAGGGGGGACTCCCGCAGTAAAATCAGGTCTGACCTCAGATACATGGTAAGCTTATGACTTCAGCAGGGCCTAAGGTCATTTCTAGGTGCTGTAGATGTTATGGCACGTATGCCTTTAAGTCCAGTAAATTAGAAGGCCAGGGCTCCAATGCGAGTAGAGGTTATCAAGTGTCAGTAGACCACAATCCTGGATGGGGTGGTGGTGGTAGGCTGGTCAGATAGTCTATAAATGGAGGCTGGTGGGTGGTCAGTGGTGGGTGGCGAGGGGCAGTTGGTCTATAGTTGGTAATGAGCAGGGGGGCAGATGGTCAGTAAAACGGTAGGGTCATAGATGGTGAGGAGGTGATCCACCGGGTGCACACAGATGGTAAACAGGGGCAGATAGTTAGTAAATAGTCAGCAGGGGGTAGATGGTCACAACCAAGTAGGCAGCTGGCAGGAGGCAGATGGATCTTCTGCCAAACCTGGCGTTGAAGCCTCCTTCCAGTCACCAGAATGCCCTCTGGTCCCTGCCCGACCTCCAGTGTCACAGACCTCCCTCTCCTACCAGACCTCCAGCGCAGACCTCCGGCGCTTCGTTCCCGCCATGGCCTGCCTCCGCCGTCCGTAGCTCCCCGCATGTTCGGCGACTCCCAGCCACCGCTCCAGGCCCCAACACCGCTTCAGCCGGCCTACAGTCTTCCCGCCAGCCTCCGGCGCCTCGCGCCTCGCTCGGCCTCAAGCTCCCGTCCCATGCCGCAAGCCTCCGACTCCGCCGACACCAGCACCTCCCGAAACACGTCAGCCGCCATTTCCCATCCCTCTTATGCCTCTCCTCAAGTTTCGTACGCCGTCTCCCCATCAGCTGATCGACCAGCACGCTCTCCTCGCTCTCCCTGGCTGTCTGATCGCCCTGGGGGACCAGCTTGGGTCCTGGAAAAAGCCAGGGTGGTCGTTTACTGGATCCCCGGTCCTCAAGATGGAAAAGAGGACCGGCAGCATCCCTGCCCCGTTTAGCACAGTAGAAGATAATACCATTACAAGCTCAACTTTTTACTTTTACACAATAGTGTATACTAGCCATTTCTATAGCAACAAATCTATCTACCATATTTTTCGGAGTATAAGATGCACCTTTTCCCCTCAAAAAAGAAAACCTGGGTGTGTATTATACACTGAATACAGCATTTTTCGCCTCCCAAAACCCCGCTCCCTTCACCAAAATGGCTGTGCATAGCCTTTAGGAGGCTTTCAGAGTGCTCCTGAGGGCTGGGGAGGGCAGAAATGAGCAAAAAATGGCTGTTTTTTGCTCAATTTTGCCCCCCCCAGCCCCCAGGAGCACTTTATAAGCCTCCAAAAGGCTATCCATGTTCTATTTTTTGCAAAAAATGGGCCTGTTTTTGTGAAAAACTGGCTGTTTTTTTGCGTGCCCTCCCCCGGAGCACACTAAGGGCTATCCATGTCCTTTTTTAATAAAAAAAAAAAATGGGCCCGTTTTCACAGGCCTTTTTGGGGAGGTTTGCCAAGTGCAAAAACTGTTTTTTTTTTAATTTGCCTCTTCAAAACCTTGGTGCATCTTATATTTCGAAAAATACAGTCATTAGCAAATATAAGACTGCTTATCATCTTTGTGGGTCTTTTCTGTGCTCTTTCTAGCACTTCAGCATTTTGGGTGAGTGGGGGGTTATCGTGACCAGAACTGTCTTGTCCTCCTTAGATTCTTCCCAGATTTTCACTTTATTAAATTATATGTTGTAAACATTGTGCAAATTGCCCATTTTAGTCTTCTGGACTTGGTCACTAAGGCTGGACAAAATATTAAATGAATGTCCATTGAAAGAAACTTCCCAAGAAATTTCATGCCGGAAGATGATTTAATAACTTGGACATTCTAACCGATCCTGGTCGTGTAGGAAATGTTTAAGAATTTTAATTCTTAGTATGAGGATAGCTGGAAACTTGAGTCCGGCTCACACTTATTCTTATATATGTATACCTTTAAAAAGAGAATGTATGTAAAATTATCAATATGAAAGAATTTTTTTGAATGTAATTATTAATACCATCAACATTAAATGGAGCTCGTTCAGATGCTGAAACCATGCAAAATAGAGAGTGGAAGGGACAAAAAGAGAAGGAAAGAGGGAGAGAGGAGAGAGAGAAGTAGAAGGTAGGAAAAGAGTAGCAGAGAGTGGAAAGAGGAGAGAGGAGGGAGAGAGGAAGGGGAAGTAGAGAAGAGAAGGTTGGCAAAAAGAAGAAAGGCAGTAGGGAGGGAGAGGAGAGGGAGAGGAGAGGGAGAGGAGATGGGCTGGAGATGAAATTATGGTGTATGGAAAGCAGAAGAGCTAATGATAGTTGTTGTGGGTTGATGGAAGAGGAACTGATATAATATTGAACAATCCAAAATAGTGCTTGTTAAGATGTAATGGTATACATACAAATTTGAATTTTTTTAAAAAATTCTGTTCTCACATTCGGTTTGTCATTCAAACTTACTCATAGCTTATTTCCATGGATCATATTAATACATTACAACTGTTTTAAAAAGATAAAGGTTCCCATCGCACACATGTGCTAGTAGTTCCCGACTCTAGGGGGCAGTGTTCATCTCCGTTTCAAAGCCAAAGAGCCAGCGCTGTCCGAAGACGTCTCCATGGTCATGTGGCCAGCATGACTCAATGTCGAAAGTGCACAGAACACTGTTAACTTCCCACCAAAGGTGGTCCCTATTTTTCTACTTGCATTTTTACATGCTTTCGAATTG
The DNA here is from genome assembly GCF_964273705.1 of Natrix helvetica. Taxonomy (NCBI): domain Eukaryota; kingdom Metazoa; phylum Chordata; class Lepidosauria; order Squamata; family Natricidae; genus Natrix; species Natrix helvetica. Next base: position 68,559,584 of record NC_138558.1, on the reverse strand, counting down.
TTAGGTTGGCAAAAGCTGGTACAAGTAACTGGAACTCACTCTGTTATGCAGTGCTAGGGATTTGAACTGCCGAACTGCCGACCTTTCTGATCGATAGGTTCAGTGTCTTCGCTTTTAAAGTGTGGTTAAAAATAATAATTGCAGTATCTGAAAGGAAATATGAAGAAGTCTTGCTTGTTGACTTGAACTGGATGATGTGTATTGTAAGAGTATCATATAGATCTGTGTCACTTTTAGCTTAGAAAACATTTAGGATGATAGAAAAGTAAAACTTGGATTTACTTTCAAGAGAACTAGAAGTAAACAGTACATTAACCAACTTTTCCAACCTAATGAACCTTGATGTGACAGTTTCATTTCTGTATCTATGTTTTAACCAGAGTAATGTTCAAATGTTTTTTTCATCTGAAGTACTTTATGAGGGTGCTAAAATTGGTTAGACAGTGATAGACAGAGAGGGTGGGCAGGGAGCGAGCAGGGAGAGAGAAAGGGAGGGAGAGAAGGAGGGAGGGAGAGAGGGAGGGAGAGAGGGAAAAAGGGAAGGAGGGAGGGAGGAAGAGACAGAGGGAGGGAGGGAGAGATTTTCTTGAGATGAGAGAAAACAGACACTTTAAAAAAAAAACTCTTGATTATATAAATGTTTTTATCTTTTGCAAAAACCAAACTGGCAGTTTAACATTGCAAGCGCTAGTTTTATAGAGCTGGTAAATGTCAAGCAAAAAGCTGGCTCATTTATTCATTGAGGGAGGTCTGCAGTGTGGGGGTGGGGGCTTGGACAAGTTAAAATAATAGCCCTCATTATATATATTTCCATAGAAATGCTCTTAGCATGTCAAAATGGAATCAGGAAATCAGGGAACGGCAACCGTGTACAGCCTCTATCAAATTACATCCGGGGACCCAAAAAACTTATAATGAGCACAAATGAAACCATGTCCAGGGAACATTTAATGGCCTGAAAGGAGGCATGAAAGAGGAATGGCCAAAAAAGAAAAAGAAAGAAAGAAATTCAACCAGGATCTTATATCACATATGACAATAATCAAGGAACTGTGGGCTCCTCTCCCCAACTAGACAAAAAGAGGTGAAGGCTTAATGCTAGCTCACATTGTCTAACAATTCGATTATTAGCTATGCCAAGTAAACATCCTCTTTTAATAAATAAGCTTCACCAGGATTTGGGTTCATTTGCTCAGCATCCAAAAATGCTCTTTTCGACCCAAATCAATTCTAGGAGGGAAGAAAGAGCATTGATCTCAGAGAGTTCTAGAGTTCAGCAAGCAGCTATGAGCTTATAACGACAGGATAGCTGAAGTTGTTCTATACACACACACACACACACACACACACAAACACACACACAGATTGGGAGAGGGAGGGACAGAGAGAGAGAGATGAGAAAGAGAGATGAGAGAGAGAGGTAGGTAGGTAGGTAGGTAGTAGGGATGGATGGATGGATGGATGGATAGATAGATAGATAAAGAGAAAAAAATAGAAAGAGAGAATGATAGAAAGATATAGAATGGTAGATTATTTATAGATAGACAGACAGACAGACAGACAGACAGACAGATAGATAGATAGATAGATATAGATAGATAAATAGATAAAGGTAGGTAGATAGGTAAAGATAGAAAGATAGAGATAGATTGGTAGATTATGGATAGAGGGAGAGGGAGAGGGAGAGGGAGGGAGGGAGGGAGGGAGGGAGAGAGAGAGAGAGAGAGAGAGAGAGAGAGAGAGAGAGAGGTAGGTAGGTAGGTAGGTAGGTAGGTGGATGGGTAGGTAGGTAGAGATGATAGATAGATAGATAGATAGATAGATAGATAGATAGATAGATAGATAGATAGATAGATAGATAGATAGATAGATAGATAGTTGGTTGTATGGATGGATGGAGATAGAGGTTGATTGGTAGATGATACATTGATAGACTTTTTCTCTTAACTTCTCAGGAGGATTTTAAAAAAATCCCTTTCAGAAATAAGGAAGAGTGTGTTATCCCGAATAAAATGGAAACTTTGCTGAAAGGGGCACGATGGGGTGGCACGATAATTAAATCAGGGCTGCCCCATTCTAAGCAAACTCCAGCTTGTGAAACCAAATTGTGAAAGTGGAGTGATTGTTGTTGTCCTAGCCAGTGGCTCAGCATCCCTAACCACAAATTTTAGATGTCACGGACCAGTGTAACCTTATATATTTCATTCACATTGACTCTTACATGGATGACATGGCTGGTGGCTGAGCTCCTACAGGATACCACTTCTCCTAATAGCCATGTTTATTGGTAGGTTTGCTCATCCAACTTATAGTGTTAGTAACAGCTTAGTAAAGCTTTATGGAATATCGAAGTGGATAGTGTAAGGCTGCAGTGTGCAGATGGATGACATGGCTGGTGGCTGAGCTCCTACAGGATACCACTTCTCCTAATAGCCATGTTTATTGGTAGGTTTGCTCATCCAACTTATAGTGTTAGTAACAGCTTAGTAAAGCTTTATGGAATATCGAAGTGGATAGTGTTAGGCTGCAGTGTGCCAAAATTAAATCTGTCCATCTCAGAAAAACTTATTAAAAGTGTGTGTGTGTGTGTGTATTTGGCACGTATGTTCCTCTTGGCTTCTAGGTGCTCTATAAGAAAGGATTTGTCAAAATGACTATCAGATTATTAGTATTACTTATATAGTAATTAACACGCTTGCCAATTGCCTTATATTAACATGGACTGATGCTAAGGAGTTAGGCATTCTACTCCCCCTCCCCACCTGCAAAGAAATCTGTTACAACTGCCAGTGGCCTCACATTCCATTACCTCAGTCCAAACTGGCAGATGTTCCACTCTTTCACTCAGGAGCGGTCTGGGGCTCCTTACAGTACTAAACGTTGGTACCTCATCAAAATATCTATGCCTTCCACCTATAGAACTGCTTCCAGACTCAAGGCGGCGGGAGAGATATTCCCTTATCACTGACCACCACTAAGCCAATGGATTGAACCAGAGTGAACCGGATTTCTCCTGCCTTGCCTGATCACACAGTTTTATGATAGATAGAGATAGTTACATAGCTGGCTCAGGAGTTCTGGGAGCACTGGTCTACCAATTTTGGGAAATTATCGACCTCTGCGATAAAATGTATTAATTTTGCATATTTTGGTCAGATGAATCAGTAAACAGGTGATAAAGATGCTGGTTGGCTAAAATTTTCAAGCTATTTCACAATAAAGATTTATACACAGGTGAGTGTATTTGCTTACATGGGAGGGAGGTGTCTAATGATCATGATGCCTTGTAACGTCTCAACAAAGTACAGTACAACAATGAAAAGGGTACCATGTGGAAGTGTATAAATATATCTTCACTTTGAGAACAGCAAGGCAGATGACTATGAAAAACACGTAGGAAATCTGCTGAGGTCCTACAAAGCACTTGGTACAAACAGGTCACTGAAAGTTCACTTCTTACACTCATATTTAGATGATTTCCCTTTGAACTGTGGGGCAGTGAGTGATAAGCATGGGGAGAGATTCCACCAGGATACTGCAGGCATGGAAAAAAGAGAAATGGAGTCTGTGCATGCTTGCCGATTTCTGCTGGAATCTCCCCAAGAATGATCTTATTTCAGTTCACAAGAGGAAAGCCAAAAAGTGCAATTTAGATAGCGAATAAAGATGAAACCTTGTCATTTAATCTGATTTTAGAGCTATCAGTTTTTCATGCAAAAAGCATGAAAATATTACATGAAAAACCAATGAATGAATGGAAAGTATTGATATCAACAAAAAGATAAATTTATAATGATAGGTGTGCCATTATTCTCATTGCTCTATCACATTTTGCACAAAAGGTATGGAGCATATGTAATTTTGAATTATTTTGATGCAATTCTGACCTGAAGCTGTATTTTGGAAACTGGAGCCAATTAATACTCAGGACTTAATTTTCCTTTATCAGTGACCCAATACTGGTAACATTAAGCTACTTTTACTTCTAAGGCTTTCTCCTTGTAGATCTGGGGTGTCAAACTCATGGGCTGCCGGCCGGATGCCTCATATGCTGGCCACGCCCATGCCTGGTTTAGTGAAGAGGGAAAAAGTTACGATGTCATTTGGCGATGCTGTGATGATACAAGTTTGACACTCATGTTGTAGACCAGTGGAGTTGAAGTCCATAAAAAGCCTATCGTTCCCTATCTTTGATTTAGAGAAACACTGAATTCTTATTGTTGATTTATCATTATTGCTGCTCGTCTTATTTTAATTAATTTGATTGCTGTGTTTATGATTTCTTCTTGTAATTTGCTTGACAACTTTCAAGTTGGATGGGCTGTAAAAACTATAAAATAAAAAATGAATACAATTATAAGGTAAGGTAAAAGTTCCCCTCGCATACATATACTAGTCGTTCCTGACTCTAGGGGGCAGTGCTCATCCCCGTTTCAAAGCTGAAGAGCCAGCGCTGTCTGAAGACATCTCAAAGGACATGTGGCTGGCATGACTAAATGCCAAAGATGCATGGAATGCTGTTACCTTGCCACCCAAAGTGGTTCCTATTTTTCTACTGGCATTTTACATGCTTTTAAACTTCTAGGTTGGCAGAAGCTGGAACAATTAATGGGAGCTCACTCCATTACACAGTGCTAGGGATTTGAACTGCCAAACTGCCAACCTTTCTGATCCACAAACTCAATGTTGTAGCTACTGAGCCACCACGTCCCTTATACATATGCATATTATAGGTTTATTAATTTATTTTGCACAGGGTTTTGTGACTTAAGATGCCAAATATTTGAGCTAGTCTTTGTTGCTATAGAATATGATTTCTATCTATGTAGCTTTGACTGCCTTTAGTTACTATAACTCCCATGAACAAGATTTGATCTTTTCATATTATGTACTAGATATAGAGAATGCAACAATTGCACTTGATGTAAAACTTTGTGTTTGATTGAACAATGTTATCAGTACTTCCCATTTCAGAAACAAATGTTGTTTGTAATGTTTGAATTCTGTTTGGATATTTTTCCTTGTATATATTTTTTATTTATAAGTATTTTTGAATAGATTGTATGAATATAGGACATGTCAGTTACAGAGACAAAGAGCACAGTGAAAAAAAAAACCATGGTAAATATTAACACATGAACTCATAACAGTAACTGTAATGTGATAACACTTATATTAACTATAATCGTAATAGTATAACTGAATAGTTTAAACTGGGTTTTCTTATATCTTGGCCTATTTACATTTTGTAGATTATCATACTTATAGTTGAAAAACCATCTCTATTTTAATACAGACATATGTTTTGGATATTTTTTCATCTGCCAGATTTATTTTTCTTATTGTTATTTTCTTATTTATTTTTATTCTGAAGTTGATGCTAAACTTCCATCAGGGGTGGTATTCACTTACTTTCCCTACCAGTTCACAAGTATGAGCATCCGTGCTTGCCCACACATACGTTCGATTTTCTGTGCATGCACTCTGATTTTTTTCCCAGGTATAAAGTTTTTTATTTTTTTCTTTCATATACATTCACAAATATACATTCTTGTAAATACTAGTAACACTTATCTATTACTTGTTAAATCTATCACTATCTTCTTACAAATATAGAGAACACAGTTGGGGTTACTTTCTTGCCACCCCATTCCTCCATCTTGTTTTGCAACAACCTTACTCCTTCCTTTTTCTCAACCTCCCTTCTCTCCCTTCTTCTTTCCTCCTCTCCTTCCTCTTTTCTCTTTCCCTTCTCTTCCCCCCTCTCCTCCTCTCTTCTCCTCCTTCCTTCCCTCTCTCCTATTTTTACTTCCCTTCCCTCACTTCCTCAGCCTTTCCCTCCTCGTCCTCCCTCCTTTCCGTTGTTGCCCTTGCTGATTTTCTTCCTCTGATGGATTCTTGGGGTGGCATTCCCGTGATCCCGACTTTATATTGACATCAAAAATAATGTTCTTTTCAAGTTTGACTTCCCAATAATAAATCCACTTGTACCATTTTTAACTTGTATACTTGTATTTTAATACTTTTTTATTTTTCCCTTCCTCCCCCCCCAATTTAATAATGTGTCGTCTGAGTTGTTTATTCTATGTTCTTTTCCCTTCTCTTTCTATTTGTGTCTCTTTTCTAACCAATCACAAAATTGCACGTGCACTTTGATTGTGTATGCAGCTTGCACACATGTGCACAGCTTGAAAACGTGATTAAATAGGACAGCATAGAGTCAGGGCAGGTGGGTAGGAAATCTCACCCATGGATTTCCACTACTGATTCGAGTGAATCGGTCCAAACCAGCTGAATACCACCTCTGACTACCGTACAGTATATCCTAGAGTTTTCAGAATGATACTTAGATCCTCAGTATAATTTGTCATTGCCTTCAGTCATCTGAATTTGAAAACATTTGCAATAAGTTTGAAAAATTCCTTTGCAGCATATGTACGCCCTGCACACATCACAAGCCAAACTATTAAGTCATCTCCTCTGAATTGATGGTTGCACATAATATTACTATTCCATCCCGATGCTTAGACAAATAACTTATTGAAATCCAGTCACCCAATTCACAGGGAGAAAAGAAATTGTTAAATGAATGAAAAATGGCAGTGATCCAACAAATGGAGACAGACGAGGGAAATTGTTCTGTGTCTATTTTTCAAGTAATTAGAGGAGAAGAAAAATGATCTGTCATGCAATGAGTGTATGAGTGATTGTAAAGAAAGGGTGTTTCAGTGAATTTTAGCAACTATCATCTAATGAAATGTCTTCTAATCAATCTGTCTGACCCAGGCCACCTACAATCTGTTTATTTGTTCCATCATGTGATAATGGAACAACTTGCTCACTAACACATACACTTGAGAATAATTTTTATACATATTTTATGAATAACGAATAACGATCCAATGTTAATTTCACAGCTCTTTTATGTTAAAATAGAAGAGAATGAAAAAAAGAAATGCTTCTTCAGGCTCCCAAATCATCTAAGAATATTTTTTTCAGCCAAGTTTTAGAACTTTCTATCCATTTACATTTATTTAAAAAAGTAGGAGTTATTGCACTTCTTTTCAAGTTGAAAATGGAATAAAGTTGACTTGACAATTGAAATATTAAGATGCAGACATTAAAAGCAATACAGCTTTTCCTTCATTCCGGAATCATTTTTAACTTGATTTGAATTGTTAGACAAATGTAGAGAAATAAAGGGACGTGGCAATTGGCCCTTCTGCAATCATGGTTCTTTCTTTCTTTTTTTTGTAATAAGTTTTTATTTTATTTTTTTTAGCATGCAAAAATTCCAGTTTCAATTGAACAGCGTGTTGTCTGGGTGCAAATCATTTTAGGAAATAATAATCAAAGTGCTTACAACAATATTCATTGCATCAATATCAATTATATTAATATTAATAACAATAGTAATCATAGTATTTATTTAACCAAGTTAATTTATCTTCCTTATAATGCTGATCCTTTCACATATTTCGCTGTTTTTGTCACCTAGCCATTGATACAATATGTCCCAAGTCAAAAAATTCAGCTTCTTTTTTCCCTTAATTGTAAGTGTTAGCTTATCCATTTCTGCACATTCTAATATTTTTCTAGTCACCTCTTGATCTGTTGGGATCTCTTAATTTTTGAATTATTGAGAAAATACTGTTCTCGCTACAGTCAATTCATGCAAAATCAGATATACATTCCCTTTATTATACTGTACTTGTCTGGTAAAATGCCCAACAAAAATGTCTCTGGTTTCAAGTCTATATGCTGTTTTGTCATTTTTTCCCAGTCATGAATGTATTTTTGTCCAATATTTTTTTTGACATGTCCACCACATATGACAGTATGAACCAGGTATCTGGTTTCCAGCATTTTGCAAATTTATCCTTAAACATCTTTGCTAACCTTGGAGATAATCATGGTTCTTGATGATTATAAAATGTCCAAATTTCTCTGAAAACAGCATTTTCAAGATTGTATTCCATTGCAATACACTTGGATATGTAAAACTTACTCCAGAATTTTTTTTTAGAATAGAATAGAATAGAATAACAGAGTTGGACGGGACCTTGAAGGTTTTCTAGTCCAACCCCCTGCCTGGGCAGGAAACCCTAAACCACTTCAGACAAATGGTTATCCAATATCTTCTTAAAAACTTCCATTGTTGTTCCACTGATTAATTGTTCTTACAGTCAGAAAATTTCACCTTAGTTCTAAGTTGCTTCTCTCCTTAATTAGTTTCCACCCATTGCTTCTTGTCCTACCCTCAGGTGCTTTGGAGAATAGCTTGACTCCCTCTTCTTTGTGGCAGCCCCTGAGATATTGGAACACTGCTATCATTTCTCTCCTAGTCCTTCTTTTCATCAAACTAGACATACACAGTTCCTGCAACCATTCTTCATATGTTTTAGCCTCCAGTCCCCTAATCATCTTTGTTGCCCTTCTCTGCATTCTTTCTAGAGTCTCAACAACTTTTTAACATCGTGGTGACCAAAACTGCATGCAATATTCCAAGTGTGGCCTTATCAAGGCATTATAAAGTTATTTTAGCACTTAATGTGATCTTGATTCTACCCCTCAGTTTATGCAGCCTAGAACTGTGTTGGCTTTTTTTGGCAGCTGCTGCACACTGCTGGCTCATATTTAAATGGTTGTTCACTAGGATTCCAATCTCTCTCTCACAGTTCCTACTATTGAGCAAGGTACCTCCTATACTGTGCATTTTGGTTTTCTTGCCTAAATGTAGAACCTTATTTTTCCACCATTGAATTTCATTTTGTTCGATAGCACCCAATGTTCAAGTCTGTCAAGATCCTTCTGTATCTTAAGTCTATCTTCTGGAGTCTTGGCTATTCCATGACTTTGGAATTTGATGACTTCCCCATCTATTGCCTCATCCAAGTCATTGATGAAGATGTTAAAGAGTACTGGGCTATGCCAGTACTGGGCTATGCTTATTCTTCCAATGCTTGCTGTGATAACATAGGAATGCAATAAAATTATCCATTCAGATTTTTTGTGTGTGCTCAATCTCTATTGCCTGATATTATGTTCACAAAAGTCCTTCTAATCAGCTTTGAAATAAACATGTGTTCCTTACAAATCCAACTATAATATTTTTATCAGCAACTGCTCCTCCAGGGGAACCCCCCCAACAACTCCATTTATTTTATCATCTTTAGTTAGCGTTCAGCCAAGGAAGTTTGAAATCTGTGTTTTCGCAGTATTTTAACCTGATCAACATTTTAATTGGCATTCTTTCCATGCAGCAGCTGAACTCTAAACCTCAAAAATATATCAGTATAAAGCAAAGTATCTCTCACTTGATATCTGCTGTCTGTGGAGCTCTAACAGTCTGCCTACTTTAGAAGTCATCAAGACAATATGTTTTGTCAACTCATTTTGAAGAGCATGTAATAGATTTAAATATTTAACAGATTTAAATAGGAAATGTCTTAAACATGACCTGTTTAGGAATATTGATATAAAAATGAAAACATTAATAGGGTGATACTATCATCATCATTATCATCATCATCATCTATTTTTTTTAGTTTTTCATATATAGTATATTTTTGCTATTCTAGTAAGTATATTATAGAATCTTTATAAGAGCCATGGTGGTGCAGTGGTTAGAATGCAGTCCTGCAGGCTACTTCTGCTGACTGCTGGCAGCCTGCAATTTGGCAGTTCAGATCTCACCAGGCTCAAGATTGATTCAGCCTTCCGTCCTTCCAAGGTGGGTAAAATGAGGACCCAGATTGTTGGGGGCAAGAGGCTGACTCTGCAAACTGCTTAGAGAGGGCTGTAGAGGACTATAAAGTGGTATATAAGTCTAAGTGCTATTGCTATTATCTAAGAAAGATGTTCTTCCTCACCTGGGAAATTATCTTCACTATTACAGACTGTCTTTTTATCTACTGTACCAGGATAAAATAACAGAATTGTTGAAAGTTATGAAGTCTATGTCAATTTTTGGGGGACCCTCAGTAGCTGACCATTTGAACTGCTCTTCACTGTCTTATCTTCAGTGCAAAGGTACAGTTGTTTTATTAAAGTCTTGCAATGAAGCTCATGGGAGGAGGAGGAGGGAAGAAGAAGAAGAGGAGGAGGAGGAAGAAGAAGAGGAAGAAGACAAAGAAGAGGAAGAGGAGGAGGAAGAGGGGGAAGAAGAGGAGGAGGAAGAAGAAGAAGAAGAAGAAGAAGAAGAAGAGGAAGAGGAGGAGGAGGAGGAGGAGGAGGAGGAAGAAGAAGAAGAAGAAGAAGAAGAAGAAGAAGAAGAAGAAGAAGAAGAAGAAGAAGAAGAAGAAGAAGAAGAAGAAGAAGAAGAAGAAGTTTCTCTCATTTTAAAAATAATCCGATGGTTAATCAAGGAATAGATTCAGAGTACTGGAAAGAAGAAATCATATAAGAGATTCAAGCAATGGGAAACCCAACAAACAATATCAATTACTTGAAGACGGTCCAATTATTGTTCATTTCCCAAAGCAGCTTACTTCAAGTCACAGCAAGGAACAGCCTTCTCTCACCCAGCCCAAAGGCAAAACATAGAACTTGTCTAGAATGTTGATGAAGGCAGACCAAGCATCTAAACATTAAATGATGGTGTGGATGTAAAGGGGATTGCTTTTGATTTTATACATCCACAAGGTAAAAAGAGGAAGAAAGATAACTTGCAAAGCATGGAAAACTTGAAGCGCATTATTTAAAATGAAACAAAACAACCTTGATACGGAGAAGGTTGCAGGCAACTAACTGTGATTCTAATACAATGACCTTGAGATAACTAGGGAAAGAGCAAGGAGAAACAAGATCCTACGTAAGTCCCCTTATACAGCTTTGGTTTTGCATTTTTCATCAGAACATAAATTTCTTTAGGGATGCAAAGATATCTACAGGCCTATTAGAAAGGCTAGATTAATGGAGAAGGGCCTATACTATTGTAAAAATATACCAACTTCATATATTATTCATATAGACCACCTGCTGTTCATATTCTGTATCTGAAAAAGTGGGGGGAAATGTTCCCTATTTACGTCTGTGTCCTATTTGCCTGCCTGCCAAGGATGCATTAATAGGACCTGCTCAGGCATGCCTATCTATGCCTCTTAAGGAGCACTAGTATACATCAATTACCGTTGTCTGTTTAAATGGTCTGACTTGGGTCTCAGACAAGTTGCCATGGCCAACTCACCACAGCCAATACGCTGCAGGACAACTCACCCAGGGGTGGGCTTCAAAGATTTCAGCAACAGGTTCTTTGTCTGGTTGCTGGGTGGACGTGGCCATGGTGGGCGTGGCCTACCTGGCCTCCTGCATCATGGGGGAGGGGCATTTTTGCCTCCCCAGGCTCCAGAGGCTTTCCTTGAGCCTCTGGGAGGGTGAAAATTGCCCACCTTGGACTCTAGAGGCCTTCGGGAGGTTGGAAATGGGCCCAAACTTCCAGGAGCCCCATTTTAATACAATTCCATGCTGTATTAATTTTCTCATTACTTTCCCTACTGGTAAAAGTTACTTCAGTTAACTTTTAGTTAACTTTTACTGTTGGTGACCATGTTTCCATCAAAATTATTGTAACTCTTGCATTTCTGGATTTATTGTATTGTTGGCCACGGTTCCATTGAGATTTATTTAACTTTGCCATTTGTTGATCTCTCCTGTGGCAAGTTGCCCCGTAGCAACGGATGAAATGAAATGAAATTCAATATAGAGAAAAGTCTTACACTTAGGCAAGAAAAACCAAAAGAAAACATAAACTGGGTGAAACCAGGCTTAATAGCAGTGACTGTGAGAGGGATCTTGGAGTCTTAGTGGACAACCAGCTAAATATGAGCCAGCAGTGTGTGGTGGCAGCCAAAAAAGCAAATGCAATCCTAAACTGCATTAACAGAGGGATACAAACAAGATCACGTGAGGTGCTAATACCACTCTATGAAGCCTTAGTAAGACCACACCTAGAATACTGCATCCAGTTTTGGTCACCACACTATACAAAAAGATGTTGAGACTCTGTCCTTCTGGATATGGGCAGTCTTTATCTTCATATAATTAAACTAGCATTGCTTTCCACCGTATCTAATTATTTAATAGAAAGAGGGGGGGAGCAAGGTAGCCCAATTAATATTAAAAACAACAACATTTAATCTAACACCAAATGCCTTCACTGATTTCTCTGAGGTTTTGCAGTGTTTGCAGTTAAGTATATTATTAAGTGAGAACCATTATTATTATATATTATAATATTTATAATATTATATATACTTTATTCATTAAACATGAAACTCAGTCAACTGAACATTCCAAAATGCATCACAAATACCACTGACTGGTGCTAATGCTTGATACGGGTTGCTGCCAGCGTCCTAGGTATCAACCAAGTACCTTCTTAAAATATACGATGTTGTGAGTGGCACAGTTTTTTGCAGTTCTGCTGGTGTTATTGCAGGAAGCTGCAATTTGTTGATGTATCTTATAAAATTCTTGGTTCCAAGTGCCCCAATGACAATGGGTATCAGTATTATATGTTTAATCCATAATAGGGTAGTTTCAACGATCAGGTTGTGATTTTTTTCAGTTCCTTTTCTTCGACTCTGGCATCTCCTGGTACCACGATGTCAATAAATTGTATATTTTGGTTTTGGACAATTGTGATATCTGGCATGTTCCAAATGATGATCCATCTGTATTCTGAAAGTCCTACAAGATCTTCACCTTCTCATTTTTGATAACTTTTTCCACTTTGTGCTCCCATGACTTTTTGGATACAGGTAAGTCGTATTTTTTACATAATGATCAGTGGATTAATTTAACAACTTGGATGTGTCTAGCTTTGTAATCAGTTTGTGCAATTTTGCTGCATTCACATATTAAATGTGAAACAGTTTCAACTTTGTTGTTGCAAAGTCAGCAGTTTGGGTTGTCAGTGGATTTTTGTGTCTTCGCTTTCATGACATTAGTTTGTAGTGCTTGTTCTTGAGCAGCCAGTATTAAACCTTCTGTTTCTTTCTTGATGGTCCCCATCTTAAGCCATGTCCATGTCAAGTTGTCATCACATTTTCCTTTAATGTATTTGGTATCCAAGTTTTGTGTTTTATAGGAGTTCGAATAAATTATTATATACTTTATTTATTAAACATGAAACTCAGCCAACTGAACATTCCAAAATGCATTACAAATACCATTGATTGGTGCTAATGCTTGATACAGTTTGCTGCCAGTGTCCTAGATAGCAACCAAGTACCTTCTTAAAATATAAGATATTCCGAGTAGCACAGTTTTTTGCAGTTCTGCTGGTGTTATTGCAGGAAGCTGCAATTTGTTGATGTATCTTGTAAAATTATTGGACATGGTGCCAAGTGCCCCGATGACAATAGGTATCACTGTTACATGCTTCATCCATAGCCGTGTAGTTTTGATGGCCAGGTTGCGACATTTCATGATTTTTTCTAGTTCTTTTTCTTTGACTCTGGCATCTCCAGGAACAATGATATCAATAAACTGTACAATTCAGCCCTCTACAACCGTGATATCTGGTGTGTTCTGCTCCAAATAATGATCTGTTTGTATTCAAAAGTCTCACAAGATCTTCACTTTCTCATTTTCGATAACATTTTCCACTTTATGTTCCCATGACTTGTTGCATTTCCACTTCTGTGAAAACTTTATTACGGATGATGAAGCACCTTTGATCCATTAATCTTTGTTCAGTTATGTCACTTTCCGGGTGCTGTTCCTTACACAGTTGCATCATTCTTTTTAAAAATCTCCTAGCTGTTGGTTCTGCCTGAGGATTTGTCCATTTTCTTTGGTTGTCCAAGTTTTGCACTTTGGTTCCAGTCGCTTTGCAGTTGCACGCCCTGGTTCCCTGGCAGTAACAACTGAGCCCTGTAGCCCCTTTTTCGACAGCTGTCCAGGAGCCATAGCATCTGACATGGTCCTTGTTGACCTGGGCAATGACCAATCCAAAGTGGAATTTTGTTGGTTTCTCCTCATCATTAGTGATGGTAAGTGCTTGGGTTGGTTCTCAGTGCTAAGCCATTACTGATTCAAGGATGATAATATCATAACTGTAGGAACCACACTAGATAGCTAGTTAGCACGGCTATGGAAAATTCCAACTCTGAATTACATCCTGGAAATCCACCCAGTTGAAAGTTCATGATTTATCCCCACACCCACAAATCCATCACATGTTCCAATCATATTCTTCCATGCTGGCATGTACACCCATCTTCTTCCGGCCAGGTGTCGACATGCGAAGACAAAAGATGACCTTGGCTTCTACAAAAGAATGTCAACAATCCATTCTACAATCCTACTCCTTTGTATTCCCCCCTCCCAACTACTACACTATTGAAACAGCATAGAAAATTATAAGAAAGTGTGGCAGGCCAAAGATCCTAAAAAGAACATAACTACAGGCCTGACAGGCGGCCTCTCCTCAAAAGAAAAACGTTTCCTGCAAAGAAATAACATAAAAGTTAATATAACAAAATTAACCACCTCTTCTCCACCCAGGGGAACCCCTTGACTTCTCGGGAAACTTCCCATTGAATTGCTTTACTAACTTCTCCACTTTTAGGTTCCCACTGTTTACCCAATTAACTTCAGACCAAGGGTAACCCTTCCAATGCACTAAGTACTGTAAGCAACCCCTATTCAGCCTGAAATCTACAATTTTTTCCACCTCAGATTGGGTTTCCCCTTCCATCACTAAAGGAGGAGATTGAGCTTCGGTGGATGCTCTTCTGTTAGACCCAATTACTGGTTTCAACAAGCTACAATGAAATTCTGGGTCAATTTCCCCTAGACTTCTGGGTAGACTGAGTTGAAATGTAACTGGGTTAACTATCTTCACTATTGGGAATGGACCAAGAAATTTTAGACCCAATTCCTTGCTAAGCATTTCTAATCTTATGTATTTGGTAGATACAAAAACATTGTCCCCCACAGGGTAGGGGTTTTGGAGCGAGCAAGATGTTGATCATCTTGCTTCTGGTAGGCTTCTGCCGCAACTGCTAGAGCCTTCTTTGTATTCTCCCATCCTTTCTTTAGCATGTCCATCCATTCACTCAAAGACATGAAAGAAGGAGGTTCTCTAGGCAACTCAGGCATGGCAACAACTTCCATGCCACTGGTAATCTGGAAACCCGCTAATCCTCTGCTGCAGTGGACCGCATCGTTGTACGCCACTTCGGCGAAGGGTAGCAAGTCCGACCAGTTGTCTCGCTGATAGTGCACAAAACACCGGATGTATTGTTCCACCACCGCATTGGCTCCCTCTGCTGCGCCGTTCATGCTGGGATGAACCTCTGAGCTCAATTCTTGTGTGGACCCAATGGATCTCAGGACCTCTCTCCAGAACTTGGTTGTGAACTGGACTCCGCGGTCTGAAATGATCCTCTTGGGTACTCCGTGCAGGCGATAAATGTGTTTCACAAACATTTTCGCTAATTCGTTTGCGGATGGCAATCCTGAGCAAGCAATGAAGTGTGCCTGCTTAGAAAACAAATCAATAGCAGTCCAAATTACTTTATGCCCACTGCTGTCTGGGAGTTCCATGACGAAGTCCATTGCGACCTCTTCCCATGGCCGTTTAGGGCTCTCTGCTGCAGGTGCTGTAGGTTCTGGGCTCTTGGATTCAATCATCCACGGCTGGCCTTTTTCCTCCTCCGAGGCCTCCCCCTTGGTAGGACTCTTCGTCACCTGAAGTTGAGGGTCCTCTTCCAGAGGTCGGTTGGGCATTTCCCCCTCCGAGGCCTCCCCTTTAGTTGGACTCTTTGTCACCTTCAGTTGGGGATCCTCCTCCGGAGATTGTTTGCCCATTTCCTCTTCCAAGGCCTCCCCCTTGGTAGGACACTTCATCACTTTAAGTTGGGGATCCTCTTCCAGAGGCTGTTGGCCCAGATGACTTTTCTGTGCAGGCATCTGGGGCCCACTCTTAACCACCGTGGCAATTGGTACGCATGTTTGTTCTTCGGCAATTCCCTCCTCCGAGGCCTCCCCCTTGGTAGGACACTTTGTCACCTTAAGCTGGGGATCCTCTTCCAGAGGTCGTTTGCCCAGATGACTTTTCTGTGCTGGCATCTGGGGCCCTCTCTTTACCACCATGGCGACTGGTACACACATTTGTTCTTCGGCAATTTCCTCCTCCGAGGCCTCCCCCTTGGTAGGACTCTTCGTCACCATAAGTTGGGGATCCTCTTCCAGAGGTCGTTTAGACTTTCCCCCCTCCGAGGCCTCCCCCTTAGTTGGATTCTTTGTCACCTTAAGTTGGGGATCCTCCTCCGGAGATTGTCTGCCCTTTTCCTCTTCCGAGGCCTCCCCCTTGGTAGGACACTTCCTCACCTTAAGTTGGGGATCCTCTTGTTGGCCCAGATGACTCTTCTGTGGTGGCATCTGGGACCCTCTCTTTAACGCTGTGGTGGTTGGTGCACACGTTTGTGGCATTGGGGCTGGAGCCAAGCACTCTGACGCTCTGTGGCCAAGTTGACAACAATGGTGGCATTTAATTGGCCCCCACGAGGAATGGAACCTAGTTACATCTCTAAACTCAGTAACCGTTTCATCACACTGCCTTGCTCTCCAACTTGCAGCTGCCCCCTTGGTAAACCCTTCTTCCATGGTGGAGATTGCTTCTCTGTAGGAAGGTGGAGTAAGAACCTTTTGGGGCATTGCAGATGCACCTTGTCCCGCTTCCCATCTTGCAGGCCTGGCTTTGGTAATCCCTTCTTCCATGTTGGTGATTGCTACTCTGTAGGAAGGTGCCCACTGGCATCCCTCCCATCCATGACCTGGGGTTAAGACCCATCCCGGGGTTGCCTGCTTCACAGGTTGCAGCTCAACCAATGATGGCTGGCTAGGGGGTTTTACGTGCCAAGGACCCTCCTGCTGGCTTGGAGGAGTTATGGGCCAAGTAGGTGCCCTTTGCTGGCTTGGATGTGTTATGGGCCAAGTAGGTGCCCTCTGCTGGCTTGGAGCATTTCCCCATGCTGATGGCAAAGGAGGTGGTAAGTAGTCCTGGGAGGAAAGCCCAATTTACTGCCCAATTTGCTTCATTTACTGGTTGCAGCCCCATTTGTGGTGGCTTGCAAGTGACAGATGCTGGGAAAATCCCTTCTTCCTGCCTCCTTTGAAATTCCCATTTTGAAAGGGAATCCTTCTCCCAGCTAGTTGCAGGGTGATAAGCCATTTCATTTATTGCCATCTGGAAGGAGCCCAAACCTCTGTTCTAGGCTTTTTTTCCCCCAAGCCTTGCTTCCAAGCTGGGGGGAAGGAGTGGGAGCATGCACTCACATTTTGCTGAAGAAGTACGTCTGCGACCTTCCTTCGTCTTGTCGTGTCTCCTCCTGCATTCCTCCTGATGCAATTAAACTGGAAGCAGCATTCCATTGCCTTTGAAGTTCCGCACTCAGCTTCTTATCACCAAAAGCTTCTCATTTATTCTTCGCTGATATTTACGCTGTCCCGGTCAGCATTGGGAATGCCGAGACCCCATCACCAGATCTTCCATCACCAGCCCTTCCCCCTTGAGAGGGGGAGGGTGCTAGTGAATTATTTTGAAGTGCAGAGTTGGAATAATGTTAGGGTTCTAAATACCATGCAGAAATAAATCATTGTCCAAGGCAAAACATCCTTAAAGGTGCAATTTATTCCGCAGGCATGTTAGCACGGCTATGGAAAATTCCAACTCTGAATTACATCCTGGAAATCCACCCAGTTGAAAGTTCATGATTTATCCCCACACCCACAAATCCATCACATGTTCCAATCATATTCTTCCACGCTGGCATGTACACCCATCTTCTTCCGGCCAGGTGTCGAGATGCGAAGACAAAAGATGACCTTGGCTTCTACAAAAGAATGTCAACAATCCATTCTACAATCCTACTCCTTTGTATTCCCCCCTCCCAACTACTACACTATTGAAACAGCATAGAAAATTATAAGAAAGTGTGGCAGGCCAAAGATCCTAAAAAGAACATAACTACAGGCCTGACATCATCATCATCATTATTATTATTATTATTATTATTATTATTATTATTATTATTGTTGTTGTTGTTGTTGTTTTTGTTATTATTATTATTATTATTATTATTATTATTATTATTATTATTATTATTATTATTATTATTTTATTTTATTTTATTTTATTTTATTTTATTTTATTGTTTTGTTTTGTTTTGTTTTGTTTTGTTTTGTTTTGTTTTGTTTTGTTTTGTTTTGTTTTATTTTATTTTATTTTATTTTATTTTATTTTATTTTATTTTATTTTATTTTATTTTATTTTATTTTATTTTATTTTATTTTTAGAACCAATTATGAGTTCACTGCCTAATCCATAGGAGTCAATCTGTATTCAGCCTTGGACTGAATGAGTTTATTTACCTCAAGGCTGAGTTAAGGAGTCGATCCAACCACACAATCGGTTTGTATCCCTCCTAATAAATGCTAGTATCATCCAAGTATCTGAGCTACTTAGAAATAATTTCTTGACCTTCATTAATTAATTCCACTTCAATAACACATCACATCCCTGACGATAATGACACTTTCATGCTTAATTGATTAAATAAATGTGTAATTAATGTTTAGTAAGAGGTCTAGGAATAACATTGCACCATATTTCATCCATTACATCCCAATGGCTTATGGCATTACTGCCACCCTCATAAGATACATGCTGTTTAATTAAAATAATTAAAAATGCAGGGAGTTCAGGGACATTTCCATTAAAAAGGAATAAAACTTTGTGCCTGGTGCCATTTGGAACATGGAATATGTTTCAGGGTTCAGTTGTAAGTTGGTACTCAGCCATTCTCAAAAATCTATTCCTGAACTATTATTGCACTTTCTAAATTGCTGCTAAATGTTTACGAGGGAAGCAGAGGAAGAGAACACATAAATAGATGAAAGCATTTAAAATTTAGACACTATCTAGCATTGGGCGCTAACAAAATGAAATTCAATGGTGAAAAAAGTAAGGCTCTACATTTAGGCAAGAAAAAAACAAAACACATAAGTACAGTATATGTGGTACCTTGCTCAATAGTAGTAACTATGAGAGGGATCTTGGAATCCTAGTGGACAATCATTTAAATAAGAGCCAGTAGTGTGCAGCAGCTGCCAAAAATACCAACACAGTTCTAGGCTGCATAAGCAGAGAAATAGAATCAAGATCATGTCAAGTGTTAATACGAATTTATAATGCCTTGGTAAAGCCACACTGGGAATACTGCATTCAGTTTTGGTCACCATGATGTAAAACAGATGTGGAGACTCTAGAAAGAGTGCAGAGAAGAGCGACAAAGATGATTAGGGGACTGCAGGCTAAAACATATGAAGAACGGTTGCAGGAACTGGGTATGTCTAGTTTAATGAAAAGAAGGAGTAGGGGTGACATGATAGCAGTGTTCCAATATCTCAGGGGCTGCCACAAAGAAGAGGGAGTCAAGCTATTCTCCAAAGCACCTGAGGGCAGGACAAGAAACAAGGGGGGAAATTAATCAAGGAGAGAAGCAACTTAGAACTAAGGAGAAATTTCCTGACAGTTAGAACAATTAATCAGTGGAACAACTTGCCTCCAGAAGTTGTAAATGTTCAACACTGGAAGTTTTTAAGAAGATGTTGGATAGCCATTTGTCTGAAGTGATGTAGGGTTTCCTGCCTAGGCAGGGGGCTGGACTAGATGATCTCCACAGTCCCTCCCAACTCTTCTCTTCTCTTTTCTTCTAAAATTAGATCATTGGTTCTATGCAATGCAACAGGGGGGAAATGAACCGATAGAGCAGAAGAACGCAGGTTGAATCAGAATTGCAATGTTCCTGACCTCTAAATGCAATATCAAAGCAGACCAGATTCAATAAATTAAAAAAAAGATTAGCTTATTATTTTTTCTGAACTTTATTTCATGAGCCCACAGGTTCAAATAAATCAGCTCCCCAACATTGTTGTCTGGCAGAGCAGAAAAGCAGCATAGGCACTTGAGGTGCTGTGCAAGGAACTCAGGTGGAATTGAATGAAACAATTTTCTTTAAGTTTGCCACGTTGCTAGACAACATACATGTGGAGCAGTTATTTAGATCGGTACAGCAGATGACTCTTACTTGTGTTTATTTTTACGCCTCGATGCAGAAATTAACACTTGGCATTGAGAAGATGTTTTTTCTTTCTTTCATTGTTGAAGAAGAACATCTTATTATATGTGCAAAGGGCATTACGGAAACTAAAGTGCATAAAAACACATTTTAGTCTAGCGGAATGTTCAACAATCTTTTGTATTTCAAGTATTTCTTTCTTTAAAAAAACATGTTTTATTTGCAGTTTTCTTTTCTCACCATACATATTTTGTGGACAGTGTATTGACCGTAATATTTTAAATTCATAATATACTTTAATGTTAATAATATGATTAACCTGATCCTAAATTTCCATCTACTAGTCTAACTTATTTTATATATACTACTACTATTTTGCCCATTGATATCTTCTCATTTTATTAATATATATTTTCTCATTATCCATTATAAGAAATATTTCAAGTATTTCTGTTGTTGTGGTAAGCTTAACCATTCATAAAGGTGGAATTGGACTGGATTTCAGGTACAGTATACCCTATTTTTTGCCCTATAAGACTCCTTTTTTACTCAAAAAAAGAGGGTGAAAATCTGGGTGCGTCTTATACGCCGAATGTAGCCACCTGGGTCATCTAAAAATGGGGGACATAAAATTGTTCTTAAACTGCTGTTAACTTTATACAGTTGATATAAAATATTTTACTACAGTATTTGGTTCAGAATCTTTTTTTCCTAGATTTTCCTCCTTTAAAATTGGGTGCGTCTTATATTCCGGAGTGTCTTATAGGGCGAAAAATACAGTAGATAGTAAACCCTATGCTTTCATGCTATTCATTAAAGCAGGCACATCTTTGGTGTGACTCAGTAATCTGCTTTATTAAAGCAAGTGCATCCTTAACTTGGTTCATTAAAACAGTCACTGGGTTGATATGATTCATTAAAGCAGCCCTATCTTTTTTCAATCTCATGCAGACACCTGATGCAAGACATAGTTGCATTAAAAGGATTGGTGTCTTGCAAAACATCTCTTCCAAATCATTTTGAAAGCAAGATTCAACCTTGTAAATAAGTCAACCAAAGAACTAGAGAAATTATATACAGAAAATACATTTAGAGTGGTGTTTTTTTTCCAACCATTATAAGGCAATTTAAGGGGGGGGGGGAGTTTGCTTTTTTTTTCAAAGGGAAATGAAACATGGTGAAATTCTCAGGATGTGCTTACTGTATTTTTGTGTTGCTGTTGTTGTTGTTGTTGCTGTTGTGAGGTGCTTCAAAGATGTATCTTTCATTAGGCAGCCATAACTGCATTGGTCTGCAGCATTCTTGTGTAGGAAGTTAGCACCCACCCCTCTCCACCCCAGGAAAATGAGATATTTTAGGAAATATTAAAAGGGCACAATATTTCCCCTAAAAGGGAGGCAGAAACTCACCCCCCCTCCACCTTTGTCAATGGGTCATTAAGGCCTGAGCCAGTCTATTCTACCTCTTTCAGGCAGAGCCATAGTAGGAATTGCCCAAAGCCCTTTCATTACATCATCACCCAGCAAGAGTAAACCAAGCTTGGGACTCAGGACAGCCTACAGAGTTGCCCCTGCATAGCCCCATGGGAGTCTGACAATCAATCAAAATACAAGCTCAAATTCAAAAGCCCAGAGAGGGGATAAAACCCGGCACTCTCAGCATCTCTTCCTTGTTTTCTTCTTCACCCAACATCTTCAAGGCATGTGATCCTGCCAATATTAAAACCATCTTTCCAAGCATCCTCCATGTTTCCAGTGTCTTTTTCTCCACTTGGAACTGAACCCAGAAGAACATTTCTTCCAACCCTTGGCTCCCTACATTTTAATTACGTCCCAAAAGAAATCATCACAAAGAACCAGGGACCACCAGTTTTGTTTTTACAATAAAAAGATAAGTCATTGTAAAGTCAACTATAGCAGTGCTGTTTATCTCCCATTGAAAATGTAACCTTAAAGGAATGAGCCATTTTAAAGAAATTCTGATGCTTTCAAAGAGTGAGAGGGAGGAAGGAAAGTTTTGGAACATCAGAAAATGATAGTAGAATATATATATACTAGTCTCCCTTTATTTATTTATCAGTACAAATACAACATATATATGTATTTGTGTTACAACCCCTGGTATTTATCAGTACAAATACAATATATCAGTGACGTGCGGTGAGGTTTATGGCTGGTGAGGCACTGATGTCATCAAATGATCATCATGAAGGGAGGACTGTGACAACTTTGATCTTTGCAAGCGTGCAAGCAAAATACCCCAGGATCACAGTGGCGGGGACAGCAACTCCTGCTGCGCTGCAGAGAAGAGCCACGCCGTGCAGGAGACTCCTCAGCGTTAGCCTCAGATCAGCTTGAGCTGCGGTCCCCTTCATGTTGGCTCAGGAAGGAGGGGAATGGGACCGTGGCTCAGGCTGATCTGAGGCTAACGCTGAGCAGCCTCCTGCACAGCGTGGCTCTTCTCTGCAGTGCAGCAGAAGGAGTTGCTGTCCCCGCCACCGTGATCCTGGGGTATTTTGCTTGCACGCTTGCAAAGATCAAAGTTGTCACAGTCCTCCCTTTTTTAGAGGCTTTTTAAAGCCTCACCTCAGCACTCACCTTTTCCCTTTTACATTTTTTTTCTTTTCATGAGAATGGTGAGGCTCTGCCTCCCCTGCCTCCCCTGACTGCACGTCACTGCAATATATATATATATATATGTATTTGTGTTACAACTCCTGGTATGCCCAAATATGGGAGGAAGCTCACTACTCCCTCCTTCTGTCATTCGGCTCATCACAGAAAACCATCCAGGCAGGAACCCATATTTTTATTTTTAATGTTGCCTTTTTATATTTGTGTTGTATTTGTGTTGAATAAATAAAGGGAGACTAGTATAGATCTATTTCAAGCTATTTAGCTCTCATCAGCTAGCCATACCCTTACTGGGATTTGAACCTGCACTGTATTACATATTAGGCAGATGTATTAGCCACTAAGCCACAGGCTCTCCTCCTTTATCAGCTAAGCCAGGGAAATAGGTATGTATTGTGTCACAACCCCTGGTATGCCCAAATATGGGAGGGAACACATTGCTTCCCTTTTCTGTCTTTTGGCTCACTCCAGGAGACCATCCAGGCAGAAAACCATATTTTTAATGTTGCCTTTGTTACATTTGTGTTGTATTTTGCTGATAAATAAATAAATAAACAAGTGGAAGTTTTGGTGAGAAGGGGGCAAATAAAACACTCCACAAAAAAGAATCAATTGAAAAATAAAAAGGCAAATACATTGCAGAGACAAGTGGAGGCTTTGCTGAGAGGGGTGCAAATAATATAACTAAAAAAGATAAAAGGGGTACAGGAGAGAAAGCACAACACATGCAAAAGCCAAAAAAAGAAAAAGAAAAAAAAAGAAAAGAAATAAGACTTCAAGAGAGCAGGATAAAAGGCAGATTTTTTAAAAAAAAATCACCTAAAATGGGATCCTTAAAAGAGTAAGAGATGATCGATAAGAGAGGGATAACAATAGGGTAAATATTAATAAATGTATATAATGAGGTAGATCAGTAGATGGGAATGTGAAAGTAGACAATTCGATAATATTATTAATTTTGAATGTAATATAATGTTGGGTAATTTAAAATGTTAATGATTGGGGAAAGGGAATTTGTGAGTTATTTTTTGGGAAGAAGAAATAGGTAAACAACTGGAAAAACTAAAAAAAAGAAGAAGAAATACAGGACATACAGTGATGTTAACTATGTGTAAAAATTGAATAAGAGATGATAAAGAATCATGTAAAAAGAGAATAATATTGTTGAAGTGGGAATAGCAAAGATATTATAATAAATGATTAATTTGTTAAGATGAATTAACAGTAATTAGCTGAAGAAAAAAGGTGTTGAGCAATGATATGCAAGACTAAATGAACTGATGGGAAAAGACAAAGGATTATATAAAAGAGGTGAACATTGATAAAAGTGGGAAGATTAGAATATGATGAAACTATGATTATAAATGTATTGTATAAGATGTGACCTGGTAAACACTCTGTCCATAAAGTATGTATATTGGAAAAAAGAAAAATAATTACAATAAAACTTGTAAAAAACAAAGGAATGTTTCTTCCCAACAGTGTTAAAAAAGGAGATAGGTCAAAGAACTGAGATGGGCATAGATTATTTAATATTGACTTATTCCTAGGATTCCAAGGAGTAAACAGCTCCCAACCCGTCAGGCAGTTCAAAATAAGTTCCAATTTTCCCACTTTATTGATGTGTATAATTATACTTTCTTCACTTGTGCTGAGACCTCTAGCTTATTTTTTTTCTGATGCCATTTTATAATGTCAAATGGGACAACTGTCACAAAAGGATGGGATGGCCATGGGTCATAAACCAACAAAACATGAAGCACT
This sequence comes from Natrix helvetica, assembly GCF_964273705.1. Classification (NCBI taxonomy): domain Eukaryota; kingdom Metazoa; phylum Chordata; class Lepidosauria; order Squamata; family Natricidae; genus Natrix; species Natrix helvetica. The sequence continues at coordinate 68,535,094 of NC_138558.1, read as the reverse complement.
TGAGTGATGCTTACAATTAAACTCTACAAATGTGGGGTAGTGTTTTTTTTAATGGAAGATGGCTTATCTTTCTCCCACTGTCAGGAAACATTTTAAAGTCAACAGAAGCTTCTTCCCTGATTAGCTAAGCTCAGAGTTTACGGAGGCAGCCAGAATTTCTAAACAGAAGCTTCCCAGGAATCATACAGAGATATTTTGATTTAAAAGCAAGGATTTAATGACCTGAACACTGTGAATAAGCATGAATGATTACATGATCATTCACACCCTGTCATGTTTTATTAATTAGATATTGGGGACCATCTGTGCAATGTGCTTTAATGATATGGAATTGGGAGGGGGGTGCACGAAAAAGATACAGCTCTGATTTTAATGCTGGGGTTGTAAAATACTTGCATCCTTGTTTGCAATGAATATGGAAAGGAAATGTTATCTGGACCATATATTTCATCTTCAATCATTAACAGTTATGTCAAGCAAGGAGAAATGCATTAAGAATGCAGACTATCTAGAAACAGGCCAGGGACACTGAGATTATGACTCTACATTTTTTTGGATCCCCTCAGTAGATTTTGATACCACTGAATGTAGAATCATCATAGACAAACCAGTTGGGATGAAATTGGAAGTACCAGATTCGAATTGGTCTCTTCCAATATTTAAAGGGCTGTCACAAAGAAGAGGAGGGTGTCAACCTATTGTCCTGAAGAGGTCAAGAAACAACGTGATTATGAGACGCATGCGCTCCGCACGGGAGACCTTGAGAGAGAGCGCCGTGCGCAAGTGGCTTTGTTTACTTCTTACCGAAACATGACACAGCACATACGCATGCAGTAGACTCACGGCATGTTGGCAATTGAATGACTCACGGTAATTATTTCTTTCTCAGTGAATATTCAATTATACAGAGGTAAGTACAATTCACGTTTTATTAATTCATTATCTATTTAATAATTTCCAAATATGTATAATTTTATTTACAAGTTTATACAACCCTGTTGTCAACAGAAGTGTAAAATAATTTAAATTTAATTTTTAGTGAAGTTTATTTGCTTATGTTATTAAAGTTTCAGTTGTAATAATTAATTTTATTTATTCATAATGTGCTTGCATTGTTCATGTAGATTTATATTTTATTTTTAATTTTAAATTTCATTTAGGGATGGAAAAATCAAAAAAGAGGAAATGCCATTTCAACGATCAATTGAAAAAGGAATTTCCATTCCTCATATCAAAGAAAGATGCCATTGTTTTCTGCAATATTTGCAGAGGACAATTTTGTATTGCAGTTGGGGGCAGAGCAGCTATAACGAAACACTTGTCCACCAACAAACGTAAGCAATCATTAGATGCATCAGCTTCCAGTTGTAAAGTAACAGGTTTTTTTTAAAAACTTCAAATTATTCTGAAGATGAAAAACAGTTAGCTGCAATGGAGGGAACATTTGCATTTCATACCATAATTCACAATCAAAGTTTTCGCAGCATGGATTGTACAACTAAATTATTGAAAAAGTTTCACAATGCTAAATTTTCATGCACCAGGACAAAATGCGAGGCTATTATTAAATCAGTATTTAAAAATTACTGTGATAAAATACTTACAGCAGACTTGAAAATTGCAGCATTTGTAACGGTTTTATCTGATGCATCAAACCATAATGAAACCAAATTGTATCCAATACTAGTAAGATATTTTTTTATTAAAATTTTTAAATAAGTTTTACAATTATCACCTCCCTTACCCTTCCCTCTTCCCTCCCTCCCTCCCCCGACCTCCCAGAGTAAAATACAGGGTATAAACATTTAACAACCATACGCTAACATAAGCTAACTAATTTTAACATGTTACTATTCTTGTGCTTTAACTCCCCCTTTATTAAACTAGCTTTAAATAAATTGTAGCATTCCTTATGCCTTCATTCATATGCTAATTGAATTTTTTTAGTCCGGTATTTGTTTTGAATATAGTCAATCCATCTTCTCCAGTCCAGCTTGTACTTCTCATCTGAGTAGTCCTTCAGATACGCTGAAATTTTGGCCATCTCTGCTAAGTTTACTACTTTTAACGTCCATTCTTGGATAGTGGGCAACTCTTCCTTCTTCCAATATTGCGCCACCAACAATCTTGATGCCATCGTTAGGTTCAAAATCAAATTAGTCTCTATAACAGTACAATCTGAAACTATGCCTAACAAAAACAACTGGGGTGTGAACTTTGTCCTCTTTTCAAAATATTTTGAATAACCCACCATATTTTTATCCAAAATGCTTTAACTTTTTTACAAGTCCACCAAATATGGTAATACGTGGCACCAACACAGTCACATCTCCAACATTTAGATTGTAGATTCGGATACATACAGGCTAGCCTTTTTGGATCTAAATGCCATCTGTACAACATCTTATAAAAATTATCTCTCAAGTTCTGAGCTTGTGTAAATTTTACATTTCTTACCCAAATCTCTTCCCATGTTTCCATCACTATTGGTTCTTCAAAATTTTGTGCCCATTTTATCATACAATCTTTAACTAATTCTGTTTCTGAGTCTACTTCTATCAATACACTATACAACCTTTTAATGTGCATTTGACCCTGGTCCCTAATTTGTTTTATCAAGTTATCCTCATTTTGGATAATACCAGATTTCTGGTCTTTTTTCCATCCAGCCTGTAACTGACCATACTGAAACCAGGGTTGAATTACCCTTTCGTCTCTTAATGCATAAAAAGATTTTAACTGTAGTACACCTCTATCCATACTAAGAAGTTCTGCATATGTAGTTACATCTTGTTTTTGTTCTATACTTATGTTCTCTATAGTGTGTCTGGGCACCCCCCACATAGGTATCTTGTTGTTTAGCCTATATTGATATTTTTTCCAGACACGCAGTAAAGCATTCCTTAAAATATGACTTTTAAAGATCTTGTCGGCCTTCTTGTCATATATTAGATAAGCATGCCAGCCATATACCAGATCATAACCCTCAATATTCAATATTCTATCCTCTGTTAGGTTAATCCAATCGCTAATTGTTAAAACTGCTGCTTCATAGTATAATTTTAAGTTGGGTATTTTTAAGCCTCCTCTTTCACTTATGACTTGCATTATTTTAAGTTTTATTCTCGGTTTCTTTCCTGCCCAAACAAAGTTGTTAATACCTTTCTGCCATTCTTCCAAATTTGCGTCTTTTGGAATCATTTGAAAGAAGAATAGAAACTTGGGCAAAACATTCATTTTAACTGCTGCTATCCTTCTCAACAAAGACAATTGTAGTTTTTTCCAATTATTCATTTCTATCTGTATTTTATGCCATAATGGTTCATAATTGTACTTACATAATTTCCCATTTGAGGTTGTAATATAAATTCCTAAATATTTAACCTTTTTTACTATCTCACATCCTGTTACTTTTTCTAATTCTTTTTTTTTTTGGTTCGTAGTCATATTTTTAGCTATCATCTTTGTCTTCCCTAGATTTACTTTGAACCCAGATACTTGACCATATTGATTAATTATATTCATTAGACTGTAACTGATTCCCCCGGCTGGGTTAAAGTTACAACCAAGTCATCCACAAATGCTCTTAGTCTATATTTGTAGTGCCTAATCTTAATTCCTTGCAGTTCGTCAGACCCAAGTATTCTGTTCAATGACAATTCCAGGGTTAAAATAAACAATAATGGAGACAAGGGACACCCCTGTCTTGTTCCTTTTTCAATTTTAAAAGATTCTGTTAAGCCTCCATTAACTATAATTTGTGCTGTCTGTTTCTGGTATATTGCTTTGATAGATTGCATAAAATGCTCTCCAAACTGCATCTTTTGTAGTATTTTTATTAAAAATTGCCAATTGACTTGGTCGAATGTTTTCTCCGCATCTAAGAATAAAAGCACTGCCGGGACCTGGTTATACTTTCCCAAATATTCCATTTTATTGATGATTTGTCTTACATTACTTTTCATTTGTCTCCCCTGTATAAAACCAGACTGATCATTGTGAATCATTTGTTTGTTAACGCAATTGGCATTAACCTGTTTACCAATATTTAGCAAGCATTTTAAAATCTGTATTAAGTAATGAAATAGGCCTGTAGTTTTTTGGCTGGGTAGGATCCTGATCTTCTTTTGGAATCAATGAAATAAAAGCTGTTTTCCAGGTTGGTGGGACCCTGCCTTCCATTTGAATTTTATTAAATAGTTCCCTAAGAAGTTCCATCATTTCTAGTTGTAATTTTTTATAATAAACTGCTGTCAAGCCATCTGTGCCAGGAGCTTTGCCGATTTTTAACTGCTTAATTGCCAGGAAGATTTCCTCTGTAGTTACAAGTTGATTCAATCTTCCCCTTTACTCATCTGTAAGTATAGGAATTTTCTCTTTCTCCAAATATAGGTCTATGTCTGACCCTTGTATTTTGTCACCAGCATACAATCTGGTGTAAAATTCTAAAAATGTCTTTTTAATCATATCCTGTTGAAAAACTTATTTCCCTTTATATTCTACTTCCTCTATATTACGAGATCTTTGTTTTTTCCTTAACATATATGCTAGTGATCTACCTGGTTTATTGGCATTGCAAAAAGTGTTATGTTTAGCATATAGAAAATTAGTGGCTATCTGGTACGACATTAACATATTGAACTGCCCGCGCAATAAAGTAATTATCTCTTTTGTGTTTTTATCATCTGGTTTAGACATTAACTCCTGCTCTTTTTTTTAATCTCTTCCTCTAATTCCCTTTGTTTCTCCCTTTGTCTGTGCCTATAAACATTATTCAGATTTATTAAAACACCTCTCCTATATGCTTTACTTGCGTCCCAAACCATTTCCATAAATAAAGATATTTTAATGTTACCAAGGGGATTCAAGTAAAAAAATTAAATTTAGAATCCATTGAGGATGAAACTGCTGAAATTTTGTCAAACCATCTATACCGAGTAATAAATGAAAACAATTTGAAATCCAAAGTTGTTGCACTAACAGCTGATAATACAAACACAAATTTTGATGGGCGAAGAAGCAAAGGGGTGAATAATGTGTATGTAAAATTACAAGATTTACTCCAAAAGAAAATACTAGGAATAGGTTGTAATGCACATATTTTGTCAAATGCAATCAACACGGTGTCATGTGCCATGCCAATTGATGTAGAGGTAATAATAACTACAATTTATTTGTATTTTAGTCGTTTTACCGTTCGTGTGGCTACTTTAAAACAATTTTGTGAAGAAGTGAATGTTGAATACAAAAAACTTTTAGGATATTCAAAAGTTAGATGGCTTGCTCTAACATCTGCTGTAGAGCGTGTTCTACAATTGTTTGAGCCTCTCTATTCTTATTTTTTAAATTTAGACAAATGTCCTAAAATCCTGGAATCATTTTTCAATAATGAAATATCTGAGATATTAATGTATTTTGTACATAATCAAGCATCTATTTTTCACAAAATGATTCAAAAGATTGAAGTTGAACACATTTCAGCTACAGAAGTTAGTCTTATTTTGAATGACTTCATCCTTCAATATAAATCTCGATTTGAAGATAAATTTCTTCCTTTAATTATAAAAAGAAAATTGTCAGACTTAGAGGAATCAAATCTGGGCATAACAGAAAAGTTTATCAAAGAAGTGCAGAATTTTTACCAAACATGTTTTCAATATATCGAAGAATGGTCTGAAACAAACATCACAGGAAATAACAGTTTCCAATGGTGTTTTTTGACTTCATCGCAAGTATATTGGAAAGATATTGAATCTTGTGTTGAGTTTTTATCTAAAGAAATGCCAGACATTAAAATAGACAACAATTGTCTCTTTGAAGAAATTAGATATTAGATATTTAAATTCTGAAAAATTAATACAATGGGAAAATCAACACATTGAAATTGATAAAAGATGGGTGGATATTTTCAACCATTTCAAAAATGAACATATTCCATGTGAAAATTTATTTATACTTGTTCAATTTACATTGTGCTGCCCTGGAAATAATGCAGCAGTTGAAAGAGTTTTTTCAATTGCCAATGATTTTTGGACAAGTGAGAAATCAAGATTGAATGTTGACACTCTAGCTGCAGCACTTGCCGTAAAATTCAATATGAAGGATATTTCTTGTTCAGATATTTCCAATATATTGTTAGAAGATGATACATTGACAAAAAAATATTAATTCAATGGAAAAGTACTCATTTAAATAATAATTAACAGGCATGTAAGCATAATTACAATATAAAATGTTACAAATGTTTTTATTATGCATATATCATATTTTAGTGTATTATTGTTGCAATGAATAAAATATTTCTTTTATTTACGATATTTTTTTTCCAATTTATTTGTCCTCCTTTTTATTGTAAAAAAGTTGGTCACCTTACAACTGGAGTTGGAGCTCAAAGTTTGTCTGCTTCCTCCAGTTTTAGAAATGAAATAGGTATATTATGCTAAACAGATACATTGTTTTAACTATATAACCATATAAAGTTTTATATAAAGTATATGGTTTATAACTATATACAGAAATAGTTTCATATACTGTATTTTTTGGAGTATAAGATGCACCTTTTTCCCCTCAAAAAAGAGGGTGAAAATCTGGGTGCATCTTATACACTGAATACAGCAATTTTTGGCCTACCAAAACCCATCCCCCTTTGCAAAAATGGACGTGCAGAGGGTTTGGGAGGCTTGCAAAGTGCTCCTGAGGGCCGGGGAGGGAAAAAAAGAGCAAAAAGCGAGCCATTTTGCCCCCCCCCCCCAGTGCCCAGGAGCACTCTACAAACCTCCCAGAGCCTCTGCATGCCCACTTCTTTTTTGCAAAAAACAAGGAGTGCAGAGGATTTGGCAGTCCTGCAGAGTGCAAAAACTTTTTAAAAATTTACTTCTTCAAAATCATTATGCGTCTTATACTCCGGTGCATCTTATAGTCCGAAAAATACGGAATATATGCGGTGCAGATCAAATCATTCTAGATACTCTTTGTTTGAAAAAGGGCAAAGAGTGTTTAATATACAAGTTGTGATGTTGGCGGCATTTTATTTATGTATTGAACATGGACTCCTGAATTCTCCCACGAATCTCATGCTCTCCAGTTAACTTGGTGGTGAAAGGAATGCAGCTCATTTTTTCCTTTCCATTTTTCTGCCCTTGCCAAGACCCAGAGTTTAATATTTCACTAACGTTGCTGTTCTAAATTCCTGGTCAAGCAGTTTGTGACTGACCCTTTGTGCCCACGTCTTCTTCCCACATGTCGAATGCTGCCAAGTAGTAAGAGAGAAGCATAATTCGGTTTAGTTTTGGAATCTGTCTACAAGTAATTTGAACTGTACATGCCTCATCTCAAATGAAATTGGATTGCAGATATTCCTTGAATTGTCACCATAATTGAGCCCCAAATTTCTGTTGCTAAGTGAAACAGTTATTTAAGGGAGTTTTGCCACAGTTGTTAAGTGAATCACTGCCATTATTCAGTTAGTAACAAAGTTGTTAAGCGAATCTGCTTCCTCATTGAGTTTGTTTGTCAGAAGGTCGCAAAAGTGGATCATATGACCACAGGACTCCGCAACGGTCATAAATAGGAGTTAGTTGCCAAGCATCTGAATTTTGATCATGTGACCACGGAGGGATGCTGCAATGGTCGTAAGTGTGAAAAATGATCACAAGTCACTTTTTCCAGTGCTTTAAATGTTCACTAAAAGAATGGTTGTAAGTGGAAGATTAATTGTAGTCTTGGAGATTATTGTTCTGACTTAGACTTCCCAAAAGCGCAAAGCTGACTCCTCATCCCGATAAAACCCCTTTTATTTAGTGTAAAGTGAATTCCTTGCCAACAAAGTCCCGGTCAACAATCTTTCAAGATAGTCACAATTACCGACCTTTATCAGCCTTGGAGAGCTGCCAGGCCGATATCTTCCAAATGCCACTCTGTAGCAGCAATTACTTGGCAAAAAGTCAGGAACAGATCTTCACCGTAATGAATGGAACTAATTGTCTCCTGCAAACTCCCCTCCCCTTTTGCTCCTCTTTATTCCCTATGGGAGGGGCCATTCACTGTCCACCTGTGGCTTTACTCCCGAGTCGGCCCTTGTATTTTAGCTGTTCCATTCGTCTGGCAACTCTGTGCATGCGCACACTGGGAACAGGCTCCAGCTGTTTGTCTGCCTCATTGATGTCTGACTCTGAAGGTAGCTGATAACTGGCATACGGCTCTGGCCCCATCTCTGCCTCCGACACAGAACCTTCCTCAGAGCCTTTCCCAGACTGGCTCATGTACTGGCCCATGTTCCTCCCCAACCTCTACACTGTCTGAGTCTGCCGCCAGGTCCGCTGGCTGCTGGTGGGCCACAACAATTATGCAGAAGCTTTGTGAGAATTTGTGTGTGTCGTGAGTGTAGGTGTAAGTTTGGAATGAACTAAGTGACCTCCGCCTTGCAATTCCTGATTTGCACCTAGGACAAACCAGCAGTCTCCTCAAGGAAATGAAATCCTGGTTTTATTTCCCTTGCCGGTTTGGTGGGAGGAGGAGGTGAAGGAAGAGTTAACATTTATTATTTTCAAAGACCTGGATTCCCCCCCCCCCAAAAAAGAGTACATTTTCAGGGCTTTCGTCTGCTTCATTTCCTCATTATAATTGCAAAATTCCAATCAATGGCTTAGCTGATTGAAGATCCTTGGCATTTAAAAAAAATGCAGGAAAAACCATGGCGAGTGATCTCACCCACCCTGTAAGTAATGGGTTAATTAGTTCAATGCTCAGTCTCTCTTAGCAACAGAGATGAAGAATTAAACACATGCATGCCTCCTCTGCAAGCTAACTAAAACAATTTTTTCCTGTCGGCATTCCGTCCCCCTCACCCCACCAAACTTTACCAAAATAAAGAGGCCAGTTTGTTATATCAGAGGCCCTCCAAAGAAGTTGCACAGTTCTACAACTGATTTATCCCACTCAGCTTGTTCTGCTTGGAGAGTAATTATGTACAAGATCAGAAAATGGGGGAGAACAGACACTGCAGTTTCCTGATCTCCTGGCAGTGCAAAGCAAACAGAAGTTATTGGATGAACACACCATCTAAAGATAAAATGTAAAGTTTTTATCATGACGGGCTGAATGTGTACTGATCTTCTCATGGCTTAAGTGGCTAAACCTGTTTTTTCAAGATTAAAAGCCACCAAGTCATCTTAGAATTCTAATTCTTGCCTGGGGATAAACATAAAATTAAATATTTATTATTGGGATGTTTAAAAAGCACACACAATCTTCAAGCTCCCATTAAAATCCTAGAATTGTCTTTCTTTTTCTTTTCTGTTCCCAAGCAAAGGGCCTCCTTATTCACACCGTCCATTCATCACAGCGGAGAAAGAAAGGAAGGAGAGAGAGAGGGGAGAGAGAGGGGGGGGGCATGCTTTTTTTTCAAGAGGCAACTGAACTTTCTGGTTTATCTTTGAAGATTTGTCACTTCTCATCCAAGAAGCTACTTCAGCTCTGGCTGGTTGGTGGGGAATGGAAGGATTTATATTGCTTGTAAGCCACTGGTCATTTGCATTCTTTTAGAGAGTCATTGAGGCTACTTAGAGGTTCATCTGTGTCCTTGGGGTCACCTGAGTAGGGCAAATGGGTGTAGAGCCTTCATGGAATTGGTGAAAGGACTGTGTTGTAAACAGGAGATAGGTGGTGTCGTATCACCAGTGGTACCACATTCAGTTGCACTATTCAGGTGACCCTGAAGACACAGATGAACCACCAAGTGACCTCAATGATTCTCTTAAAGAATGCAAATGACCAGCTGTCTTCAAAGAATATAAATCCTGCCATTCACCACCAACCAGCCAGAGCTGAAGTAGCTTCTTGGATGAGAAGTAGAAAATCTTCACAGAAAAACAAGAAAGTCCAATTGCCTCTTGAAAAAGCACCTTTGGGATAGTCTGTTAAATGTTTCTTCTAAACAACAGATACAGTGAAGAAATGGCTTTAGGCTCAATGTGCTCTGTGAACTTAAATTCAGACGTTAACAATGGCATCAGCTTCTACACCCAGCTTCTAAAAAAAAAATATTTCCCAGCCTGACTGCCAAATACCACAATAACCTTGTTCTTCCTTGCTTTATCATCAAGACAGGTAATCTGTTCCTGCAGAGCATATCCAAATCTTAAAATATGGGAGGCTTTTTAATGAAAGAAAAGAGATGTATCAAACTCACACCTTGAAAATTAAACAGGAGAATCTATGATTCTAAACCCAGCAAGAAAAAATAATGAGTTTTGGAGTAAATCCAGAGAGAGGGATGAACTGTAAAATCATACATTAAAAGAAAATACCATAATTATAGCAGATTTGTTTGCTTTGCGAAGTGCAAGAGGTTGTAGAAAAAGAACAAATACCTTTTTCAAACACGTATGTTTTCACTTATTGCCTGTTAGGAGTATTTTAACCTTGTTGATGTATATTTAAATTTCAGATGTTCCGCGTTTTATTAATTTAGTAGATTAATGTTAGGATTTTTTGGGGTATCTCAATCTGTATCATTCCTCTATCTCTGACTGGAAATTTATTCAAGAAATAGCAATAGCAATAGCACTTATATAGCACTTTACAATGCTTTACAGCCCTCCCTAAGTGGTTTACAGAGTCAGCATATTGCCCCCAACAATCTGGGTCCTCATTTTACTGACCTCAGAAGGATGGAAGGCTGAGTCAAGCCAGTGAAATCCAAATTGCCAAACTGCTGGCAGCCAGTGATGAGCAGAAGTAGCCTGAAGTACTGTGGCTTTAACCACTAAGCAACCACGCAGTGGTTAGAATGTTATGTCTTTATCCACTGTCCTTTCCACTTTACTATCCAGGTTAATTTGAATCCTACTCATAAGTGAAATTTAACTCATAAAACATGAGCATCAGTCAATGCAGTTCAGTTTGGGGCAACGTACAGTCATCATCTTCTTTTAACAACTCCATAATCCCTTGTGGGGTGGAGTCTGGGCAACTGAATGGAGCTAGCAGAGTGTTTTAATGGCCGGATGCCCTTCCTGTCGCCACTGTACATTTGGAGCAACATACAATGCCAATATTAAATTCTGGCATTCAGAATATCCATGGAGAGAAAATTAGAAAAGAGGCCATTTCAGAATGTACATTCCATGCAAAAAAGATTTGGAGACTCTAGAAAGAGGGCAAAGAAGAGCAACAAAGAGGATTAGGAGACTGGAGGCTAAAACATATGAAGAATGGTTGCAGGAACTGGGTATGTCTAGTTTAATGAAAAGGGGTTGCCACAAGGAAGAGGGAGTCAAACTATTCTCCAAAGCACCTGAGAGTAGGACAAGAAGCAATGTGTGGAAACTAATCAAGGAGAGAAGCAAACTAAAACTAAGGCAAAATTTCCTGACAGTTAAAACCATTAATGAGTGTAACAACTTGCCTCCAGAAGTTGTGAACGCTCCACCAATGGAAGTTTTTAAGAAGATGTTGGATAACCATTTGTCTGAAGTAGTTTAGGGTTTCATGCCTAAGCAGGGGGTTGGACTAGAAGACCTCCAAGGTCCCTTCCAACTCTGTTATTCTATTCTAATAGAATCTGTTTTTTTACCATTACCTTATAAATCTATTTAAGAAATAAAGAAATAAGAGACTCCAGAGCTATTGTTTGGCTGCAAACATCTGGGTAAGCATTAGATAAACTTAAGAATTGATTGGTTTTGTGTCTTTTTGCTTTGGCTATCTAAATTTTTGCAGCCAGATCTGCAAAATCTAGCCTTAAAACACTTCCTTAAGTCAAGTTTGGTTCCTGATGATTTTGTAGATATGCTCAGGAAGATGTTTAAGGCAAGATCGAGGAAGGAACGTTTTTGCTTTATTTTTGCTACATATGCCATCTGTATCAGGCAAAAAATCTTTAACTATATGTTACAAGGCAGACACTTCTTACTTTAGTTGCTCACTGGTGTATATTTTCCAGACTGTGTTTCAGTCCTCCACAAAAATATAATTGAATCAAAGGTTTCATAGTATACCCATCTGACTTCGTTATGAATTGATGGTAGCATTCCTGTCTCTCTGAGAAAAATCCAACCTCCATTTTTTGCCACCTGGAGAGCTTTATTGAGTTGACTAGCCTGCAAAAATGCAAAAGATTTACTGCCCTTCTCTATGTAAACCTATTAAGTATTTATAGTTTACATTTTTATGTATCATGTATCTATATATATTAAAAAGTTTGTATGTATGTTTGTTCCAGCATAACTCTGGAATGCCTTGAGCAATTTCAACCAAACTTGGTACACAGATGACTTACTCTCAGGAGAAAAATATTGTGGGGGTAAGACACCCCTAACACCCCTCAAGGTGTGTGTTCTATTAAGATACAGCCTGTTGTGCCTTTCAATGGCTTTTACTGTACAGCGCAATGGAATTTCCATCCTAACGGCTTCACAGTACTCCACAAGGGGGCTCCCTCTGGTAAGGGGGAAAATCCAACATTAGAAATTACATTTGGTCCAGACATATTTCCCCTATAAGTAAATAACCAGCAACGCCAGGCTATCGGCTAGTAGTTTATACTAATACTTAGTATGAATCCTTTTCCTTTATTTACAGAACATTTATATTGTGCTAAATTATCCAGCTGATTTCATGAGAGAGAAATCTTCCCAATGGGTGGGTGGGAAATAGATAAAGGAAGTCATTGCCTATGATCATAAAGAATGCAGCTCCAATAATTTCTTGTACTCTGTAAAGCAATATAGTCCTAGATTTTAAAATGCATGCATTAAAATTTATCCAACTCTATGGTAGCTCAAACACGCAAACCCATGCAAATAAATACATTTATAGAGAAGTTGGATTGGAACACCTAATTTGCATTCACGTGAGATACTAATACCACTCTATAAAGCCTTAGTAAGACCACACCTAGAATACTGCTTCCGGTTTTGGTCACCACACTATCAAAAAATGTTGAGACTCTAGAAAAAGTGCAGAGAAGAGAAACCAGGATGATTAGGGGACTGGAGGCTCAAACATATGAAGAACAGTTGCAGGAACTGGGCATGGCTAGTCTAGTGAAGAGGAGGACCAGGGGAGACATGATAGCAGTCTTCCAATACCTGAGGGGTTGTCAGAGAGAGGAGGGGGGTCAACCTATTTTCTAAAGTACCTGAAGGCCAGACAAGGAACAATGGATGGAAACTGACCAAGGAGAGTTTCAACCTAGAAATAAGGAGAAATTTTCTGACAGTGAGAACAATCAACTCATGGAACAGAAATTGCCTTCAGAAGTTGTGGGAACTTCATCATTGAAAGCTTTTAAGAAGAGATTGGACTGCCATCTGTCAGAAATGGTGTAGGGTCTCCTATTAGGGTGGGGGATTGGACTAGATGACCTATAAGGTCCCTTCCAACTCTATTATTCTGTTCTGTTCTGTTCTGTTCTGTTCTGTTCCGTTCCATTCCATTCCACTCCACTCCACTCTACTCTACTCTACTCTACTCTACTCTACTCTATTCTATTCTATTCTATTCTATTCTATTCTATTCCATATAAAATATAAGGCTCACAAAGTTAGAAGCAGAGAAGGTCTTACAAGAGTAAATCTCACATTTAAAATTTCTCTGCTTATTAGTTGTTTGGAATTTCAGAAGTGGCATTCATAACTCCAATGTTACATTTATTTTAGATTTCTATTCTTCCTTAATGCAGTTCTTCAGCTTTCCCCTCTCCCAGCTTATTGCTATCAAACCAAAGACACTTCTGGAAATGTCAGAAGAATTAGACCTCTGTTGTAATTTCATAAACATTTGTTGGGAAGAGAAAACGTTGCAACCTCATCTAATGCTACAATCACTTCAGTCCGCAATCAGTTAATGAGGATAATGAGTTGGCAACCTTAGACCTCTCACACAGAATGCTGGTAAGATTATTTTTTTTCTTTTTTCCTATGTCCCTGAATGGGAACTGAGGGAAGTAGTTAATGATGCTTTTTTTTTTTTAGCTTTTGAGGTCTATTCAGTGGTGGTATTCAGCTGGTTAGGACCGGTTCGGGCGAAGCGATAGTGCCAACCTGCAGGAGGGAGGACCCCCACCCACTCTATGCTGCCCTATTTGGCCACATTTTCTAAGGTGCGCACATGCATGGAAGCCATGTGTGTGAGCCAAGAGCCTGCATGGAAGGCCATCCACATGTGCAGAAGGTGCATATGCTCACAAAGCGAGCCTGACCATGCACACGCTCACAGTTTAAAATTAATTAGGTGAAATTATGTGAAACCCATCTCTGGATCTCTTGAAAAGTATTTCTTACTCTGTCTAAAAGATCGTCAACATTTGTGAATTGGAACCAAGAGGAATCTGAATAGCAGCTAATTCTCCAGAGAGTCAGAGAATAGTCCTTCCCAGTAAGAACTTAATGTAAAAACTCACCCCATCACACGGTGCTAGGACTCAAACCGTGGGAATAAAGACTATCTCCAGCATCATTAAGGCACTGAGCCACCATGACTCTAGTTCTTTGATGATCAGAAGGACATTTTCAGCTTGAAGTCTAAGGAGACAAAAGGAGTTCTGACTTAGGCTTCCCAAGAGCATTGAAGCAAACTCCTGGTCCTGAGAAAAAAACCCTTTTATTAATGTACTGTGAATTCTGCTCATTCACACACAGTGAAATCTTTCAAGGGAGGATTTACCGTCACAGACCTTAACTGGCATAGAGAGCTGCCAGGCCGATATCTACAAAACTTGGCAAGGAGCCTCGGAGAATCACAAACCAATTAAGTGAACTAATTGTCTCCTGCAAACTCCGCTCCCCTTTCGCTCCTCTTTTATTTCCTCTAGGAGGGGCCATCCACCTGTGGCCTTACTCCCAAGTCAACCCCTGTTCTTTAGCTGTTCCCTTTGTCTGGTAACTCTGCCAATGCACACACTGGGAACTGGCTCCAGCTGTTCTTCTGCCTCACTGATGTCTGACTTTGAAGGCAACTGATAACTGGCATATGGCTCTGGCCCCCTTTCTGCCTCCAACACAGAGCCCTCATCAGAGCCTTCCCCAGACTCCAGGACTGGCCCATCTTCCTCCCCAACCTCCTCACTATCTGAATCTGTTGCCAGCTCCGCTGGCTACTGACGGGCCACAAAAAGAGTGGGATGATGAAATGACACCAGTGCCATTCCCTTTTTACATGTAGAATAACATTGCAGGCATGTATGGAAGGGGTGACACTTTATATTTGATAACAACAACAATCATCCTTCTTATCTGATACTACTAATACAGATTCTTATATAAAAACTGGTACTGGTAATGATAACCTCTGGATATCTGTGTGCTGTTGTATTTTTTTAAATGTCTCAATTTAATAATTGGGTTTTTTAAAATTAATACATATTCTCTTCAAGCCTTTTTAGTAAGAGAGATACAGTTGGATATGCAAATAAAAGGGTGATGAAGCTGCACTTGAACTTCCAGAGACTAATTTTCTAAAAGGCTTAAAGGAAAAAGGCAACCAGTTTGGTGATGTGGTTAAGGTGATGGAGAAGATCTGGGACAGCTCAACCTTAAACCTGAAATGTAAAGGTATAGTTTGTTAAAGTCTGTCTTGTTTCCTTAATTGGGGTGTTGAGTGTATAATGTATAATCCATTTTTAACATTTTTATATGGATAGCACTGGCAAGGAATTTAAACACACAATGAATAACCACTTGTACTTTACACTTTGTGTTAGCAAGTGCTTTCTGGTTCAATTTTATGTGGTCTTCAGAATAGAATAGAATAGAATTCTTTATTGGCCGAGTGTGATTGGACACACAAAGAATTTGTCTTTGGTGCATAAGCTCTCACTGTACATAAAAAGACAAGATACATTTGTCAAGAATCATAAGGTACAACACTTAATAGGGTACAAGTAAGCAATCAGGAAACAATCAATATAAATATAAATTGTAAGGATATAAGCAACAAATTTACATTCCTGCAGTCATAAGTGGGAGGCGATGGGTGATAGGAATGATGAGAAGACTAATGGTAATAGTAAGGCAGCTTTAGTGAATAGTTTGACAGTATTGTAGGGATTAGTTGTTTAGCAGAGTGATGGCATTCAGGAAAAAAACCTGTTCTTGTGTCTAGTTGTCTTGGTGTGCAGTGCCCTATAGCGTCGTTTTGAGGGTAGGAGTTGAAACAATTTATGTCCAGGATGCGAGGGGTCTATAAATATTTTCACAGCCCTCTTTTTTTACTCCTGCAGTATACAGGTCCTCAATAGGAGGCAGGTTGGTAGTAATTGTTTTTTTATGCAGTTCTGATTATACTCTGAAATCTGTGTTTGTCTTGTTGGGTTGCAGAACCAAACCAGACAGTTATGGAGGAGCAGATGACAGACTCAATAATTCCTCTAGAGATCAGAATCAGCTGCTCCTTGGGCAGTTTGAGCTTCCTGAGTTGACCCAGAAAGAATATTCTTTGTTGTGCTTTTTTGATGATGTTTTTAATATTAGGTGTCCATTTTAGGTCTTGAGGTCTGATAGAACCTAGGAACTTGAAGGTCTCTATATATTGTGTTGTGTTGTGTTATATTGTATTGTATTGTATTGCATTGTTTTGTATTATATTGTATTATATTATATTATATTATATTAATCATATCATATAATATCATATTATAATATATTCAGATAAATAACCAAATAAGAGAATTTCCTAACAGACATTTTAGTAACTCTTAGCCTATTTCCTTGAAAACCAAGTCACAAATGTACTCTGAATTGATTTCTCAAGGCTCAAAAAGACCAAGTAATTTTTTAAAAAATGGAGAAAGAACTAAAGGTTGGTGAAGATCTTGCCATTATGGTCCAATATTTGCTTTTAATGCAAATATTTTATGGTCCAATATTTGCTTTTAACGCAATTATTTCCATGATCTCACCATTTTTGCTTTAAGCTCTGACCCTCAAAGAATAGAAATTGAATGGCTAAGACAGTTCTCTGCTAAATGAAAATGCTGTTTGGCTATTTGTACTGACTTGGCAGATTCTCAATGCAGGAGAGTAATAAAATAGACAAATGTGTTAAGCTCTCATATATGTTTCATCATGGATGCAGCGCCAAATTAGGAGATTCTTGTTGTATTATTCAGATAAAGCTGACAGACAAATATAGGCAATGTGTTAGGGCTTTACCTGCAAACTCAGCAATCTGTATTCATGGGCATGTGAGGGTTAGCTTCAGCACCCTGGACAGCTGCACTAATTCATATTATTTTCTTGACAATGTGCAACAGTCAGGAATACCTTTTCTATTCTTCTTTCAAATAGGACAGAGACATATTGGAGAGGGAGCCTTACAAAATGAGAAAGGTGCATCTAATGATCGTGTGAATTTGGTAGGCCCAGCCTGAATGTATGCCACTGTTATATTAGAACAACCAACAGCTTAAGGAAGTCTTAAGCATGAAACCACACTATAAAAAAAGATGTTGAGACTCTAGAAAAAGTGCAGAGAAGAGCAACCAGGATGATTAGTGGACCCGGAGGCTAAAACATATGAAGAATGGTTGCAGGAACTGGGCATGGCGAGTCTAGTTAAGAGAAGGACCAGGGGAGACATGATAGCAGTCTTCCAATATATGAGGGGCTGCTACAGAGATGAAGAAGTCAAACTTTTTTCCAAGGCATCTGAAGACCAAGCAAGGAATAATGGATGGAAACTGAACAAGGAGAGAGTCAACCTAGAAATAAGGAGAAATTTTCTGACAGTGAGAACAATCAATGGAACAGCTTGTCTTCACTCTATCAGCTCACTCGTCTCACAGGACTGTTTGTTGTGAGGAAAATAGGAAGAAGGTGTGTTGCAGAGGTGTGTTGCTGCCTATTAAACCTGGTTCGGCTGAATCGATAGTGGAATTCAGGCCTGGGTTGCTGAACTGGCAGTGATCCAGGCCTGCCATGCCTCTGGACCGGTTCCCTCGCTGCCACTGGACCACCACCATTTTGGATTTTAGTGACTATGCATGCGCAGTCAAAGAACAAGTTACATTGAACAGTGCATGGGTGCGCATTGTGTGCGGGTTGCGAACTGGCAGTAACGCCGGCAGCAACCCACCCCCTAGTGTGTTGGATATATCTGCCACTTTGACCTATTCATAAAACTAACAAACAAATAAATAAACAAACAAACAAGCTCCCAATTCCCAACTTCCAAACAATGGATGAAAACTAATCAAGGAGTGAAGCAACCAGAAATGAAGGAGAAACTTTTTAATCATGAGAACAATTAACCAATGTGGAACACAGCTTGCCTTCAGAAGATGTGGGTGTTTCATCACTGGAGGCTTTTAAGAAGAGACTGGACAGCCACTTGTCTGAAATGGCATAGGGTCTCCTGCTTGAGGGTTGGACTAGAAGACCTCTAAGGTGCCTTCCAGCTCTATTCTGACCTATGACTTGATTAGAGTAGAAGTAGGACTTATTTGGAGATCTGATGGGTGCTTTGTCCAATTATTCTGAAGAATGTCTATCTGTACAGTCACTAATAGTCAATACTGACCTGATGGGATTTAATCAACCAACCAACCAACCAACCAACCAACCAACCAACCAACCAGTATTCTCAATTAAAGTTTCTTGGGGATTACAGTGGGCAGTAAACACTAAGAAATATTATTTCTCACTTTTCTAAGTTCTAATGATGATGCGTTCAGCAATTCATTAGAACACGAGTTAGCTGGAGAAACCATAGTAAGCAGTAACCAAGGCAGATGTTATTCTATATGAGGTAAAATGTGATCTGGTTTTCATCCCTTCCTTCCTTCCTTCCTTCTTTCCTTCCTTCCTTCCTTCCTTCCTTCCTTCCTTCCTTCCTTCCTTCCTTCCTTCCTTCCTTCCTTTTCTACTTTACAAAGTAGCAAGTAGTGATTTTTTTTAGTTTTTAAGCAGTGATTTTTTTTATGTTAAAAAAACTGAGGTTAGTGATGATATGTTTGTGTATCTAATTGTAGCTTTGGCCATTCTGAGAAAGATCCCCCCCCCCCCCCCGCTTTATAGTCAGCAAGTAAACAGCACTGGGAATAAATAATTTTTATATCAAGACTGCCAAACCTGTTTTTTCCTGCCAGTTCTTGGCTGTCATTCTGTTTAGACCAGATGGCCCTTTTTGTGTGCCTGTATATTCTTAATTCTCCCTCCCCTTTCAGAATTGTTCTGATATTGCAAAAGATGAAATTTACATACGGTTTTAGAAAGTATGTATGCAAGCGTTCAGTTCTTCCTTTTATTAGATAAAATCAAAACTGACTCATTCTTTGATCAGTTTTGAATATTAATCGACAGTGACATTGAAGAGAGCTGGACCATGCTCAAAATCTAAGGAAAGTTTGGACTGGTTAGTAATCCAATGGGAGAATTCCAGAGAATATGAGGATTGTAGGCTAGATGAAAATTCAAAAGAAGGGGGAGGGGGGGAGGAGGAGGAGGAGGAGGAGGAGGAGGAGGAGGAGGAGGAGGAAGAAGAAGAAGAAGAAGAAGAAGAAGAAGAAGAAGAAGAAGAAGAAGAAGAAGAAGAAACAACAACAACAACAACAACAACAACAACAACAACAAATCCATCTCAGTGATATTGCCAGGAAAATTATATGCAATTATCAATTGAAGGAGACTTGATTATTCATGTCATCTGTGCCACATGGGATTGTGTAATGGTTTGCACAATGCTGCAAACTATAAGTCATGATTGATAACCATAAACTTTATTACTTTGTTATACTTTTAAATGTCATCACATAGAACCCAATTGTAGTGTTTATATTGTACACTTGTCTTGGTTTCCTAGGGCAGAATCCAACAAGCTCAATTGTGATGTGTGATTAAATTATTGTGAGTGAAGGCAAATATACATGTCCCATGATGATGTTGCAAGATCCTATCTGAGATTAGAGATTTTGACTTCTGAGCTTTCAGAATCGTGCTGGAGCCCATCTTTGGGGAATTTCTCTCTAGCAGAGTATGTGTTGGTCTGTGTGTGTTATTGATACTTCTGGTTGTAAGTGGCTTTTTAGATGTCCAATGTTGATTGGGATGTGCTGAAGGCTGGCTTTTAAGTCATCAGCTGTTGTTTGCTTGTGCTTCCAAGCCCTTGCCTGGATAGGATGGTGGTAAATCAGTATTCCCTTTGACTGATATTCAGTTTCAAAGAAGTTCCTTGGTAAGGCCACACTTGGAATACTGCATTCACTTTTAGTTGCCACGATGCAAAAAAATGTGGAGACCCTCTTTTTTTATTAGAGAATTTAATGGTTTTACAAATATTTTCCCTTCCCCTTCCCTCCCTCCACCCCAACCCTATCCCTCCCCCAACCTTCCCTCCCCCCTACCTCCCAGAGCAAAATACAGGGTATAAACATTTAACAATCATACACTAACATAAGCTAACAATAGCATCCTATCTACTCTTGTACTTTAACTTCCCTTTTATTAAACTAACTTTAGATAAATTGTAACATTCCTTGTTCATTCATAAGCTAATTGGAATTTCTTAATTCGATATTTATTTTGAATGTAGTCAATCCATCTTTTCCATTCCAGCTTGTATTTCTCATCTGAATAATCCTTCAGATATGCTGAAATTTTGGCCATCTCTGCTAAATTTGCTACTTTTAACATCCATTCTTGAATAGTAGGCAGTTCTTCCCTCTTCCAGTACTGCGCCACCAACAATCTTGCTGCCGTTATTAAATTCAAAATCAAATTAGTCTCTATAACTGTACAATCTGTAATTATACCTAACAAGAACAGCTGGGGAGTGAACGTTATCCTCCTTTTAAGAATATTTTGAATAATCCACCATATTTTTATCCAAAATGCTTTAACTTTTTTACAAGTCCACCATACATGATAATATGTAGCGTCAGCACAATCACATCTCCAACATTTAGATTGTAAATTTGGATACATACAAGCTAACTTTTTAGGACCTAAATGCCATCTATAGAACATCTTATAAAACTTCTCTCTCAAGTTTTGAGCTTGTGTAAATTTTACACTTCTTACCCAATTTTTTCCCCATGTTTCCATCAATATTGGTTCTTCAACATTTTGTGCCCATTTTATCATGCACTCTTTAACTAACACTTTTTTCAAATCTATTTCTATCAGTGTATTATATAACCTTTTTATATGCATTTGACTCTGATCCCTAATTTGATTTACCAAATTATCTTCCTTTTGTATGATACCAATTTTCTGGTCTTTTTTCCATCTAGCCTGTAACTGTCCATACTGAAACCAGGTTTGAATTACCCTTTCTTCTCTTAATACGTTCAGGGGTTTTAGCTGTGGTACACCTCTTTCTATGTTGAGAAGCTCTTTATATGTAATTACGTCCTGTTTTTGTTCTATACTTATATTCTCTGGATACTGCCCACATAGGTATCTAATCATTTAACTTGTATTGATATTTTTTCCAGACAGGCAATAGAGCATTCCTTAATATGTGGCTTTTAAAAATCTTGTCCACCTTCTTGTCATATATTAAATAAGCATGCCAACCATATACCAAATCATATTCCTCAATATTCAATATTTTATCCTCTGTTAAGTTAATCCAATCACTAATTGTTGATAAAACTACTGCTTCATAATATAATTTTAAATTGGGCATTTTCAAACCTCCTCTTTCACGTATATCTTGCATTATTTTAAGTTTTATTCTTGGTTTCTTCCCTGTCCAGACAAAGTTATTAATACTTTTCTGCCATTCTTCCAGGTTTGCATCTTTTTAAAGTATTGGTATCATTTGAAAAAAAAAAAACTTGGGCAAAACATTCATTTTAACTGCTGCTTTCCTACCCAGTAAGACAATTGTAGTTTTTTCCATTTGTTCATCTCTATCTGTATTTTATGCCATAATGGTTCGTAATTATACTTATATAATTTCACATTTGAGGTTGTAATATAAACTCCTAGATATTTAACCTTTTTAACTATCTCACATCCTGTTATTCTTTCCAATTCTTCTTTTTGATTTATAGTCATGTTTTTAACTATCATCTTTGTTTTCCCTAAATTTATTTTAAACCCAGATACTTGACCATATTGATTAATTATGTTCCTTAGACCTACAGCTGATTTCCCTGGTTGAGTTAAAGTTACAACCAAGTCATCCGCGAATGCTCGTACTCTATTCATGGTGCCTAATCTTAATTCCCTGTACATCATCTGAATCACATATTCTATTCAGCAATAATTCCAAGGTTAAAATAAACAATAATGGAGACAGGGGACATCCTTGTCTTGTTCCTTTTTCAATTTTAAAAGGTTCTTTTAAACTACCATTAACTATAATTTGTGCTGTTTGTTTCTGGTATATTGCATTAATAGATTGTATAAAGTACTCTCCAAACGGCATCTTTTGTATTATTTTCATTAAAAACTGCCAATCCACTCAATCGAATGCTTTCTCCACATCTAAGAATATAAGCACTGCAGGGATTTGGTTATTCTTTCCCAAATACTCCAATGTATTAACAATTTGTCTTACATTACTTTTCATTTGTCTCCCATGTATAAAACCAGATTGATCATTGTGAATCATTTGTTGTATAACTGACATCAAGCTATTTGCTAGCATTTTAGCAAAAATTTTATAATCTGTATTGAGTAGTGATATAGGCCTATAGTTTTTTGGCTGACTGTGATCTTGATCTTCTTTCGGAATCAGGGAAATAAAGGCTGTTCTCCAAGATGGTGGTACCCCTACTCCCAGTTGTATTTTATTAAATAGTTTCTTAAGAGGTTCTACCATTTTAATTGTAAATTTTTGTAATAAACCGCTGTCAGTCCATCTGTGCCAGGGGCCTTACCAACTTTTAGCTGCTTAATTACCAGGAGAATTTCCTCCGTGGTTACCGGTTGATTCAGTCTTTCCCTTTGCTCATCTGTAACTATGGGGATATTCTCTTTCTCCAAATATCTATCTATATCTAAACCTTGTATTTTATCCCCAGCATACAGTCTCGTATAAAATTCTTAAAAAGCCCTTTTAATCATATCCTGTTGATAAACTTCTTTACCTTTGTACTCTATTTTCTCTATAGTACGAGACTTGTTTTTTCCTTAACATGTATGCTAACCATCTACCTGGTTTATTTGCATTACAAAAAGTATTGTGTTTGGCGTATAACAAATTAGTTGCTACTTGATCTGGCATCAACATGTTAAATTGCCCTCATAGTAAAGTAATTGCTTCTTTTGTCTACTTGTCATCTGGGTTGGATATTAGTGCCTGTTCTTTCCTTTTTATCTCTTCTTCTAGTTCCCTTCGTTTATTCCCTAAGTTTATTAAAACACCTCTCATATATGCTTTACTTGCATCCCAAACCATTTCCATGGATATTTCCTTATGCATGTTAAAAGCAAAATATTATTTCAAACTGAATTAAGACGATATCTTTCACCTAAATAGTTCACCACCAGTCCAGCCAGAGCCTCCCATCTATACTGTATCTGACAATTTCTAAGTTCATCCACTAGAAATGCATAGTCCTTTCTGGATCTCAACATTTTTGGGGGAATTTCTTTCAATACTGCCACATCCTGACCTGCCACTTGTAGCTTGTTTTTATAAGTCGCTTGTAATATTCCATTCCTAGTTGTCCTGGTGACAAAGTAGATTACAATATCTCTTGGTAGTTGTCTCTGTCTGGCAATCTATGAATTAACACGGTAAATTTTGTCCATCTGCCAATCATATTCTGCCTTTGGTTCGCCAGTTAATTGAGCAAAAGCTTCTGCAAAAATCTCTCTCAAATTTTCTTGGTTATGTTCTTTCAGGCCTCCTATTCTCAAAGCAAATTCCATCACTCTATATTGTATCATTGTGACCTCTGCCTCTGACTTATCGATCTTACTTTGTGCCTCCTCAACTTTATTCTCCAAATTGACATTAAACTGATTAATTTCTTCCACCCTATCCTCCAGTGATGTTACATAACCAGATAAGCCCTTAAGTGCATCCACTATATCCTCTCTTATCTGTTGGTTGCGGGTTTGGATTAAATCCTTAACTTCAGACATTTCATCAGACACATCTTTAAAAGCATTTGAAATCTTTCCTTCCAAAACAATGGCTTGTTCCTTTAAGGAATTTTGGAGGGCTTCAAGTGTCAAGGTTTGTGTATCTGCTGGGGGTAATAAAGACTGCAATTTCTGTGTCTGGGCTGGGGATCTTCCAGCGCTCTTGGAAACACTTAATTTTGTTTGTTTTGAAGCCATTTCCAAATAATCAAATCAGACTTTTCAACAGCCAAATTAATAAGTCCAGAAAGTCCACCTATTCCCCAGATTTGTTAAATCTTGTAGCTTGTTAGTAAAGTAATGCTGTTTTCTTTAATCTTGAGCTCTTGAATCTTTTAACAACGTTAACAGGCACTTAACAAATACTATCCTTTTTAAGTTTCACTTTCACCACCTTTGATATTCAGGCGCCATCTTCCCTTTTGCTCCCTTAATCTTCACAGAAGGAAGTATTAGTACATCGGAATTAAAATTTGTACTTGCAATTGTAGTCACTCCTGTATGTGCTCTGCCTGCATCCTATTCAAATGTAGATTAAAACATTGATTGCAGGGGTGGTCATGATGTTTTGTTTCTGCGAGAGCAGAAGCGTCCCGGACAAGGAGTTTGTCAGGCTGCTAGGGAGCTCTCACCCTTTGAGCCCCAGATTTGCTTCTGGGGGTCTAGGGGAGCTCTACCCTTGCCCGGCTGCTCAACCCCCCCCTTTTCCCAAGGGGAGAGTTTTCCAGCTGCTAGACAGCTGATCTACACTGTTCTAGCAGCTTGACTCAATCACGGAGGTGGCGTTCCCTAAGGAGCGTCCTTCAACGCTGACAGTGCCACCAGAAGCCAAAGATGTGGAGACTCTCGAAAGAGTACAGAGAAGAACAACAAAGAGGATTAGAGGACTGGAGGCTAAAGCTTACAAAGAACAGTTGCTGGAATTTGATAAGTCTAGTTTAATGAAAAGAAGGACTTGGGGAGACATGATAGCAGTCTTCCAATATCTCAGGGGCTGCCACAAAGAAGAGGGAGCCAAGCTATTCTCCAAAACACCTGAGGGCAGGAGAAGAAGCAACGGGTGGAAACTAATCAAGGAGAGAAGCAACATAGAGTCAAGGGTAATTGTTCCTGACAGAACAATTAATCAGTGGAATAACTTGCCTCCAGAAGTAGTAAATGTTCCAACACTGGAGGTTTTTAGGAAGAGATTGGATAACGCTTTGTCTGAAGTGGTCTAGAGTTCCCTGCCTAAAAAGGGGGTTGGACTAGAAGACCTCCAAGGTCCCTTCCAACTCTGTTATTCTATTCTATTCTAAAATTAGATCATTGGTTCTATGCAATGCAACAGGGGGGGGGAATGAACCAATAGAGCAGAAGAGTGCAGGTTGAACCAGAATTGGAATGTGCCTGACCTCTAAATGCAATATCAAAGCAGACTAGATTCAGTAAATTAAAAAAATAGCTTATTATTTTTCTGAACTTTATTTCATGAGCCCACAGGTTCAAATAAATCAGCTCCCCAACATTGTTCTCTGATAGAGCAGCATATGTACTTGAGATGTGGTGCAAGAAACTCAGGTGGAATCCAATAAAACAAATTTCTATTCTATTGATGGGCTCCAGCATGAGTCCAAAAGCTCAGAAGATAAAGCCTCTGGTCCTGATGTCTGACCCAGATTGGATTTAATTGTTTTTGATTGTATTAATGGTTGTGACTTTCAGATTGGGGGCAAGTTGGTTTAATGTGTGTAAATCTACCCCTGGCACCAACCTGAGAGTGGAAAGCATTAAACCCACAAACAGAGGTTCAGTCACATGACACAATCTTTCCAAAACACAATCCTTCCATCTGTCCATCCTTTAAACCTTTCATCCATCTTTCAACCAACCAACCTACCTACCTACCAAACAACCTTTTTAAAGAAGAAAAGTTTAGTGGATATCTTCAGAATGAATAATTAGGATATGCTAGATGGTGCAGTGGTTAGAGTGCAGTACTGCAGGCTACTTCTGTTGACTGCTGCCTGCCTGCAATTCGGCAGTTCAGATCTCACCAGGCTCAAGGTGGACCCAGCCTTCCACCCTTCCGAGGTCAGTAAAATGAGGACCCAGATTGTTGGGGGATATAGGCTGGCTCTGTAAATGGTTCAGAGAGGGCTGTAAAGGAAATCCTGTGCATGCCCAAGATGGTGTCCTGTCGTGTTTGAAGAGAGCTTCGGGGAGATGATTGTCCGTTTTGGGGCTTGCAGGGGGTAACCTATCCCTATCATATTGTTGCTTCCAGGTCCAGCTATGAGAACGTCCTGTGGATACCCTTGAGCTGCGATGTCCTGCCTTGTAGCCAGAACGTCGTGAGTGAAATGGGGTGGTTGGCGGTGAAAGGAGAATGGAGAGCATTGGCAGCTGCCAGCGTAGGTGTGGTCAGTGGCTGCAGCAGGATGCCTGGCCTGGGGTCTCTGCAGCTGGCATGGGTGTGGTCGGCGGTAGCGGCGGGACGCCCGGCCTGGGGACTCTGCAGCTGCTGCTCCCCACGCCATGGTGTTATCCCGGTTGCTCCCCCCTCCATCTCGCTTAAGGACATGATAGATTGGATCAGTGGGGAGTGGCTGAGGCAGCTGGCATGGATATTGACACCAGCGGAAGATGGCTTTGGTAGTTGCCATGGGCGCGGTTGGAGTGGGGGGTCCTTCATTGTGGCCCCCTCCGGTATCACCGCCGTTGCCTGGGCCACCATACTGTGCCATTTGGCCATTTGGCCCCTCCTCCTGTGACACTATGGACTGGGTCAACGGAGTGTGGCCCTGGCGATGGATATGAGCACGGCTGGCGTGGACGGAGCTTGGCTGTTGGAGTCATTGAAGTTGGAGCAGCCATCGCTGCCACCGCTGCCCTCACCACTGCCACCACTGGCTGCTTCACCACCTCGCAATCTATCATCTGCTGCGATTTTGACAGCTGGCCTTTACTTTTACACACTGTCCTTAACACTGACCATTTCTATGATGGAACCAAGCTTCCTGCTACCCCCTTGAACACTGTTGGCTGCCCCCTCCCAAGGACATGTCATCTCCTCATTCCATCTCCCCATGATGTCATCCCGTTTGGTTGATGCCACACTCTGCTCTATGTTATACTGCGACAGAACTTTACTCCCTCCGGGAACTCCCCCTTTCCCAGGGATGGCCCTCTTGCCTATCAAGACGCTTCCTTAATGATGGATCTTGGGATCCCAAGAGGTGGCATGCAAAGAAGAGATTTCTTAGGGTTTTTTTACAGGGGTTTTTAAATCAAATTTTAAGGGGGGGCAGGGGGGTTGGTTCGGATGGCTCAGACAGGCTTGTGGGGGAGTCTGCCAGGGCACAGGCCAGAGCTAACTAATGGGCATGGGTCGGGAGTGCTGGGAAGGGTTGGGATTCCAGGGGAGACATTAAGCCATTCCATTGGGGGGTTTACCATCTCTTTGTGGGAGAGGCAGATATGGTGGGGGCCGAGGGCCAAATTATGTTCGGAGGACACGGGTTCACTGTTTAAGAGGGATTGCGCGTTCCGATCCTCATCGCCCTTCTCGCACCCCCGGGTGCTCGGGATTACAGGACCCTGGTCTCCGGCTGGTGTTGTTTAACGCCAGGTCCATGGTGCATAAGGCTCCCCTCATTTACGACCTCATACAAGAGGGTAGAGCAGATCTGACCTGGTTGGGCCATGAGGTGGGTGTTCCCCTTAGTGAACTATGCCCATCAGGCTTCTGGGCGTTTCACCAGCCGAGAGCCCAGGGCAGGGGCAGGGGGGTGGCAGTGGTTATTAGGGAAAGTCTCAGACCTCAGGAGGTCACTGTGCCTCAGATAGGTGGGTGTGAGTCCCTTTTTGTGAAATGGGGCCTTGGAGTTCAGGTGGGCCTTTTTGTTACGTACCTCTCTCCCTGCTACGTTTCATCGGCCCTGCCGGAGCTGCTAAATGTATTAGCTGGATTGATTTCCCCAGGCTTATGATCCTAGGGGATTTCAATCTGCCTTCCATTGACGAGACATCCAAGTCAGCTCGGGAGTTCATGGCTTCATGACGGCTATGGACCTAACTCAGTTAATTCAAGACCCCACCCATAATAGGATCATAACACACTCGACCTGATTTTTGTCTCTGGGCAGTGGATGAATGATCTAGATTTAGGGGATATTTCTATTCAACCACTGTCATGGTCTGATCATTTCCTCATCAGGCTTGACTTCCTTACTGCTACCCCTCATCGCAGGGAGGCGGAACTAACTAGATGGTTCCACCCCAAGGCCTGATGGACCCTGAAAGGTTCCTGATGGAACTTGGGACTTTTCCTGAATCCCTTGCTCACAACTTGACTGAAGCCCTAGTGGAAGCCTGGGATAGGGCGGCCACTGGGGCCTTGGATCGCGTTGTGCCTTTGCGGCCTCTGACCCGGTGTCGATCCCAGATGGCTCCCTGGTTTACCGAGGAGCTCCGGGAGATGAAACGCTGGAAAAGAAGCCTAGAGAGTGGTTGGAGGGCCAGCCGGTCCAAATCTGATCGAACACTAGTAAGAATTCATATTAAATCCTACTTATTTGCGATAAAAGCGGCAAAACGGCAACATTTTTCCGCTCTTATCGCGTCCGCAGACAACTGCCCAGCCACCCTGTTTAGGGTGACCCATTCCTTACTTAACCAAGGAACTGGGAAAGACCCCTTGCAGGGTAGGGCTGAAGAATTTGTTCAGTATCTGCAGGATAAAATCGCTCAGATCCGGACAGGCTTGGACTCTGACTGGGTAGATTCAGGCGAGTCGACAGGATGAATCTTGTGGAGACAATCTGGGATGAATTTGACCCTGTGATCCCTGAGGGCATGGACAGGATTATGGGGAGACTCAGTGCTGCCACTTGTGTGCTGGACCCATGTCCCTGTTGGTTAGTTTCGGCTTCCCGGGAGGTGACATGAGGCTGGCTCCAGGCGATTACCAATGCTTCATTGAGAGAGGGGTTCTTTCCCACTGCCTTGAAGGAGGCAGTGGTGAGGCCCCTCCTTAAGAAGCCTTCCCTGGACCCAGCTTCTTTAGCCAACTACCATCTGGTCTCCAACCTTCGCTTTGTAGCAAAGTTTGTCGAGAGTGTGCTAGCACATCAGCTTCCCAGTACCTGGATGAAACTGTCTACCTGGATCCGTTTTGGTCTGGTTTCAGGCCTGGGTACAGCACGGAGATGGCATTGGCCGCGTTGGTCGATGGTCTCTGGCGGGCCTGGGACAGGGGCTGCTCCTCTGTCCTGGTCCTATTAGACCTCTTGGCGGCTTTCGATACCATCAACCATAGTATCCTACTGCGACGACTCGGGAGGTTGGGAGTGGGGGGCACCGTTTTATGGTGGTTCTTCTCCTACCTGTCGGATCGGTTGCAGTTTGTGTTGACTGGAGGGCAGAGATCGACCCCCAGGCGCATCACTTGTGGGGTGCCTCAGGGGTCGGTTCTCTCACCCCTCCTGTTCAACATATACATGAAACCGCTGGGCGAGATCATCCGTGGTTTTGGGGTACGGTATCATCAATATGCTGATGATACCCAACTTTTCATCTCTACCCCAAACCACCCAAACGATGCCCTCGACGTGATGTCCCGATGCCTGGAGGCTGTGCGGATCTGGATGGGGAGGAACAGGCTCAAGCTCAATCCCTCCAAGACTGAGTGGCTGTGGTTTCCGTCATCCCGATTTGTACATCTTGTTCCATCTTTGACGATAGGGGGAGAAATTTTAGCTCCCTCAGAGAAGGCTCGCAATCTGGGAGTCCTCCTGGATACGCGGCTTAGTTTAGAAGAACACCTGACGGCTGTGACCAGGGGGGCCTTTTACCAGGTTCACCTGGTACGTCAGTTGCGCCCCTTCCTGGATCTATGCACAATCACTCATGCCCTCGTCCTTTCTCGCCTGGACTACTACAATGCTCTCTACATGGGGCTGCCCTTGAAGAGTACCTGGAGGCTTCAGCTGGCCAGAATGCGGCTGCGTGGGTTATCATGGGGGTACCTAGGTGCTCCCATGTTTCACCCCTTTTTAGGCAGCTTGCACTGGTTGCCGGTTGTTTTCCGGGTGCGATTCAAGCTACTAATTATGACCTTTAAAGCGCTCCATGGCTTAGGCCCAGGGTACCTGCGAGACCACCTACTGCCACCAGTAGCCTCCCACTGTCCAGTGCGATCCCACAGAGTTGGCCTCCTCAGGGTGCCGTCGGCCAGACAGTGTCGGCTAGCGACCCCCAGGGGGAGAGCCTTCTCTGTGGGAGCGCCTTACCTCTGGAATGAGCTGCCCCTGGGGCTTCGCATAATCCCCGACCTCCTTTCCTTCCAACACAGCCTAAAAAGTTGGCTTTTCCAGCAAGCCAGCCTGGCCTGTTAATTTTATCTAATTTTAAAATGTTAGTGTTATATTAATTCGGCTTGTTTCTTGCATTGTGTCTAATTTTCTTTTAAGTTTTGTAATATGTGTTTTTTAATGCTGTACGCCACTCTGAGTCCTTTGGGAGAAGGGTGGCATATAAATCCAATAAAACAAACAAACAAACAAGACAACCAAATGATCTGAACTAGTCACATTGTCTCATCCCTAAGAAGGAAGCAATGACAAACCACTTCCAAAAAACCTTGCCAAAAAACCTGCAGAGACAAACCCAAGCCTTCTCTGTGGGAGCACCTTCCCTCTTGAATGAGCTGCCCCCGGAACTTCACATAATCCCCGACCTCCGGTCCTTCGGACGCACCCTAAAAAGTTGGCTTTTCCAGCAAGCCGGCCTGGCCTGTTAATTTTATCCAATTTTTAAAATTTTAGCGTTATATTAATTCGGTTTGTTTCTTGGATTGTTTCTAATTTTCTTTTTAGTTTTGTAATATGTGTTTTTTAATGCTGTATGCTGCCCTGAGTCCTTTGGGAGAAGGGTGGCATATAAATCCAATAAAACAAAACAAACAAACAAACAAACACTGTGATGGGTTATATAAGTGTAAGTGCTATTACTATGCTAATTCCATCCTCTGGAGAACAGTAGCAACAGTAACACCAATTGTGATGGAAACAATAAATAGATATGTGAGTCAATCCTCAAACTAAAGTCAAAGTCAGACTTTCAATTAAATTGACTAATTTAAACCCAATCAGGCCTCATTTTACAATAGTCCCACACTACCATAAACAATTGTATGATTTTAGAAAAGTCAGAATTTTTAAAGGCAAAAATGCTATTAGACCTTTTTTCTAATTTGGTCTTTCAAGTAATTGCAATTATATATTATTTTCAAATCCTGCTTTATCTGGACAAGAATTCTAATGGGCCATTCTCTATGTTAGCAGTATCATGAGCAGGGGGACATCCTATTTAGATCACTTTTCCTAACCTCATCCACTTGTTTCAGGGGAAAGAGAAGACCCATGGATTACATTGATTATAATATTTTCAGGAGACAAGAAATACAGAAGAAAGAGAATATGTGGCTAATATTAATTACTGCTAGAATTCCTTCATACAACTATACTAGCTTTCAACATCAACTGAGACAGGGTGAGGCAAAATTGTTCAATTTGTATTATGTAATATTTCTGCTCATGTTGGTCTGCCCTCACTGTCATGCATTTCTATTCCATGGATAATCAACCAATTTCTGTCTAGGAAGATAAAGGATAGGCAACTGGAAACCTCTATGGAAAGAAGACAGGAGGAAAAAGGGGAGGAGGGAAGGAGGGAGGGAAGAAAAGGGGGGAGGGAGAGAGGGAGGAAAATGGGAGGAGGGAGGAAGGAAGGAAGGAAAGAAGAAAGGAAGAAAAGAGGTGGAGGGAGGGAGGGAGGAAAAGGGAGGAAGGAAGGAAAAATAGGAGGAGGGACAGAGGAAGGGAGGGAGGGAGGAAAGGTGGGAGGAAGGAAAGAAGGAAATAAGAAAGGAAGGAAAAAGGGGAGGAGGGAGAGAGGAATGGAGGGAGGAAGAAAAAAGGGGAGGAGGGAGGGAGGGAGGAAGATTTCTGATGGTCCTTGCCAGATTCACACTCTCAAAAGAGAAGCCAGCAAGAAGTTTGAAGTTACTCCACCCCCACTTCTTTTTTGCCCACTGTTGATCATTCTGTTTATCTATTTAGAGTTTAAAAACATCTCTGAAATGATGACTTAATGTGGCACAGGTTGTCTATTATGGAATAATAAATATAAATTAAAATAGCATTTTTCGGAGTATAAGATGAAACGGAGTATAAGACGCACCAAGGTTTTGAAGAGGCAATTTTAAAAAAAGTTTTTGCACTCTACAAACCTCCCAAAAATGGCCCCTTTTTTTCATGAAAACTGGCCCATTGTTTTTCAAAAAAGGGCATGAATAGCTTTTAGGAGGCTTATAGAGTGCTCCTGGAGGCTGGGGGGCAAAATTGAGCAAAGAAACTGTTAAGTAATTAAGCTTCCTGTTAGAAGAACGAGTATGCAAAGAAGCGTAATGAGAGTGATATGGAATAACACGCACAAACCAGCATACAGAGACACTGAATAGTATAAAAATATCGTAGTTTACTATGTAGAAATATAGAGGTATTCATAGTCCGGTTAACAGTCCAAGTCATACACAGTTCAGTCAGTCAGTTATCAATAGTCAGTCTAGCACACAAAGTGGCTAACAGTAGCAAGACTCAGTAACTCACGAGCAGTATCAAACACTGTCCACGATCAGCATCAAACAAACAGAGAGAGAGAGCTAACAGCCATTCTGGCTCCCTCTTATAGCTGCTTGAGGTAACAAGCCAATTACATTTCTTTAACATTTAAAGTAACAGTAACATAATCATAGCTTAATATGCATTACCAAGCCAAGCCTAGGGTTACATCCCTAACAGAAACAGCCCATTTTTCGCTCATTTCTGCCCTCCCCAGGATCTCTCTGAAAGTCTCCTAAAAACTACGCATGGCCATTTTGGTGAAGCGGGTGGAGTTTCAGGAGGCCAAAAATGCTGTTTTCAATGTATAAGACACCCAGATATTCAGCCTCTTTTTTGTGGGAAAAAGGTGTGTCTTATACACCGAAAAATACACTATATGAAAATGGCAAGAGCAATTAACAGGGTAATTGTAAGCCCCCTTATAAGGAAGATTGGGATAACAAATAAAGAAATAAATATTGTAATTTTGAATGGTGACTAAGTGCACTGTTGTA
Source organism: Natrix helvetica (assembly GCF_964273705.1). NCBI lineage: Eukaryota > Metazoa > Chordata > Lepidosauria > Squamata > Natricidae > Natrix > Natrix helvetica. The sequence continues at coordinate 68,501,893 of NC_138558.1, read as the reverse complement.
AGTCGAGCCCTTCCTTTATGAGGTATCTGTGTATGTGTTTATGTTTGTGTCTTCATTGCGCATTTATATATCTACATCAAACTACACTATTCACTATCTTCATGTTCTAATGATGGTGAAGATAGATAGGGACTATCATCACACAATAGGGATGCAGTGGCTCAGTGGCTGATGCTGAGCTTGTCGATCGGAAATGTTGGTTCGAATCCAACATCGAATCCATGGTGGTTCGAATCCCTAGTGCCATGCAACAGAGTGAGCTCCTGTTACTTGTCCCAGCTTCTGCTAACCTAGCAGTTCAAAAGAACGTAAAAAATGCAAGTAGAAAAATAGGAATCAACTTTGGTGGGAAAGTAACAGTGTTCTGTGCACCTTCAGCATTTAGTCATGCCGGCCATATGACCACGGAGACGTCTTCGGACAATGCTGGCTCTTTGGCTTTGAAACAGAGATGAGCACTGTCCCCTAGAGTCAGGAACGACTAGCACATATGTGTGACGGGAACTTTTAGTTTTACCTTATCATCACAATTCTATGCCATTTAAGATTTTCTTTCATTTCAAAAGAAGGTTCCTCTCATGTTTTTTTTAACTTCCTATCAGAATCTTTAGCCTTTTCAAAGTTCAGTCGCAAATTGAAATAAATTCAACTTCTGCTTCTAAAAAGCCGCTGAGAAATCCTCACCGTGAAGCCCCAAAAGGAGAGGGATGAAATATGGCTGATAAATAACATAAAATAAAATACGTGTCAAATTTAGAACAAGAAAAGTATCATTTTATTTCTTTTTAATATTTCACAGGAACACATATTATGACATCGATATTTAATAAGCCGGTACTTTTGATTCCAACTGTCATGTTTGCAACATTGATAAATGCTTCTGAACATAAAGAATTTGACACAGTGTCATTTTAATATTTTCTTATAATGGAAATTCTTATTCATGAGAATTATTTTTTATATCCTGTCCTATTCCACCTATCGCTGTCATTTAAACATGAGAAGTTCATCAGGTGCATTACCTTAAGATGTTATTATTTTCTTCTTTTATAAATAAATGATATCAGTCTGCCATGATAAAATACTGGACCAAGGCTGATTGTCAATTTCTTAAAAACTGGCAGAAGTGAAGATTTATGTTGGCAGTGGATATTCCTTTGAAAGATCTCACATATTTGGAAAAGTTTTAAAGAGGAACTTGGAGTTGCTAAATACATAGAATATACAATAATAGAATTGGAAGGAACCTTGGAAGTGTTCTAATCCAACACCCGGCATGAGTAAAAGAATTTATACCATTTCAGACAAATGGTTGTCCAATCTCTTTTTGAATGCCTTCAGTGATGGAGCACCCCACAACTTCTGGAAGGCAAGCAATTCCATTGATTGATTGCTCTCACCATTAGAAATTTCTCCTTGGTTCTAGGTTACTTCTCTCCTTGGTTAGTTTCCAGCTGTTGTGGTCCACCAGTGACCAGTGGATGTGGCAGTAGATTTGGACAGTGAGGAGGTTGGGGAGGAAGATGGGCCAGTCCTGGAGTCTGGGGAAGGCTCTGATGAGGTCTCTGTGTCGGAGGCAGAGAGGGGGCCAGGGCCGCCTGATAAGTTATCAGCTGCCTTTGGAGTCAGACATCAGTGAGGCAGATGAACAGCTGGAGCCTGTTCCCAGTGTGTGCATCAGCAGAGTTACTGGACGAAGGGAACAGCTAAAGAACAGGGGTTGACTTGGGAGTAAGGCCACAGGTGGATGATGCATAGCCCCTCCCAGAGGAAATAAAAGAGGAGCGAAAGGGGAGTGGAATTTGCAGGAGACAATTAGTTTGCTTAATTGGTTCGTGACTCTCCGAGACTCCTTGCCAAGTTTTGCAGATATCAACCTGGCAGCTCTCCAATCCAGATAAGGTCTGTGATTGTAAATCCTCCCTTGAAAGACTTTGATGGATATGAATGAGCAGAAGTCACATTAAATTCACAAAATGGGGTTTTGTCGAGACCAGGAGTTTGCTTCAGTCTGAAGCCTCAGTAAGAACACCAGCCATTGTTTCTTGTCTTGTCTTTTTGGTCCTTTGAAAATAGTTTGACTCCCTCGTCTTTGTAAGAGGCCTTCAAATATTGGAACAGTGTTGTCATATCATCCCTAGTCCTTCTCTTCATGAGGTTCTAAATATGTTCTCAGTACTTGGTGCCAAATATGGGTGACCTCATTACTTGCCATATCATGAGAGGACATTGGTTGATTGCTCTCACCATTAAAAATTTCTCCTTAGTTCTAGGTTGATTTGGTTAGTCTCCATCCATTGTTTCTCATCTTGGCTTTTGGTCCTTTGGAAAATAGTTTTGTTGCAGCAGGTTGAGGCTTTCACCACAATGCTCAATAAAAACAGGACATGAGACCACGAAGGTAAAAGAGATACAGGTTTATTGATGCATTGATTTCAGCGTATTCACACACCAAATTCTGAACTGCCTGGGTTCGCCCAAGACATTACTTTTATACCTTGCTTCAAACTAAGCGTTCGTAAGGAGTTTTCATACATGAGATAAACAGCTTGAGTAAGGCGTTTCTATGCACGAGATAAACATGACATGTCAAAAAAAACAGAAGTACATTTTGGACTTTTACAGAAAGAGAAATAGTGAGGAAAAATACAAAAAGGGAAGTTCCTATATGTTTTATGCTGTTTTTGCAGTTTCCTACTTGTTCTATCTTACACCCACATTTGGCTTCCTGTGTCCTTCCTTTACAACATCTTGCCACACAGTTTCAGTAATATTTGTAATAATTTTGGGGGAAGAAAGAAATCAAACATAATCAAAGTACATATTAAGTGCTTATTACTGATTTAAAGCTAATAACCTTATATGAGCTGGGGCTCCTATACCCCAGGAAAGTATTGATCTTTGCCTTCCTGTCTCATTCCCCGCTTTTGAAACTTCACCCTAATCAAGAGATTATTGTATAGTGTCATAGACGGAGGAATGTCTGTCCCCTGGAAGAAGTGTGACGTATTCTCCGGCGTTGCCCAACAGTGCCATTGCCTTAGCGGTCGCCCTTTTGTCGACGAGTAATGACATGGTGTTGGTGATGGTACGCACAAAGATAGGGAGGATGCAAGGTAAAATAACACAGCCGGCTACAATCACACCGATGAGAGCCACTATGGCCTGTAAACCTGGAAGTTTGGGGAACTATGAGCCAAAGGTGGAGGCAAAGTCAAATCCTTTCCAACCCTGGCCATGAAACCGAGTCAGTTGGCGCATCTCAGTAGTTAGCTGCTTAATGACTGCCCCTGTTTTGTCTATTTCAAGGCAGCAATTGGAGAGGTTGAATTTTCTGCACACCCCTCCCCCTTTGGCCAGAATATAGTCCAGGGATAACCTATTTTGATATACGGCCATTCGAAGTTTGTCCGTGGCTGTGGACAGGATATTCAGGGACGTATCCAACTTCTGTCCAGCTAGGTCTAACACGGCCTGTAACCTAATAATTCAATTAAGCATGTAAATAGGGGTACAGTATCCCCATGAGCCATCCTCAGCCCATGTAGCTTCACCATAGGTACACACAATGCGTTCTGCACTCCAAAGGATGGATTTTTCATATTCAGCAAGTTCCTTACAAGGGAAGTTAGAAAAGGTTGTGTTGGTGTCCCTCTTTCTTCTATCGAGACCGACGGGGTCATAAATGGGAACCCCCAATATCTGCCTAGATCTGCCGGGCAGGAGGAAAAAAGAGGGTTTGATCCATCCTAGTACACAGGAGCCAGACCAACCAATAGGCAAAGTCTCATAGGCCTGGTTACCACAAATCCAATACATATTATTTGGGGCAGTCCATACAGTGGAGGTGGAGTTAAGGAATCGCAGGAAGGACCTTTTGAATTTGGGAGGTTGGGTGAGATTTGCAGGGGACGTCCATTTGATGTAGGAGGAGTCCCAGAATCCCAGGCAAATCAGATTCCCAATGGGCAGAGGGCCATTTCCTATGAAGCAGTTATGGCCCACCAGATTGGTGGACAAAGCCCACACAACGCCTGATAAGTGTGTCCTCTGGGTAATGTTTCCTGCCAGGGACATATTATTGTAAACCTCAGGGCTTGCTTCCAGGGCTTCCCATGACCATTGTTCTCCCATGTTGGTTCCTCTACACACAAAGCAATTCTTTACTGTTAAGGCCTTGGCCACTTCTTCAGCCAATTCCACAAGGAGATTAACGGGCTTTGGACTAAGTGGAAGGGGCTGTTCTAATTTTCTAAGGTTGTCATAGACTGACCAACCCAGGGATTTAACTTCTCCCTCCCGTATGGTGTGGATGCGGATTGTGATGAAGGTTACGGGGTCTGAACCCGTACCATCAATTCCAATTCCATAACTGATCTGTGGTGGGTGGTTCCTGGATACCTGAAAGGACACTTTGTTGGTTCCAGGGATCCCGAGGAACTCAGAGATGTATTTACACCCTGAGTACCCACCTCCTGTGTAAGTCACACACACAATCCCAACCGAGACATATGTTAACTTGATCGGCGCAGGGGTGAAATGCATCAGGATTCGCAAAGTAGTTCCCTGGTATCCACCTAACGTCACAGGGACACATATATTTATGGTTGTTATAATATGTTTGTCTCCATAACTGGCTGCCACATCCCATCTTTGCAACCTTGTCCATTGCTGTACACACATCAAAAGTTATGGTAATGGGTTGTTGTCCCTGATTCAAAGCCATGACCGATGTTAAATAGTAGAGGTAGGAGTCCTTGGGAGTTATCATCAGGCCCAGGCCGGCCCACACAGGAACATTTAGGCATATGGGGATTACAGGTTGATAGCAAATGACTTTGTTTTGCTGGAGGCAGTAGTTATACATAGTGCCATTTCACACACAAATTTTGGACTGAGGGGTGCAGTGCGCCGGGGCTTGAGTTTGATATACTAAGGTCATTACTGTGTGGTTGCCCATCCAAGCTTTGGTCAGGCATGGCTCGCATTCGTCAAGACCTGGAGCTTGGGGTATATAGCAGATGATGCCTTCAGACCCATTACATCTATTATATACGCGGGGGTTTTGTTGGCCAAATATGCAGTTGGTTAGGTCAAATTGGGAACAGGACCTGGGTTTTCCCATTTTAAATTTCAGGGTATCTTTGTGTACATTGCTGGAGGTTTTGATGAGTTCCCCTTGGGGTGCCTCGGTGGATGCGTAAGCGGGGAGCCTTCTTGGTGGTGAGGACTTCGGCTTCCCTGGTTTGTACCCTCTGAGAGTCCCCAGCCTGACATTGGTATTTTCTGGCATCCGAAGTCGTGAGTGCCAGAAGTGTCAGTGTGGTGAACTTACTGGAGAGGCCCTTAACAATTTGAGTTTTGGTCGAGTTGGTAATGGATTGTCCCTCTTTCAGCCATCTTAGATACCACCTAGTTCCTATGTTGCCCTCAATATGACATTTTAGGGCAACCTGTGATCCAGGCCTGGTCTGAACGTAAATGGGGTTGAGATTGAGGGTGAAGGAGGGGGCTGAGCGTTTTTGCCGAATCCCTCTTCTTTGTTCAACGGGTGTTTTTGTGGGTCGTAGGAGGTGGCACATTGTAGTCGAGTTATATCGCTCATTTGGGGCCCAGGTCAAGAAGTTTGCCTCCAGTCTACATTGCCAAAACTTTCTTCCCTCATGTTCACATGGTGGAAGATCTGCCTCCCAATGGCAGTCGAGGAACCAGGTGTAACCATGCATAAAGTGAGACCCTCCGGGCCCGTAGAAGAAACAGTTTTGACAGGGTGGAAAGGGACCCGGTCCCATATCCTCATAGGGGGATGCCACCACGTATAGGGATTCTATCACAGGTGTTACCCGCTTCCCCCCTTCCCAAGGGGTCTGGAGAAAGATCGTAGGGGTTCTCCAGGGCCCCCGAATCTGCTATGGTGACCTCGTGCATAGTTGCAAAGAGGACCTGGTACAAATGTAAAGAATTAATGATGATCAAGATGAGAAGGAGTCCCACCACGACCCAAATTGTTGGTATAAGGCCCTTTCTAATACATGCAGTCTGCCTTAATCTCTGATCAGTCTCCATTGTAGTTCCTCGACGTGGCGTGTGACCGCAATTTCCACGGGGGGTTCGGTACGTTGCCCATGTGATGGGTGTCAGCATCTGGAGTGACACCTGCAGGGGGGGCTGGTTCTTTGTCACCCGTTCGTAGAGAGACAGCTTCTGGGGTGTCATCAGAAGGGGTGACAATCCGTCGAACCTTACTGAGAGTAAGTTTCAAGGGTTTTGTGGGATCCTTGGTGATCTGCCACTGGGTGGGGGCAGCCAACTTAATATGCAACCAATGGATCCACGGCTTAATTTCAGACACCTTAACAGCAAGGGGAGAACAGATGACAACAATATATGGTCCTTTCCATTTAGGGCCTAGAGGCTCCTTCTTCCAGTCCTTTACCCAGACCTCTTGGCCTGGGTGAAAGTTATGGACTGGAGTTACAATGACATGGGGTCTACATGAAAGTACATATTCTTGTAGCTGGTGGACTATGGCATTAAGGGCTTGCAATTGTTTGATTTTAACTGCCTCCATTACCTGTGGAGTAGTTTGTAGTTGGGGGGGGGGGCAAGAAGATTGGGCACCTGTCCATACAAAAGCTCAAACGGTGAGATGCCAAGCTCCTTGGTAGGTGCACAACACATGGCTAACAAGGCCATGCTAAGGGCATCGGGCCATTTGAGGTGGGTTTCCTGGCAGATTTTTGCCAGTTTGTCTTTGATTGTGCAGTTAGCCCTTTCAATTTCCCCCCCAGAACTCGGGTGAAATGCGCAGTGCAGCTTCCAGTTAATGCCCAGCATCTGCGCAATCTTTTGGGTAGCTTTGTGGATGATGTCAGGGCCATTATCTGAAGAGATACTGGATGGTAACCCATATCTGGGGATGATAAGGTTCAATAAAGCCCTGGTCACCTCAAAAGCCTTCTTGGTTCTGGTGGGAATACACTCAGGCCAACCTGTGTAAGTACAGCAATGACGAGCATAGCTGTATATTGGCTTGAGCGGGGCATGTCGGTGAAATCAATCATTAACGAATCAAATGGGTAGACCCCTTTTGGCTGAGGGCCATGGGGAAGCAAGGGGCCTTGACAGGGGTTATTGGTGGCACAAACTTGACATTGGGCACAAACAGAAGCTGCGAGGCTGGAGAGGTTATTGATGTACACCTCATGTGTCATGGCTTTGGCCAATGCTGTCTTACCAAGATGCAGGGACTTATAGAGGGAGGAAACTGCCTCCCATGCCAAGTGTCGGGGGACAAAAACCCGGCTGTCCGGAAGTACCCACCAGTTATCTACCATGGTTGCCCCTAGCTCTTCTGCCTGTTGCACCTCCTGGGGGGAGTAGGATGGGGGTTGCTGCTGTGGAGGAGTCCACAATGTGAGGCAAGTGGCCTGCATTATGAGGGGCTGAAAAGCGGCCGCACGAGCGGTGTGATCCGCTTTGTTATTGCCTCGCTCAGTGTCTGTCAACCCCTTTTGGTGGCCATCACTGCTACTTCCCTGGGGGCCCACACACTGTCCAATAGTTACAGAATTTGGGGGCCATATTTGATATCCTTGCCTCCCACGGTAACGAGGCCTCTTTCCTTATAGACAGCCCCATGGACTTGTACCATGAGGAAGGCATACTTTGAGTCTGTGTAGATGTTGACTTTGAGGCCTCGTGATAACTCTAGGGCTCTCGTGAGGGCATGTAATTCAGCTAATTGGGCACTTGTACCAGCTGGGAGGGACTTGGCTTCCCATACTTCGTCCATTGTGACCACTGCATATGCCGCTTTCCGAAGACCATTATGCAAAAAGCTGGTGCCATCTGTGTACAGGGCCGCATCCGGGCGTTGGAGGGGTTCATCTTTCAAATCCGGATGTCTGGCATGTTTCCTCAATGGTCTGCAAACAATCATGAGTGGTTTCCATATCGGGCTCAGGCAGCAAGGTGGATGGGTTCAGTGAATGGGACTGAACAAGTTTTATCAGGGGGTTATGGGTAATAAGGCCCTGATACTTGAGCATTTGGGGGTTAGTCAACCATAGATGCCCTTTTCTATCCAGCACTGACCTGAGAGCATGTGGGGTGTATATGTTTTTAAGTTTAAGTTTTATTAGATTTATAGACCGCCCCCTCTCCCCGAAGGGACTCGGGGCGGTGTACAGACATCTCAATAAAAAACCGTATACAAAAATAAATACCCTTAAATTCCCATAAAATCGAATTAAACAATAGGCTGTACAAAGTGATAAAAATTAAAAACAACCTAAGAACCCACCCCTAAAAATTTAAAATACAGACTTGAGGGACTAAACTGTGATTAGGCCAGGCCAGCTAAATTGAACAGGTGGGTCTTAAGCTTCTTACGGAAGGAGCAGAGATCGGTGGTTATTCTGATATCAGGGGGGAGGTCATTCCAGAGGGTCGGGCCCATCACAGAGAAGGCCCTACTCCTGGGCACCGCCCGCTGGCACTGCCTAGTGGACGGCACCCGGAGGAGTCCCTCCCTGTGAGAGCGGATTGGCCGAAGGGATGTATGGGGCAGGATGCGATCCCGCAAATACCTAGGTCCTGTGCCATGGAGCGCTTTAAAGATGATAGTCAGCACCTAGAAACGCACCCAAAAAGCCACAGGTAGCCAGTGCAGCCCGCGCAGGAGAGGTGTTACGTGGGAGTACCTAGTAACTCCCACAATTGCCCGCGCGGCCGCATTCTGAACCAAATGCAGCCTTCGGGTGCATCTCAAGGTGAGCCCCATGTAGAGAGCATTACAGTAGTCCAGTTGGGACATCACAAGCGTGTGGGTGACTGTGTGGAAGGCGTTCCGGTCCAATAGGGGATGCAATTGGCGCACCAGGCGAACCTGGTGAAACTCCCCCCTTGCCCCGGCCGTCACATGGTCATCCATTGACAGCCGGGCATCCAGGAGGACGCCCAAATTGCGTGCCCGATCCATGGGGGCCAGCTGTTTGCCCCCAATGGCCAGTGATGGAACCAACTGGTTGAACCGGGGTGCCGTTAGCCACAGCCACTCAGTCTTGGACGGGTTGAGCTTGAGTCTGTTACTTCCCATCCAGATCCGTACGGCTTCCAGGCACCGGGACATCACTTCGACGGCATCATTGGGGTGGTTCGGGGTAGAGATGTACAGCTGAGTGTCGTCAGCGTACAGGTGGTACTCGACCACGAAACCACGGATGATCTCGCCCAGCGGCTTCATATACGTGTTGAACAGAAGAGGCGAGAGGACCGACCCCTGCGGCACCCCACAAGTGAGCGGCCTCAGGGTCAACCTCTGCCCCCCTATCAGCACACATTGCGCTAGGCCAGAGAGGTAGGAGGAGAACCACCGCAAAACGGTGCCCCTCACCCCCAGCCCCTCTAGACAATGCAATATGATACCATGGTCGATGGTATCAAAAGCGGCCGAGGGGTCTAATAGGACCAAGATGGAGGAGCAACCCCCATCTCTGGCCCTCCAGAGATCATCCACCAACGCGGCCAAAGCCGTCTCTGTGCTGTGGCCGGGCGGAAACCGGACTGGCATGGGTCTAGATAATCAATTTCCTCCAAGTGGCGTGGGAACTGTTGTGCCACCACACTCTCTACAACCTTCGCCAAGAAGCAAAGGTTGGAGACGGGACGATAGTTAGCTAACATAGCTGGGTCCAGGGAAGGCTTCTTGAGTAGGGGCCTCACCACCACCTCTTTTAAGACGGCTGGCAAGAACCCCTCTATCAAGGAGGCATTGACTAACTCCTGGAGCCAGCCTCGTGTGACCTCCCAGGATGCCAGTATAAGCCAGGAGGGACACGGGTCCAATAAATATGTGGTGGCTCGCAGTCGCCCACGCAGCCTATCCATATCGTCGGTAGTAACAGAGTCGAACTCCTCCCAGAATGATGCCTCAAGACCCACCTCCGACGTGCCTTCTAGACCACTGAAGGGGACCCACTCACTGCGAATCTGAGCGATTTTGACCTGCAGATATTCCCCAAATTCCTCTGCTCTACCCTGCAAGGGGGTTTCCCATGGCCTCTGTGAAAGGAGGGAGCGGGTCACCCGAAACAGGGCGGCAGGGCGGTTATCTGCGGACGCAATAAGAGTGGCACAATACTGACGTTTGGCCACTCTTAATGCCACAAGGTAGGTCCGTAAATAGGCTCTTACCTGTGTTCGGTCAGATTCGGAGCGTGAGGATCTCCATCTGCTCTCTAGGCATCTCTTTTGGCGCTTCATCACCCTCAGCTCCTCGGTAAACCAAGGGGCCTGGGTGGATCGCTGCTGCAGGAGAGGCCGCAAAGGCGCAACCCGGTCCAAGGCCCCGGCAGCCGCATTATTCCATGCAGCCACCAGGTCCTCCATCCGGGAGCGGGTCAGGGCTACAGGAAGTGGCCCAAGCTCCATCTGGAACCTATCAGGTTCCATCAGGCGCCTGGGGCTGAACCATCTAAGACATTCCGGTTCCGCCTCCCCGCGATGGGGAGTCGCGGCTGGAAAGTCGAGGCAGAGAAGTGAGTGATCTGACCATGACAGGGGTGTAATGACTAAATCCCCTACTCCCAGATCACTCCTCCACTGGCCAGAGACAAAAATAAGGTCCAGTGTGTGACCTCCCTCGTGTGTGGGGCCCTGAATTACTTGGGTCAGGTCCATGGCTGTCATGGAAGCCATGAACTCCCGAGCTACCTCGGATGTTTCACCTACCGATGGCAGGTTGAAATCCCCCATGATCAATAGCCTGGGGGTCTCAACCGCCATCTTGGCGATCACCTCGAGGAGCTCCGGCAGGGCCGCTGATGCATAGCGAGGAGCCAAGTATACAATCAGCAAGCCCAACTGTCTCCCTGGGCCCCACTTCACCCATAGGGACTCACACCCGGATATCTATGGCACAGTGGACTCTCTCGGCTCAAGGCCTTCCCTTACAATAACCGCTACCCCACCACCCCTACCCAGGGCCCGTGGCTGATGAAATGCACGGTTACCCGGTGGGCACATTACGGTAACCCGGTCTCCCCCTTGTGGCCTAGCCAGGTCTCCGTTATCCCCGCCAAGTCCGGCTCCCCCTCCGAGACCAAGTCGTTAATGAGGAGGGCCTTATTGGCAACAGACCTTGCGTTGCACAACATCAGTCTCAGGCCCCAGCTCTGTAGGTCCTGACCACCTAGATTGCGGGGGTTGGGACGAATGACCGGCCGTATCCAATGACCACGGTCTCCCAACCGGTTGCAAGATCTTTGTCTACCCTCGCACCTGCCCCTCCCCACAACCGTTGGGATGAAAAGACCCTCTACTGGAATATCATTACTCCCCCTCCCCTCAAAAGCTCCGCTCACTCCCTTGCCAACCCCACCTGTCGGCCTGGCACTAGTCCCTCCCTCAGCCTGACTAACACCACCCCCCACCCTGGGACCCCCTAAAATATGAATATTTTTTTTATTAAAAACCCCTTAAGTTTTCGCTTCGGCCACCTCTCTGGATTAATAAATCCCTCATCAAGGTGGGCCCTCGAAAGGGCGGAGGGCCATATTTGCAAGAGGGGGGACTCCCGCAGTAAAATAAGGTCTGCCCTCGAGTATATGATGGGTCATAATTTCAGCAGGGTCTCAATTCGATGAGTTGTTGGCTTATTGGCCTCCTGTGTGAGCAAGGCTGTTCCGGCCATTGCCTTAAGGCAGGCTGGCCACCCCTTTGCTACTGGGTCCAGTTGTTTTGACAAATAAGCGACTGGGCGGTGCCACTTTCCCAGTTTCTGAGTTAGCACTCCTATCACCATGTTTTGTTTTGTGTCCACAAACAACTGAAAGGGTTTGTCTAGATCTGGGAGTCCTAGGCTGGGGGCCTGAGTTAAAGGCGAGCTTGAGTTTCAAGAAGCTATCCTGTTCGGTCTTTTCCCACTGCATCCTTCTCACTTCCCCTGGTGGCTTCATACAAAGGTTTAGCCAGAAGTGCAAAGTTGGGGATCCAAATTCTACAAAACCCAGCCGCTCCCAGAAATCCTCTCAGTTCCTTCCGGTTCCTGGGGATGGGCAACTGGAAATTGGCTCCTTTCTCTCATGCCCCAGGGTTCTCTGTCCTTCCTGTATATCGTAGCCCAAATATCTAACCTCAGCCTGGACCAACTGGGCCTTCTTTCTGGAGGCCTTGTATGTCAAGGGAAGATTTCACCCTGAACTAAACGAGGCTTAGACCGCGGCGTTTTCAAACAGGCATATTCTTTAAGGTGCGAAGAAAAGAAATAAAACATTCTGGAGAAACATATTCTAATTAATAAACAAACTTTAATACAAAAATAATAAATGGAAATAAAACAAAACTAACTAATTGTTACATTTTGGTAAGAACAGCTTGTCTGCCAGTTTTCCTGGTAGACGGACAAAGATCAAAAGGAAAGCTCTGGAATGTGTGAAGAGCAGGCGCAGTACATCATTGTCAGATAAGACCTTATGACCTGCGCAGTAACTCTTTCAGTTTAACTATTTAGTTTCAATTTGTCAGTTCAGGCTAGCAAACAATTTAACGCAGTGACACCCCTTCTTTTGCTAGTTGGGCTGACGTCATCAAATCATCAATTAAGGCACATCTTCTTTCGCAGATACTCGTGTTGTGCCGCTGGAAGTGGTTTTTTGAGCATATCTGCAATCTGATCATGTGTAGAAACATATTGCAATTTGACAAAACCTTGCTTAACTAATTGCTTTGTGTTTTGATAAAGAATGTCAATGTGTCTGGACCTAGAACCTGTGAAATGTGACTCAGAAATATAAACCACCGATACATTATCTTCCATCACGGTGATTGGTCGAATCGGACGTGTCCAGATATCTGTGATTAAAGCATCAAACCATGTTAGAGAATTACAAGCATCTGAAACACAAGCATATTCAGCTTCAGTAGATGAACATGAAACAAAACTCTGTTTTCTCACTTGCCAGTAAACAGGACAACCATTTAGGAACATCATGTAACCAGAAGTGCTTTTGCGTGATTTCTTATCACTTGCCCAGTCAGCGTCAGCATAACAAATTAACTGTGGATGATCAGTGTGTGTTGGTTCTAGCAATAACTTCATGTGTTTAGTGTGTTTCAGGTATTTCAACAACTTCTTAATGCATGCCCAATGAAATTGTGTTGCCTTACCTACGTGTCCTGATAAAAGATTAACACTAAGTGCAATGTTGGGTCTGTTCCAACTACTAATGTATAATAGTGAACCAATGACTGAATGATAAAGTGTTTGATCCTCGAACTCAGGACTTGGTTCATGTGTCAAGTTGTGAAAATCTGTTTGCATGGGTGTCTTTGTTGCGTTAGCATCTTTCATGTTGCAATGATGCAGAATGTGGTCAATTTTCTCCTCTTGTGAAAGACTAAACCCCTTCTGTGTCTTTTCAATCTGAACACCTAAATAAGTGCTAATGTGTCCTAAAGATTTCAGTGTGAAGTATCTCTGCAAACGTTTAGCAAAAATCTCACTCATTTTCTTATTTGGACCAATGTAAACAATATCATCAACATAAACAAGAATCATCTCATATGCATTGTTAGATCTTTTTGTGAACACGCATTCATCAGTTTCGGACTTAATAAAGCCCATTGAATTTAGTTTGTCAGTAAGACATAAATACCACATTAAACCTGACTGTTTTAGACCATAAAGACTTTTGTTCAGGAACCAGGTATCCCATTCTTGCTTTCGGAATCCTGGAGGGCTTTTTACGTAGATCTCTTCATCTAGGTCTGCATGTAGATAAACTGTGTCCACATCAAATTGGAAAACTTCTAAACCAAGAATAGTTGCAGTGGTTAAAGCAATTTTTACGCTTTCAGTTTCTTCTTGTTGGTAAGTGTTTGTGTAGTCCTCAGGATAATGTTGAGCGAAATCCTGGGCTACAAGTCTGGCTTTGTATAAAGACTCACCATTCGGTTTCTTCTTGATTCTGTAGACCCATCGAGTGCCAATAACTTTCTTGTTTGCTGGAGGTTTTGCAGGTGTGAATACATTAAGTTTCTTTAAACTGTCCATTTCATCCTGCATTGCATCATACCATTTGTCTTGCTCTGAATCAGGAAGCTGTTTGATTTGTGTGAATGTCTCAGGAGGAAGAGTAACGTTGCAAATCAAAGGTAATGGTGTTTTTGTCAGTTGCCACGAATATCGTTGTGGAGGGATTCCTTTTGTGACCCTCTTGGAACGTCTTGGAATAACAGTCCAGTCTTCTTCTTCTTCGTCCTCGTCCTCGTCCTCACGTTCGTCACTAGCATCAGCATCCGTGGCTTGTGAAGACGGAACATCAGGTTGTGAAGAACTGGTAGAAGGAATATCTGCCTGTGAATTGTCATCAGGCTGCGTGGTATCTTCAACACCATCTCTAGGAAAATAAACTCCAGGATCATTAGAATGAATCCTGGACCAGTCAATGTCTTCCTCAAAATTAGCAGATTGTGAAATGACAGTCACATGTTTAGGATCAATAAATTTGCACCATTTTGAGTTATCATCAATACCCATGAATCTCAGTCTCTTTGCTACTGGACCTCCCTTTCTTCTTTGACTTAAGGGAGTGTTCACCATAGCATATGAACCAAAAATGTGGAGGTTCTTGAGATCAGGCTTGTAGCCATACAGCATGTAGAAAGGAGTTTGATTGATTACACTGCTCCAAGTACGGTTGACAATGTAATTTGCATATTTGATTGCTCCACCCCAGTATATGCTACCGAGGTTGGCATCTTCTGGAAGACAACGCATCATGGTTTGCAGAACTCCTTGTCTTCTTTCTACGACTCAGTTATGAGCCGGTGTATATGGAGCGGATGTCTGATGAAGAATTCCATTCTTACGCATCCAGTCCTGGAAACGCTGAGACATGAATTCTGCACCACGGTCACTCTGGGTTCTGGCGATGCGAACTTGGTATTGTGTAGAAACAAAAGCTGCAAAGTCTTTAAAGATCTGAAAGGTCTCAGATTTCTCTCTCATAGGATATACAAATCCATATCTAGAATGATTATCTACTATTGTTAGAAAATATTTTCTACCACCAATTGTTGGTGGGAAAGGACCCACTATGTCAGTGTGTACCAAATCAAAAATGCGTGTTGACAGGCGTGTAGCGTGTTTTGGAATCACAGCTGCTTTGGATTTAGCGTTCCTGCAAACTGCACAATCCAAAAACACCTTACACCCCTTTAGATCCAAACCTTTTGGGAACTCCGGCATCTCTCTAAGAACACGGAAACTGGCATGCCCCAATCTTCTGTGCCACTTGTGGATACACCTGGAATGCAAAGGTTTACCAGTTAGTGAATTCTCAACATTAACAGTTTCATGAGGAACCTCAGGTTTGCTCTGAGCAACCTGCTTCTGTTTTCTCTGTTTGTTGGCTTTAGGAGCCTTTGGCATAGCAATGGGTTCTCTCTCTGAAGCAACTCTCTCTGGGCCCGTGCTGTCCCTTTTTGGAGTTTGCATACTTGCCTGTGCTTGCTTTTTAGGCTTTGGCTTTAAGTAATAAACACCACCAATCAGCATGGTTTCAGCAACAATATCTCCATCTTTAACTATGTAACTTGCTTTTTTGAAGTGGTGAACCTGGAACTTTAAATCTCTAGACAAATGACTTTGACTAAGCAAATTACTGGTTGCTGAAGGTATGTAATAAACATCAGGGATGTATGTATCGAGCTCTTTAATGTAAACAGTTCCTTTTCCCACGACCTTGCAAGTGTGGTTGGTGAAGGAGTACAGTTCTCGATACTCGGGCTCTGGCTCGCCCATCTCTGTGAAAAGTTCCTTTCTGTGGGTAACGTGTACAGCTGCTCCACTATCTAAAGTCCACAAAAGACGTCTGTCATACTTTGGATCAGGTTGTGGAACGTTGGTTATGGCCAATGTTGCGAGTGGAGCTTGTGGATCACGTCTTGGACCATGACGACCTTGTCTTCCACCTCTACCTCTGCCTCTGGAGTCTGTTCCTCTTGGCTGGTATGTGACGGGAGCTGGAACTCGTTGGGGACAATCCTGGGTGTCATGTCCCACACGGTTGCAGGTGTAGCATTTTGGCATCCTTGGAGCGTAGCCTCTTCCTCAGAAGGGACGTCTAGCTGGAGCCTTTTATGCTGGGGGTCGTTGCAGATGTGGTGTAGCTAATTTGATAGCTTCTTCCTCCACTAAAAGTCTGCAAACGTGGTTAAGTGTGCGTTGGGCAATAGGCACGTAGTTAATCTTTGCAACAGCATCTTTCCATTCATAATTCAATGAGTTAATGATGATGCTAATAATTTGGATATCATCGATTACATGGCCACTTTCTCTCAATTCACTTCTCATTCTTTTGAGTTTGGTCAAATGTCCACCAATTCGTTCACCAGGTTTCAACTTCGAACCATGGAACTCAGACATGAGCAAACATGAAGATTCAATTGAAACGGGCCTGTAGCAATCTTCCAAAATAGCCCAAATTTGTTGGGCTGTTGCATCAGGTGGAAAGGTAACCTGGAGTTCAGTTTCCATCGACATGAGCAAAGTAGTGGATGCTCTGGTCTCTAGATCTCTCATTGCAGGAGTCCATGGCTGGGCAGGAGGATTAAAAACCATACAGTGTGTGCCTTCTCTGCGAAGCAAGAGTGCAATTCACTGACCCAGGCTTTATAATTCTCTCCTGACTCCTTTAATTTTGACTCACCAGTCAAAGGAGTGACAGAAAATGCCTGCTGAGGGATATGCATTGGAACAACTTGCTGTGCAGGTTGAAAAGCTCGTTGTTGAACCAGGGGGTGCTGTAATTGCACCATTGGCCTTTGTGTGGCAACATTAAATTGACTTCCTTGCATTCGCCTTTGGCTTTGCCTTGTTCCATCTAGGGAGGATCCAACACCACCAGGGGGCGCTGAAGACTTAACCTTTGGAGGCAAAACTTGGGCATCTAGAAGACTTATAGATAAATCTTTCCAACTTTGGTGCAATTGTGTTAACTTTTGCTCTAATAAATTTTCTCCACCAGCAGATGGCAGTGCAGCTTCACTTCTTGGCTGCATCAGACCTTTATACGTGGCCGGAAAAGTAGTAGAACAAAGGAGATCACGTGACCTCGGTGACGTGTACATATCTCTCTGTTCTGATTCGCCTAAAACAATGTCCTCTATGGGGTGTGCCTTAGGTTGTTTATAAGGAGACAAGATAGCATCCTCAGACATTTTGGGAGTGGGGAAACCCCTCCTACTTCTTTCCCGTCTTTCATAATATTCTCTAGCTTCTTTTACGTATTTTTCAAAAAGCTCTATCTGGTCACGATAGCTTTGCATTTCTTCCCCAGTGCCTGAGAAGGATTCATAAGTTTCACTTTCTGCGTGGGGGTGTTTTTCCTCTGCTGGCATTTGCCGCGGAGGCTTTGGCCGGACATCAATTGTTTCATAATCTCCAAGAGTTTGGGAGTGAAGTTTCTCTGGCAACGTAGAAAGTTTTGGCTTTGCCCCCAATATGGTATAATCTTTTGAAGATATTTGGGAGCTTTCATAATGAGAAGGGGGAACTACTGACCTCGGTTCGTAGATCTCACCTCCTGTAGCTCCTTCCTCTTGTTTAAAAATTGCCTCCATAGTTGGCTCGGTTGCTGGAGAAATCTGTTGCTTTTGAAGTAAGTTTGAAGAATCTTGCTCCTCTGTGTCTGAGGGAATCTCTGTATCAGAAGAAATGGATCCTTCCGAGCTCGTTCCATGTTTTTTCTTTTTCTTCTTTGGCATGGCTAGTTAGCCTGGTCGCCTTATCTCTTAAAGATAGCTTGAAGGAAAACAGCCGTAAATTATAACCATCTCTCTGCTTCCATTAATTGTCAAGGGAAGATTTCACCCTGAACTAAACGAGGCTTAGACCGCGGCGTTTTCAAACAGGCATATTCTTTAAGGTGCGAAGAAAAGAAATAAAACATTCTGGAGAAACATATTCTAATTAATAAACAAACTTTAGTACAAAAATAATAAATGGAAATAAAACAAAACTAACTAATTGTTACATTTTGGTAAGAACAGCTTGTCTGCCAGTTTTCCTGGTAGACGGACAAAGATCAAAAGGAAAGCTCTGGAATGTGTGAAGAGCAGGCGCAGTACATCATTGTCAGATAAGACCTTATGACCTGCGCAGTAACTCTTTCAGTTTAACTATTTAGTTTCAATTTGTCAGTTCAGGCTAGCAAACAATTTAACGCAGTGACACCCCTTCTTTTGCTAGTTGGGCTGACGTCATCAAATCATCAATTAAGGCACATCTTCTTTCGCAGATACTCGTGTTGTGCCGCTGGAAGTGGTTTTTTGAGCATATCTGCAATCTGATCATGTGTAGAAACATATTGCAATTTGACAAAACCTTGCTTAACTAATTGCTTTGTGTTTTGATAAAGAATGTCAATGTGTCTGGACCTAGAACCTGTGAAATGTGACTCAGAAATATAAACCACCGATACATTATCTTCCATCACGGTGATTGGTCGAATCGGACGTGTCCAGATATCTGTGATTAAAGCATCAAACCATGTTAGAGAATTACAAGCATCTGAAACACAAGCATATTCAGCTTCAGTAGATGAACATGAAACAAAACTCTGTTTTCTCACTTGCCAGTAAACAGGACAACCATTTAGGAACATCATGTAACCAGAAGTGCTTTTGCGTGATTTCTTATCACTTGCCCAGTCAGCGTCAGCATAACAAATTAACTGTGGATGATCAGTGTGTGTTGGTTCTAGCAATAACTTCATGTGTTTAGTGTGTTTCAGGTATTTCAACAACTTCTTAATGCATGCCCAATGAAATTGTGTTGCCTTACCTACGTGTCCTGATAAAAGATTAACACTAAGTGCAATGTTGGGTCTGTTCCAACTACTAATGTATAATAGTGAACCAATGACTGAATGATAAAGTGTTTGATCCTCGAACTCAGGACTTGGTTCATGTGTCAAGTTGTGAAAATCTGTTTGCATGGGTGTCTTTGTTGCGTTAGCATCTTTCATGTTGCAATGATGCAGAATGTGGTCAATTTTCTCCTCTTGTGAAAGACTAAACCCCTTCTGTGTCTTTTCAATCTGAACACCTAAATAAGTGCTAATGTGTCCTAAAGATTTCAGTGTGAAGTATCTCTGCAAACGTTTAGCAAAAATCTCACTCATTTTCTTATTTGGACCAATGTAAACAATATCATCAACATAAACAAGAATCATCTCATATGCATTGTTAGATCTTTTTGTGAACACGCATTCATCAGTTTCGGACTTAATAAAGCCCATTGAATTTAGTTTGTCAGTAAGACATAAATACCACATTAAACCTGACTGTTTTAGACCATAAAGACTTTTGTTCAGGAACCAGGTATCCCATTCTTGCTTTCGGAATCCTGGAGGGCTTTTTACGTAGATCTCTTCATCTAGGTCTGCATGTAGATAAACTGTGTCCACATCAAATTGGAAAACTTCTAAACCAAGAATAGTTGCAGTGGTTAAAGCAATTTTTACGCTTTCAGTTTCTTCTTGTTGGTAAGTGTTTGTGTAGTCCTCAGGATAATGTTGAGCGAAATCCTGGGCTACAAGTCTGGCTTTGTATAAAGACTCACCATTCGGTTTCTTCTTGATTCTGTAGACCCATCGAGTGCCAATAACTTTCTTGTTTGCTGGAGGTTTTGCAGGTGTGAATACATTAAGTTTCTTTAAACTGTCCATTTCATCCTGCATTGCATCATACCATTTGTCTTGCTCTGAATCAGGAAGCTGTTTGATTTGTGTGAATGTCTCAGGAGGAAGAGTAACGTTGCAAATCAAAGGTAATGGTGTTTTTGTCAGTTGCCACGAATATCGTTGTGGAGGGATTCCTTTTGTGACCCTCTTGGAACGTCTTGGAATAACAGTCCAGTCTTCTTCTTCTTCGTCCTCGTCCTCGTCCTCACGTTCGTCACTAGCATCAGCATCCGTGGCTTGTGAAGACGGAACATCAGGTTGTGAAGAACTGGTAGAAGGAATATCTGCCTGTGAATTGTCATCAGGCTGCGCAGTAACTCTTTCAGTTTAACTATTTAATTTCAATTTGTCAGTTCAGGCTAGCAAACAATTTAACGCAGTGACATTGTACCACTTCTCCTGGAGGAGTTGCAGTAACGCAGAGGTATTAAGGCGACAATCCTGTTCCGTGTGTCCAGTGACTAGCAAGTCATCCACATATTGGAGCACCACATCAGGCGGTGGTATTTCCAGCATCTCCAGATTGGTTGCCAGGGCTGCCCCAAATAGAGTGGGGGAGTTTTTAAAGCCCTGTGGCAAGCGTGTCCAAGTATATTGTTGCTTTTGGCTGGTAATAGGGCTTTCCCACTCAAAGGCAAATAAGTGGTGACTTTTCTGGTTATGGGGATGGAAAAGAATGCATCCTTGAGGTCAATGACTGAAAACCATTTTGCCGTGGGTGGAATAAGTCCCAGTAGGATGTATGGGTTCGGCACAGTTGGATGGATTGTGATAGTGGCCTCATTTTCTGGCCGAAGGTCTTGAGCCATCCTAAAATGTCCATCTCCCTTGGGTATTGGCAGGATCAGAGTATTCCACTTGGAGTCTATAGTCACCAGTATGTGATGGGTCAAGTAAAGCTGGATGACCTCCTGGATGGCCTTTACAATGGGCCTGGGATATGCCCTCTGGCGGATACGGACGGGAGTCCTCATGGGGAGTTCCTCTACTATGATGGGGGCGTGGTGAGCTGCAAATCCAGGGAGGTTGTCCTCCGCCCACAAAGCAGGAACTCTGAACTCCCTCCATTTTCCATCTGGGGTTTCCTGGGCCACCATCATTCTCCACGCTTCCTCCCTAGGAATTTCTAAATTGACCTTGCCGTATTTCATATTCACCGAACACTTTTCATCAAAATATATCTGTGCCCTTAGCTTACATAGCAAGTCTCGGCCAAGCAATGGGAGTGTACAACCTGGGATATAGACAAATTGGTGAGTCAGGGTTCGGCCTGCTGTTGTGCAGAGTAGGGGTTCCAGCAGGGGACATTTTGAGTGGTCCATGTAGCCCCTAATATGTTGATGGAGTGGGACGAAAGTGGCCCCAACGGTTGGGTTAGGACTGAGCGGGTAGCTCCCGTATCCACGAGAAAGGGGATATCTTTGCCTCCTACATTGATTCGGACCATAGGTTCTGGGAGGCGAGGTGAAACCGGTCGGTTTCAATCCAACTCTTCAGTTTTCGCCAATCCCACAAGCGGGGTGCTAGTGAAGCCCTTCCTCCTGCCCCATTGTTTGGGCACCTGGGGGGATCCCTTGGGAGAGTGGTGTGATTCGCTTCTCTTCTTTCCCTATCTGGGTCTCTTCTCTTCTGGGGGCATTCACCTCTCCAGTGGCCATATTCATGGCATATGGCACACTGATTACATCCCAGAGGCCGGGTGGCTCTCTCTCCTTTGCTCCTCCCCCTGCTCTCGGCATCATCATAATGGCGGCTGCCAGGAGCTCCTCCTTCTTTTGCATTCTAAGGTCCTTTTTTTTGAAGAATTTTATTGGTTTTTAAACATTTATGGGGAAAGGTAAAAGGGTACATAGAAAATGTTGGCAGCTCCCGTGCTAGTAGTAGAAATCCCTCCAAATCTCACAATTTTTACAATGTTAAAAACAACGTATAAGAGATAAGCAAAAACAGAATCTTGTTCTACATTATATCAACCATGTGTTTAATCATCTCTTTTTTTGTCACTTTCTAGTATATCAACGATTACAATAATATTTCAAATGCATTTATTTTTGTGACCTGAGCCTTTTCAATATTGCTCCTGCCTCCCTGTCCCCAGATGGAGCCACATCCCCTCCCTCCTTCATATCTTGTACATTACTACCTTTTTCACTACCTCCCATATTTTCGTCCTCTAGGAGAGAACTGTGTTTTTTAATGAAGGCTTCTGCCTCCCCCACTGTATTAATTCTAACTCTGTTTCCTTCCCAAAAGATCAGCATTCCCTCTGGCAATAACCACCTAAACCAAATTCCTTTATTATATAATTTCTTTGATAAGGAGGAGTACTTCCTCCTTTTCTCTCTATTTTGTTTCGGAATTTGCTTAAGAATGGTAATTTCTTTGTCTTTATATTTTAGTGGTCCCCCCCTTTGAGCCCCTAGCACCTTATCCCTCGTGGTCCTCCTAAGAAATTTAACATGTACCTCCCTAGGAACATTATGTATTCTAGCATATGCTGAATTAATCCTGTAAACCAGATCCATATCCCACAACTGTTCTTTGTCTCTCTTAATATATTCTGCTAAAATTGTACTCATAATTTCCTTAAGGTCTTCATTTTCTGTCTCTGGTAGGTTCTGGAATCTGAGAAAAAAGGACATTCTTTCAAGTTCTATTTTTGCCATAAAATTTTCCAATTCTAAATTCCCCTTCCAGATTGCCTTAACCTCCTCCCCCAGCTCAGCCTCTCCCTCCTGCAACATCCTAATTCTTTGTTTGGTTTCTGATATATGGTGTTGTACAGCTCTGAGTTCTTCTTTGAGATCTGACACCTCCTTTTTCAACTCATTTTGACCCCTCATAATTTCCTGAAACATTTGGGTAATGGATAAGTATTTTGAGCTCTCTCCAGCTGCTTCTTGTTGTAACAATGAAGTAATTTTTGTCTGATGTGGGAGCCGAGAATGACTTGCCCATTGGTGGTTTTTTGGGCCCCATTTTTCTGAGTTCAGAGATGGTATAAATCTTTTACAAAAGAAATGGCATAAGTGGAGTGCGCAGCTGTGCTGATCCAAGGAGGCAGGCAAATCCGAAAGTGAAAAGTTAGTTCTGCATCACAGTTCCAAGGCATGGAGGCACACCAGAAAGGGGAAAATCAAATAGTCAATATCAAGGAAGACCATATAACAGGAGAGGTCCAGGGGTCCTTCGGGGTGGGGATGGGGGTAATAATACGATGCCAGCGATTTTTTCAATGGTAGTTTCAAAAGGCAGACTTCATTTGTAAGTACAAAGATGAAGACGGAGAGGAGCCATCTTGGCTCCTCCTTTCACAGGGAGAAGAACAAAGGTTTCCATAAAGTTTTTTTTCCCTTTAAGAAAACAGCTCAGCAATCACCTCTTGCAGTTGTGATATGAATCTTTCTCACATAGTTAATACAGGTGACAAGTCAGCCTTTATTCTCACTCCATTCCGATGTAGAGAGAGATAATTCAAATGCAGCTTTATCCGAGGGGGGTAGGGAGAGAAAAAAAACCCTCTAATCTTCCAGCTTCAAATAGATTGAACACGAATTTACAATAGTCTGCTGCTTATCCATTAACGATGATTAAGGAGATTAGGATGGGTCTCCCCCCACCAGCATTCCAGCCTCTCCTCCTAAATTAACTCCTTCCTCCCAGAGCCCATTCAGTGAAAGGGCAGGCAGCCAGATGCTGCTCCATGCCCCCCCCTCCGCTCCCCGGCTCCTGAGGCGAGGCTGGAAACACCCCCGCCGACTGCCGCCAAATCCGGGGAGGGTTCCAGCAAGCCACCCTGTGGCAGGTGGCCCCCCCGAGGCCCCCTGTGCTCATCAAAGGAGCCCACCAGAGAGACGAATAGCGGACAACAACGTCCATCACCTTCAGTGACCAGAAGTGATGTCTCTAAGGTCCTTTTTTCTTTCTTCCAATAGGTCCCTATTAACAAAAGTCTTCCTGGCTACTTCCATTAGCTCACTGAGGGGTTTTCCAAGTGACCCTTCAAGCTTCTGTAGCTTCAGGCAGATATCAGGGGCACTCTGGGAGATAAAAGCCATCGCCAGCATTCGGGCATTCTCCGGTAGAGTAGGGTCTATCGGGATATACATTTGGTATGCCTCTATCAAATGGGCGTAGAACACTTCCCGGCTTTCTGTGGGTCCTTGTGTGACCAGGGAGGGCTTGGACATATTTGTGGGTGGTTTTCCTCCCACCCGGCCTGTCCGTACCACCAACTGCTGGTAATTCCTGAGGAGGACCATCTGGTGGACGTCATAAGGGTTCCAGTGTGAGTCCCTTGAAGGGAAGTGATAAAAATATGGTGGGTTATGCAAAATATACTTAAAAAGAGGATAAAGTTAACTCCCAGCTGTTTTTGTTAGGGATAATTACAGACTGTACAGTTATAGAGAATAAGTTGATTCTGAATTTAACAATGGCAGCAAGATTGCTGGTGGCGCAGTATTGGAAGAAGGAAGAGTTGCCTACTACTCAAGAATGGACGTTAAAAGTAGTAAACTTAGCAGAGATGGCCAAAATCTCAGCATATTTCAAGGACCATTCAGATGAGAAATGCAAGTTGGAATGCAGAAGATGGATTTAATATATTCAAAATAAATATCGGACTAAGAAATTCCAATTAGCTTATGAGTGAAAGAACAAGGATTGGTATAATTTATCTAAAGTTAGCTTAATAAAAGAAGAGTTAAAGTACAAGAGGAGGAAGATGTTAAAGTTAGTTAGCTTATGTTAGCGTATGATTGTTAAATGTTTATACCCTGTATTTTGCTCTGGGAGGTTGGCGGGGGGTGGGATCGGGGTGGAGGGAGGGGAGGAGAAGGGGATATATTTGTAAAATTTATTAAAACTCTTTAATAAAAAATGCTTGCCTGTCGGGGTCCCTCTTTCGCTGCTGGCCGGCCTTACGAATTCCTGGTCTCTGGTCCTTCTCCAGTGGTTCTTGGAGGTGTCAGCCGGAGCCCTCTGTCACCAGGAAGTCCCTTGGAACAATTGGTCCATTGGCGCCAGGGAGGTTCCTCCTGACAAGACAAGGCCCGACCCCGGGGTGGACACTCCAGAGGGTCCCAAGACCCCTCAATGTCCCGGTGGAGTCGCCAGAAATGTTGCAGCACGTTGAGGCTTTCACCACAATGGGACATGAGACCACAAAGGTAAAAGAGATACAGGTTTATTGATGCATTGATTTCAGCGTATTCACACACCAAATCCTGAACTGCCTGGGTTCACCCAAGACATTACTTTTATACCTTGCTTCAAACTAAGCATTCGTAAGGAGTTTTCATACATGAGATAAACAGCTTGAGTAAGGCGTTTCTATGCACGAGATAAACATGACATGTCAAAAAAAAAAAAAACAGAAGTACATTTTGGACTTTTACAGAAAGAGAAATAGTGAGGAAAAATACAAAAAGGGAAGTTCCTATATGTTTTATGCTGTTTTTGCAGTTTCCTACTTGTTCTATCTTACACCCACATTTGGCTTCCTGTGTCCTTCCTTTACAACATCTTGCCACACAGTTTCAGTAATATTTGTAATAATTTTGGGGGAAGAAAGAAATCAAACATAATCAAAGTACATATTAAGTGCTTATTACTGATTTAAAGCTAATAACCTTATAGGAGCTGGGGCTCCTATACCCCTGGAAAGTATTGATCTTTGCCCTCCTGCATCAGTTTGACATCCTTTTCTTTGTAGGAGCCTCTCAAATATTGGATCACTGTTATCATGTCCCCTCTAGTTCTTTTTTTCATTAGACTAGACATTATCCAATTCCTGTAACCAGTCTTCGTATGTTTTAGTCTCCAACCTACTAATCATCCTTGATGCTCTTTTGTGCACTCTTCCCAAAGTCTCAACATCTTTTTTATATTGTGGTGACCAGAACTGAATGCAGTATTTCAAGTGGAGTCTTACTAAGGCTTTGCCAAGCAATACTAGAACTTCACGTAAGCTTGATTCTATCCCTCTGTTAATTCAGCCTAAGATTGCATTGGCTTTTTCTGAAGGAGACTTAGCTACTTTATTGTATATTATTTCATTTTATACTGACTACTTTTATATTATTTCCTTTTTAATAATAATAATAATAATAAATTTGAATTTATTAGCCGCTCCCTCTCCACACAGGACTCGGGGCGGCGTACAATAAAACATATAGAACATAAAACATATGTGCAAACACATAAACATCCAAATACACACATATACAAAGACATACATGCACGGAGAAGGTAACAAATTACATCACATTAGGACTGTTAAAAAATCAGCCATTAAAATACCCCATTAATAATAACACAATTTAAAAATTCAAAAGGACTGTCAGGAGGAATAAGAAAAAATTTACGGTTGAGCCAGGCCAGATAATTGAAAGAGGTGGGTCTTCAGCTGTACACGGAAGGAGCGGAGATCGGAAGTAATCCTGATGTCACGGGGGAGGTCATTCCACAGGGCTGGGCCCATCACAGAGAAGGCTCTGCTCCTGGGTGTCGCCCCCCGACACTGTTTAGTGGACGGCACCCAAAGAAGTCCCTCTCTGTGTGAGCGGATTGGTCTCAGTTAATTAGGGTTAAACTTCTCCAAGAACACTTCAGGCCAGTTGGAAAATGTATAAAATGGAGAGTTTCTTTTTAAATTCTATTTATTTTGTCAAGCATGTATAAGATAACAGATATGAGTATAAACATGATTATGAATACAGGAAATGGATACGAATAAATGGGGACAGTAGGACAGGGACGGTAGGCACATTGGTGCATTTTTGCACGCCCCTTATAGACCTCTTAAGAATGGGGTGAGGTCGACAGTAGACAGTCTAAGGTTAAAATTATGAGGTTTGGGAGAAGAAACCACAGAGTCAGGTAGAGCATTCCAGGCATTGACCACTCTGTTGCTGAAGTCATATTTTCTGCAATCAAGTTTGGAGCAGTTTACCTTGCTTTGTATCTATTGTGTGCTCATGTATTGTTGTGGTTGAACTGAAGTAGTCATTAACAGGTAGGACATTGTAGCAGATAATTTTGTGTACTACACTCAGGTCAGACCGAAGGCGGCGTAGTCTAAGTTGTCCAAGCCCAAAATTTCAAGCCTGGTGGTATAAGGGATTCTGTTGTGAGCAGAAGAGTGGAGGACTCTTCTTGTGAAATATCTGGACTCGCTCAATTGTATTAATGTCCGATATGCAGTGTGGGTACTAGACAAATGAGCTTATTCGAGAATTGGTCTAGCGAAGGTTTTATATGCCCTAGTTTGCAATACAATATCACCAAAGAAGAAGCTTCACAAGATTAGGTTGACAACTCTTAATAACTCCCTTTTGTCATTTGCATGTGTGTGTGTGTGTCCCCAACAAAGTATAGTAAACAAGAACTATTTGCAGATAACACTGGAAACTTGTTTCTTCCCTCATTTTTAATCTTGGTTGTCATGCATCATAAAATAACTGTGTTAAGGGAGAAGTAAAAATAATTTGGATGATTTCTCTCCCCTCTATGTTTTGTTTTGTTTTTTGAGATGCCCTTCTCCATTGTAACATTCATTGTAAATAAACATGTAATTAGCCTTTAAAAATGTGGCTTTTCAGAAACACTAAGCTGTCACTTAGATTGCATCTCAAGGGAACTAGTGATTCCAGGGATGACTTTCACACATCAGTTTGGCCTGGGGACACTGCTTGTTAATATATGATGGAGATTACAATCACAATTTATTTCTTCGTGCTACTCTTTTCCAAAGTTAAAAAGGATATGTTTTTTTAAAAAATTCAAACCCATAATAGAAAATACCCTTTTAGCCATTGCTACCTTAAGCATCCATCCACATATCCCAAATGGCTGTTTTGAAAATATTTCTTTTTATGTTTATTTTGCTACCAAACGTTGTATGTAAATTTCCCAATGTAACAGTTTTGAGACTCATGTGATCTTATTTAAAATACACTGATGGAAAAAAAGGGGGAAAAAAACCCCAGACTATAAATACAGGAGAAATATAACAGTCTGAAATTTTTGCCGGGGCTTCATCAAACAAATGAGATCTTCTTTCTTTAATTGAACTGTGATTAACTGTAGGACAGGGGTATCAAACTCAAGGCCCGTGGGCTGGATCCGGCCCATGGGATGTTTAGATTTGGCCCATGGGGCCGCTCTGGAAACAGTGAAGGACTAGCCTGTGGTACCTCTGCCAATGGAAATGGAGCTCATGAGGGCCACACGTGACCTTTCTAAGCTCCATTTTTGCTGGCAAGGGGTTTCAGGAGGCTGACCCAGTTGAAAACGAAGCTCAAGAGTGTCAGAATATTCATGAATGGGAATACAACAAAGCAACAGGTCAGCCATTTGGGACTGGCTGGCAGAGACATGGTAACAAGGTCAACCAATGTATAGGCATGGCAACTGGGTCAGCCAATGGGCACTATTTGGTGACTGAGAGCCATGCCAGATGGCTCGGAGCCTGGGTGTGGCTTACCTATGTAGCTCTGAGTCTGTGCAAGATAACTGATCTAGTCTGCTCCCTGAATTGAAACTGGAAACCAATCTCTCCTCTCTACAACAATGAAAGAATCTTCTGTTGGTATTGTACATTTGTTATTATGTGTTATTATGTACATAAAGAAGTTAATGAATCCTGCTGAATCACTTATCTCTGTGTGCTTTCTGGATTTGATTTTTGCAGCAAACTCTGACAGGGAGCTCATTTTTGCTGGCAGAGTGATGTGGTCACCACAGGCGCCTCCAACACAAGTGATCTTGAGTTGGCCACACCCACTCTGGCCACATCCATCCTGTCCCCCCCCCCAAGGTCAAACACAACCCTGATGTGGCCTTCAATGAAAGTTTGATACCCCTGCTGTAGGAGATGACCACGCTGAGCCCAAGGGTGGGATAAAATGGATCATCAATTTGGTGTCCTTGTGACTCCAAAAGAGACTTAAGTCTAGCTCCCTTGAAATTCATTGATGCCATCGTCTGCCATTTTGCCTTAACCATTAGTAGATCAGATTCTTGTATAGGCTGCATTGAATAAACTTCCAATATTGTTGAACTCTATTCTGGCTCCTGGCTCCTGGAAGGACATGACATGATAGCAGTGTTCCAATATCTCAAGAGTTGCCAAAAGAAGAGGGGCTCAAGCTATTTTCTAAAGCACCTGAGGGTAGGACAGGAAGCAATGGGTGGAAACTAATCAAGGAGAGAAGAACTAAAGAGAAATTTCCTGACAGAATAATTAATCAGTGGAACAACTTGTCTCCAGAAGTTCTGAATGCTCCAACACTGGAAGTTTTTAAGAAGAGATTGGCATAACCATTTGTCTGATGTGGTGTAGGGTTTCGTGCCTAAGAGAGGGTGGGGTGGGGGGGTTGGACAAGAAAGTCCCTTCCAACTCTATTATTCTGTTCTGTTTCTTGTGCCTGTCATTAACATTATCAACTTTTTCTATTCAATCATGTCTGATTGACTGGAAAAGTTCCTGCAGTTTTCTTGGCGAGGATTTTCAGAAGTGATTTGTCATTGCTTCCATCCTAGGGGTGAGAGAGAATGACTGGCCTTTTGCCTAAACTTGATCAAGAACTCACTGTCTCTCCATTTCTAGCCTGATGTCTTAATCACTACAGCAAATTGATTCTCTATCAAGTAACTAAACTATCCTCCAACCAAGATGTATAGAGAAAAAGATGATTGACAATACAAAAACAAGAAGTCTATTAAAAAGTAGGTGAAATTCTCATTTGCTAGGAATGAGGTTTTCATTCTGAACATAGGCAAAGGTTCCCCTTGCACATGTGTGCTAGTCATTCCCCACTCTAGGGGGCGATGCTCATCTCCGTTTCAAAGCTGAAGAGCCAGCGCTGCCCAAAGACGTCTACGTGGTCATGTGGCCTACATATTATGTGGCGGTAGGGATTGCTGAACTGCCAACCTTTCTGATCAACAAGCTCAGCATCTTAGGCACTGAGCCACTGCATCCCTGAAACATACCTAGTCTGATGCAAATTATTAGTCTGAGAAGATTCCTGTAAAGTAGGCACTGGCAATAAAGTAGCTAACTGAATTGTTCAGCTTACCCTTATTCTGAACATAGAAAAACACATAAACACACAAAAACAACAAGAAATGTAGTCCTTATATCCATGCTATGGAGATATTCATGTAATCTGTTTATGGAGATAGCTATATATGATTCAGATGGAGTCATTTATATTATTTTTACTTTTAAAAAATTGAATTAGTCCAATTTACCTGGCCGCCCATCTCATGGAAACATATAACAACACAGCATGCAACAATACAATAGTAAACTCAATCAATCATCACCTAAAATTGTTATAGTTCTTAAGGGAGCATTAAAAACAATAAAAGCAGCACTATCCCTGAATACTTTTTATAGTCCTGTCCCTACCTCTCATAGATAGATGCTCACTTGGCAAGATTTGATGCTGTACCTTCAAAAATCATGAAACTATGTGGGTTTTTCTTTAGAAAGAGAAACGAAGACCACTGCAGATATTATATTAAATTGTCTTTAAAGCAGTCATGGGCTCCAGACTTAATTTCTTAATTCTTATTAGCAAATGCTTAACTTGATTCCCATCTAAGATTGCACTTTTAAAATGGAAATCTTTAGGGGACAGTGTCAAGGTTCTGAAAGGTGCCCTAATTAAATCATGAGCTTTAAGCCAAGCTTCAAAAGAAATCCAGTTATTTATTAGGAGCTTCATATCGGGACATTCCCAAGTGAAGCCAGCTCTGACCCCAATCATGACCCTGTTTCCCCCCTCCCCCCAGGATGTGTCATCAATCACATTCACCAATGGGGCAATTTCACAGGTTGTAGAAATCACTCCCCTCCGGCTGCTATAAGTAACCCTTATACAGCCTTGAGAGTGATAAGTTTGGGATGTGCATTTGTCTTTTGCTACCATGCCATTTCATCTGTTTCCCATCCCTCATTTCCTATGGCAACTTGAGAGCAGTCCAGAAATGCTTTGCGAGTTGACAGACAGTTGCTGAATTTGTTACCAGTGCAACGGCTAGTAGAAATAGCAATAGCACTTAGACTTATAAACCACTTCATACTGCTTTACAGCCCTCTCTAAACAGTTTACAAAGTCAGCCTCTTGCCCTCCAACAATCTGGGTCCTCATTTTACTGACCTCGGAAAGATAGAAGGCTGAGTCAACCTTGAGCCAGTCAGGATCAAACTCCTAGCAGTCAGAAGAATTAGTCTGCAATACTGCATTCTAACCACTGTACCACCATGGATTTTACGTTGGGTCTATTTCAATAAACATTTGTTTGATTTTACAGGATTTTTGTCCTCCTGGTATTGATTCTAGGAGATCAGATTGTTCAGATTTTTATGCTATTATAACTAACATACATATTGTTTCCTAATCTGAAGCATCTTGACATCATACCATAAATGAGACATTAAAATAATGAAAACAATATGTAATGAAAATGTATTCATTCAAAAGGTGGAGAAGGAAAAACATTTTTGGATCAGACTTTGAGGGCCTGGTTATCATAATGCTCAAGTATTAGATATGGTAAAGAGGACACAAACTATTCCAAGGTTAAATCCACTGATTGAACTATTCCAACATCACTGGATGTGTTCCTACACCATATTTCCCGCTGGAAATATCTGAGCTCACAACATTTCAGTATGGTTGGAATAACATGAAAACATTTTCTGGAAGGTTGGCATGATTTGCTTTGAACTGTTGTTCCAAGCTGAAAGTAGCACAACTTTTGCGCAAAAGTTTTAAACATTGCAACAAACAAATGTTGCACAGAACGCTTCTGCAGAACGCTTACATAAATGATCCAATTTTACTGTTTGTCATCTCATTTGGACAAAAAAACCTAGCCTTTTATATGCAAACTACAACAGCTGTAAGTTATAAGCTGAAAAGAAAACTGAAAAACCCTACACCAATTTATATCAATTTATTGAGTTTCATCTGCTTGTAATGGTCCAGAAGTAAAGCAGAGATAGGTCCCATCAGGTGATGGGCAGAGCTCCAAGCTTTGAAAATGCTCCAGAATAGGGAACAAGTGGGGATGAGTTAGTGGTTATTCTGTACTGAGACAAGTTTTAGTACTGATGTTCCATCCATGAAGCAGGTAAAACAGTTATAAACAAGCAATAAAAATATGCACATGAACAGAATAACAGAGTTGGAAGGGACCTTGTAGGTCTTCTAGTCCAATCTCCTGTTTGACAGGAAACCCTGTGCTATTTCAGATACAGATTAACAGAGTTGGAAGGGACCTTTTAGGTCATCTACTTCAACCCCACACCCAGGCAGGAGACCCCATGCCATTTCTGACAAAGGGTAGTCCAGTCTCTTCTTGAAAGCCTCCAGGGATGAAGCTCCCACAACTTCTGAATAACAGAATAATAACAGACTAACATAGTTGGAAGGGACCTTGTAGGTCATCTACTCCAAACCCACACTCAAGTAGGAGGCCCTACACCATTTCTGACAGATGACAATCCAGTCTCTTCTTAAAAGCTTCCAGTGCTGACGCTCCCACAACTTCTGCTGGCAACTTCTATTCCATGGGTTGATTGTTCGCACTGTCAGAAAATTTCTCCTTATTTCTAGGTTGAATCTCTCCTTGATCAGTTTCCATTCATTATTTCTTGTCTGGCCTTCGGGTGCTTTGGATAATAGCTTGACCCCTTCCTCTCTGTGGCAGCCCCTCAAATATTGGAAGACTGCTATCATGTCTCCCCTGGTCCTTCTCTTCACTAGATTAGCCATGCCCAGTTCCTGCAACCATTCTTCATATGTTGTAACCTCCATTCCCCTAAACTCCTTGGTTCTATTCTTAAAAACATCCAGTGTTGGAGCATCCACAACTTCTGGAGGCAATTCATTCCACTGATTAATTACGCTAACGGTCAGGAAATTTCTTCTTAGTTCTAGGTTGGATCTCTCCTTGACTAATTTCCATCCGTTGCTTCCTCTTCTGTCTTAGGGGGCCTTGGAGAATAGGTTTGTAGCAGCCCCTTAGATATTGGAATACTGCTATCATGTCACCCCTAGTTCTCCTTTCATTAAACTATACTAAGTTCCTTCAACCATTCTTTAAATGTTTTAGCCTCCAGTTTCCTAATCATCCTTATTGCTCTTCTCTGCACTCTAAAATCCTAATTACTCATGCAAATTAATAGGATTGGAGCAAGGACCGAAGACGTTAGCCTCTGAAAAAGAAAAACATCCTGGAACAATGATAAACAGTTCAGTGAAGACGTGAACAATGTGGACCTGCTATTAAAAAGGCGAAGATCATATTTGGGATAATAATACAGTATCGATAATAGAGTATTGCCAATTTCATAATGCCCTTGTACAATTCAATTGTCTGTCCACATCTGGAATGTTAAATGATAGTGGAGCTAAAAAAGGTTAAGGGGAAAACAGCTAGGATGATCAAAAGGCTGGAGCAGCTTTTCTATTAAAAAAAATTATGATTCTTGGAGTTATTTTTTTAGTCTAGAAAGGAGGTGAATAAGAGAGGACAGAATTGAGGTGTACAGAATTATGAACTATGTGGACAAAGCAGATAAGAACATACTTTCCTCAAATACTAAAAACAAAAGTCACTCAATTCTGGAAGAATCATGGGGCAGACAAAAGGATTTTTTTAAAAATAAAAACAGCAAATATGTAATTAAATCTTGGAATTCACTACCTTCAGATATAATGCTAGTAACCAGGTTAAGGTAAAAATTCCCCTGCACATACGTGCTAGTCGTTCCTGACTCTAGGGGCTGGTGCTCATCTCTGTTTCCAAGCTGAAGAGCCAGCGTTGTCTGAAGACCTCTCCATGGTCATGTGGATGGCATGACTCAATGCCGAAGGCGCACGGAATGCTGTTACCTTTCCACCAAAGGTGGTCCTATTCTTCTACTTGCATTGTTTACGTGCTTTTGAACTGCTAGGTTGGCAGAAGCTGGGACAAGTAACAGGAGCTCACTCCATTACACGGTGCTAGGGATTCGAACCGCTGAACTGCCAACCTTCTGATCGACAAGCTCAGCTTCTTAGCACCTGAGCCTCCGTGTCCCTAGTAATCGGGTTAGCTAGCTTCAAAAAAGAGTCGAGCAGGAATAATGGCTGTTTGCCTTAATGACAATGGGGATGCATCTGGAAGTCATCTCCTGGGAGATTTGTTGGCTTCCTTGTATAGCTGATGGACCACTGTGATTAAAGATTGTTGGACGGGATACACTTATGTTATTACGTTTTTCAGCTTGCCGAGTCTAGTGATAGAAGCTTATTTTATAATTACAAAAACAAAGTGCATATATATCGTTAATAACATATCACAAGCAGAATGTAACCTTGACCTGAGTGGGCAATAGCACAGCTACATCTGCAGCTGCTACCAATTATTTCTCTTCAAGCAAGCCTCATGGAGAAGCACTCATCCAAAATCATAATTATTTCTTTTGCAAACGTTGAGTAGAATACCCTTGTCATTAATCCATGCATGAGAGTTGGAGTCCACCCTACTTCTTAAATTAAGAAAAAGCAGCTACTCTAAAGGGTCAAGAGATTCATCCTATCGGAGCTGGGTCCTTGGAAAAATTTTTTAGCTGCAGGTCCCAGGAGTTGAAGTTCTATTTTTCTTTAGAGATCATCTGAAGAAACCAGAATACCAATTAGCAGCTTTGCATAAGGTCTGAGATAGGGAAGTACAAACCAGATATGCAAAATGTGGCACATAAGGGACAGTTGGATGAAAGCTGTTGGTTTTAAGGAGTTGTCAGCATTCCAAATAACATCCCAAATAAAAGAAGACTCTGAGACTTGAGTTTCCTCAAAGTTCCATTTTATTAGAGATGTCATGTTGGCACATCTGGGAAAACCCGAATCTGGAAGTTTTCAGGTTTTCCCCATCCAAGTGAAAGTTCAAATCCCTGCCCAGCACCCACATATCTGTCACATGATCCAATCAGACACCATCCAAAACTGGAGATGCCTCCCAGTCACTTCATCACAGCTGCAGGGCAAGGTCTCCTTTACTCTCTGAGTAACTAATGTTATTTTGACTATATCTCACCCATGCTCTATATAATCTCCCCACCCATTGTCCTAGGGCCCATTGTAAAAGATGGATTCCAGGTCTGACAGGAATGGCTGCTGGTTATTAGAACATCAATATAGAATAATAGAGTTGGAAGGGACCTTGGAGGGCTTCTAGTTCAACCCCCTGCTTAAGCAGGAAACCCTACACTACTCCAGATAAATGGTTATCTAATCTCTTCTTAAAAACTTCCAGTGTTGGAACATTTGCAACTTCTGGAGGCAAGTTGTTCCACTGATTAATTGTTCTAACTGTCAAGAAATTTTTCCTTAGTTGTAAGTTGCTTATCTCCTTGATTAGTTTCCATCTATTGCTTCTTCTCCTAACCTCACATGCTTTGGAGAATAGTTTGACTTCCTCTTCTTTGTGGCAACCCCTGGGATATTAGAACACTGCTATCATGTCACCTCTAGTCCTTCTTTTCTTACGACTAGACATTCCCAGTATCTGCAATTGTTCTTCATATGTTTTAGCTTCCAGTCCCCTAATAATCTTTGTTGTGCTTCTCTGCACTCTTTCTAGTGCCTCAACATCGTTTTTACATCATTTTGTTCTACTTGAGTTCTGTCCAGTATTCCAGCTGTGTATCTAATGCCCAGGTGTTCATTGACTTGATTGAATTTCCTCCATTGAGTTTGGACTTTAAAATTATCTTCATTCTCTTGAAGTATTCACTTCTTCTTGACATCACTGGGCTTAATGTTGACAGCTTGAGGGATGCCCACGTATTTTCATTGATCATCTTAATCCAGACTCTTGATCCACAGGACATTTTGATTCTTTCTGTTTTCTCTACATTTCCCCTATTGATGATGAGGGTGGCACATTTGTCCATTCCAAATTCCATTGTAATATCCTGGCTGTATATCCATTGATGTTGGCATTTGTTATTGCCAGCTCAGGGACTTGGAGAGTGCATGTTAATTCTGCCAATACTTCCCAAGAGGTGAAAGGCAGAATCCAGAGCAAGCAATGATAAACATTGGAGGAAGGAATCATCCAAAGACCTTTTCAAGCTGGTAGAGTATGGCTAAGAGCTCTCCAAGGTCATGACAATGTTTTGTTCTGCTAATGTTTTAATCTGTCTTGTCCTTCTGTTGAAGCAAACCTCAACAATATTAAGGGAGAATTGTTTTTCCTCCCCCCCCAGTGCCACCATTTTCCTACACACCCTGTTTTTTTCCTTTAATTCTTTTCAGAAGTAATAATAAGAGGGGAAATTAGAATTTGAATGATGGTATTACTACAGTAAGTATGGGACACAGTGGCTCAGTGGCTAAGATGCTGAGCTTGTCAATCAGAAAGGTTGGCAGTTTGGTGGTTCGAATCTCTACCGCCGCGTAATGGAGTTAGCTCCCATTACTTGTCCCAGCTTCTGCCAACCTAGCAGTTTGAAAGCATGTAAAAGTACAAGTAGAAAAATAGGAACCACCTTTGGTGGGAAGGTAACAGTGTTCTGTGCACCTTCGGCATCTAGTCATGCCAACCACATGACCACGGAGACATCTTTGGACAGCGCTGGCTCTTCGGCTTTGAAACATAGATGAGCACCACCCCCTAGAGTCAGGAACGACTAGCACATATGTGCAAGGAGAACCTTTACCTTTATATTACTAAGTATACTTAGTAATAATACTAAATATACACCATATACTTAAATAATATGGTGACTGGCATAAAAATTATATATCAAACAATTAAATAATGAAAAATTATAATTCAATATGAATAAGTGTATGTTTGCTAAATGTAACAAATATGATTAAAATACTTTTTTATATCAAAATGTATGACATGCAGAATATGGTGACTGACATGAAAATAACATATTGAAATATTGAATAGCCAAATAACGAAGGATTCTATGTTGTACAAGCAAATAACAGATTTCAATTTAGCATAAATATTTGTACTATTACTAGAATTATATAAGCTTTCTAAAAGTAATAAATGTGATTAATAATATTCTATTTGTATTAAAGGTATGGTACGTAGAATAAAGTGATTGACATAGAAATGACACATTGAAATATTAAATGACTAAATAATGAAAGATGATAATTTAATAAAAATATGTGTATTATTACAAGGATTATCTAAGCTTGTTAAATGAAACAAATATGATTAATACTATTTTATTTGTAATAAAATGAATGACACTCAGGTGCCACACTGTTCACACATTGATATGTTTGTAAAAAATAAAAAAATGAAAAACTTAAATATTTTCAAATCTTGCCATTGTCAGGGTTCCAAGTAACACCCTGTAATGAAAGAAGACTGAGGCTTGAGTTTCCTCAAAGTTCTATTTTATTACTGATGTCATATTGGAACATCTGAGAAAACCCGAATCTGAAAGCTTCCAGACTTTTCCCACTGAAATAAAAGTTCAAGTCCCTGCCCAGCACCTACATGTCCATCACCTGGCCCAATCAGACACCATCAAAAACTGGAGATGCCTCCCAATCACACCATCACAGCTGCAGGGCAAGGTGACCTTGACTGTCTGAGAAACAAATGTTACTTTGACTATATCTCACCCATACTCTACATAATCCCACTCCAGGGATGAAATGCTCTGAAGTCTGCTACCGGTTTGCTTCATGTGCGCATGTGCACCGCAGGGGCTGAGAAGCCTTTTCTGAGTCTGCAAAAGTAAGTAGAACAGTGAGGGGGGGGAACAGCTGTGCCACGCTATTTAGATTTGCTAGAAATCAGGATTTCCTGCTTTCTACCAAATATAAATCGAGTGGCAAAGCAGATTGTTGCACAGCTGATTGTTGGAACTTTAAAAAACTTTTAAAAACATTTTTACTACTTATTTGCCCAAACTGGTAGAAAAAAAATGCTTTAAAAGTTTTTTAAAAGGTCCAACGATCAGCTGTGCCAATCAGCTGTGCCACGCGATCGTCAGAACCTTTTTAAAAGCATTTTTACTACCTTTTCGCCCGACCCAGTAGTAAAATAATGCTTTAAAAAGTTTTTTTAAAGTTCCGATGAACAGCTGTGACAATCAGCTGTGCCATATGATCATTGGAACTTTTTTTACTTTTAAAAAACATTTTATATATACCGGTTCAAGCAAACTAGCCCGAACCGGTAGCATTTCACCACTGCTCCCCCCCCCCATTTTCCCACAGTAGAAATTCCATTTTCCTCCTCTCTTTCTCTTTGCCTATGTCTCCTATTCCCATTTTCCTGGGCCTCTTTTCATTTCCATTTTATTCTCTCATTCATTGTCATCCCACTGCATTTGCTCTTTCTTTGTGGTTGTTGACTGGAAGAACAGGGATTATTTAAATGAGAGGTGGCAGCTTAGAATAGACTTCCCATAGACTTCCCAGTGATTCTGCCTGCTGCCTTGGTTTTCCATAAAAAAAATATCTTTTTAAAAAATATCTATCAACAGATTGCTAAGGTGGGCGGCTGATACTTCTTTATTTTTGTCTTCAAGTGTTTGCAATCCTGTTTGGGCAGTTTTTGTTTTCTCATGTGTTCTTTTCAATGTTGTTTTTTAAAAAATAATATTAATCTTATTAATGTTTTTCTTAAAGGTAATAAAAACTAAAAAAAATTAAACTAAAAGCAAAAATGAAAAGCGCAGAAAAGAAGAAAAAGTTACAGGAAAAAATAAAATAGAAAAGAAAAGAAAAAAGGAATGTTATTGGGGGAGGGAATCTTCTATATATATAAAAGGCAAGTAACACTCACTCATCACAAAATCTCCAGAACTGTAAAGCCTACAAACTTGAAATTTGGACGTATGTTCTTCTTGGCTTCTAGGTGCTTGCTAAGAAAGGATTTTTCAAAATGACCATCAGATCATTAGTATTTCTTATACAGAAGTTAACATGCTCTGATGCTAAGGAGTTCTACTCCCCCTCCCCAACTGAAAAAAACTCAGTTCCAACTGCCAGTTGCTTTATATTAATATGCTCTGATGCTAAGGAGTTAGACATTCTACTCCCCCTCCCCACCTGAAAAGAACTCTGTTTCAATGCCAGTTGCCTTACATTCCGTTACCTCAGTTCAAACTGACAGATGTTCCACTCCTTCACTCAGGAGTGGCCTGGGGCTCCTTACAGTACTAAACATCAGTACCTCACCAAAATGTCTACGCCTTCCACCTATGGAACTGCTTTTGGACTCAAGGCAGTGGGAGTGACATTCTCTTATGTGTTTCAATCACCAACCACCGCTGAGCTAATGGATTGTTAACTGAATTTCTCCTGCATAGCCTGATCACATAGTTTCGTCATGAAGCACGGATAATCAGCTACTAGTAAATATATAAGGAAAGAACTTTCCCCTTCACCCAGCTTATCACCTCCCCTTTTGTTTTCCAGGCCATGTTCAGGCCATTATACCAGCCTGGAAAACGGTCTGGAAATGGCCCCCAAAATGGATTTATGACTGTTTTTTGGGCCGTTTTCAGGCCACTTTCTGGTGCTTGGGCACCCACAAAGACCAGCTGGCCAGAAACCAGAAAAGCACCTGGTGATGGCACACGTGCCCACAGATAGGT
Organism: Natrix helvetica; assembly: GCF_964273705.1. Classification (NCBI taxonomy): domain Eukaryota; kingdom Metazoa; phylum Chordata; class Lepidosauria; order Squamata; family Natricidae; genus Natrix; species Natrix helvetica. The sequence goes on along the minus strand of NC_138558.1, from coordinate 68,462,491 downwards.
GGCAGCTTAGAATAGACTTCCCATAGACTTCCCAGTGATTCTGCCTGCTGCCTTGCCATAGGTTTGCCATCACAGGTATAGGGTCTCCTGCTTGAGCAGGGATTGGACTAGAAGACCTCCAAGGTTCCTTCCAACTCTATAATTTTATGCTCTATGTTCTAATGGTTATGAGAGATAATATACCTATTTTAATTTCAGTCTGATTAACTCACTTTATATTTCTTCTTTTTTACTTTTATCAATCTCCAATCCCTTCAAATATTGTTCTAGATTTTCAGTTTGTGGGTTTCCCCCCCCCATTTTTTCTTTGTCCTGTCCCACAAAGTCCCTCAAAACATTTCATGATCCTTATGAAACAAAAATCTTCTAAATCCAAAATAGCAAAATTATCCAGCTCACTCACATGATTGTTATTTGTATATCATTTTTAATTATTACGACATCATCCAGTTTTATTTTGTATATTGTGTAGAATTTTTTTCCATGCCATTATTGTAGCTTGTCATTTTTCAAATCACCTTCAAATCAATCTCATTCTTGTCCAGTAAAACCTGTTCTTCTGTCACAACAGTTTTTAAACACACTCCATCTATAATTGCAGACTTTTTAAAAATTAAGTTCAGAGTGCATTGTTCCCAAATATCCTTCAATAATCCACTGCTAAATTATTTTGCTCCATTCTGTGTTAGTAAATAATCCCAATTATTCTTTAGTTGTAAGCTTTAGTTCTTTCTGATTCCCTCTAGGGTTCAGCCTTAAAATTCCCCTCCTAATATGTTTTTTTTTCAAGAATTCAAACCAAGATCATTTTCCCATGGAACTTGTTCATATAATTAATTTCACAATCTTATTTTAAATCCATCTGGACCCTTAGTCCATTTGTAACTTTTCCAAAATCAATCTTCTAATCCAGTAGTGGGTTGCACATTTTCTTACCACTGGTTTGCCGCAGATGTGTGCACAAAGCGGGCATGTGGGCATCTTCCTTGCATGCACTCAGCCTTCCACACATGTGCTTTGCTCAAACACGTTCCTTCCATGCATGCTCCTAGCCTCAAAAATGTGCCTAAATGGACAGCATACAGCTGGGGTTGGTGGAAGGGCCCACCCATGATTTCTACTACCGGTTCAGGCAAACCAGTCTGAACCGGCTGAATGCCATCTCTGTTCTAATCACCCTTTTTATTTTGAAAAACGAAGAGTTCTTAAACTTCTATTTAAAACTTCTTTCACTGAAGATTCAAGGATGTTTACTAGGTGGCCTAAAACCTGCAAAAGTTGTGAAAGTTCCTAACAGCAATTAAAAAGCAATCACTGGAAGTGATTAAGAAATGAGGTTCAGAGAACCTTACATCCACAAAATATCTGCATAATGGCTATGAGTTTGGTAGAAATCTCTAAATCCCCAGCCACTCAATTCTATCAACCCTTCCATGCAAACAGAGAGAGGAAATAGAACCAGATAAACTATTCTACTTTATTGTAAGGCTATATTAATGTAATCTTCCAACTCAAAAACCTTCTGCCTTTCCCTAAGGTCTATCACAGATTGTGTTACAACTCAGAAGAGGAGCAGCTGTTCGGAGTAAAAATGGCTGCTCTAATTATCTTTCCTTTTTCAGGAGAGATTTTCCCAGCTAGAATTCACCATCTGACCACTATTCCTATCAATTGTCATCTCCACCCCATCGGAAAGTAAGATTCTACATTTAGGCAAGAACAAAACGCACAAGTACAGCATATGTGGTACCTTGCTCAATACTATGTGAAAGGGATCATGGAGTCCTAGTGGACAATCATTTAAATATGAGCCAGCAGCAGCTGCCAAAAAAGCCAACACAGTTCTAGGCTGCATAAACAGAGGGATAGAATCAAGATCACGTGAAGTGTTAATACCACTTTATAAGGCCTTGGTAAGGCCACACTTTGAATACTGCATCCGGTTTTGGTCGCCATGATGTAAAAAAAATGTGGAGACTCTAGAAAGAGCGCAGAGAAGAGCAACAAAGAAGATTAGGGCACTGGAGGCTAAAACATATGAAGAACGGTTGCAGGAACTGTGTATGTCTAGTTTGATGAAAAGAAGGACTAGGGGAGACATGATAGCAGTCTTCCAATATCTCAGGGGCTGCCCCAAAGAAGAGGGAGTCAAGCTATCATCCAAAGAACCTGAGGGCAGGACAAGAAGCAATGGGTGGAAACTAATCAAGGAGAGAAGCAACTTAGAACTGAGGAGAAATTTCCTGACAGTTAGAACAATTAATCAGTGGAATGAGTTGCCTCCAGAAGTTGTGGATGCTCCAACATTGGAAGTTTTTAAGAAGATATTGGAGAACCATTTGTCTGAAATGGTATAGGGTTTCCTGCCGAAGTAGGAGGTTGGACTAAAAGACCTGCAAGAGATGTCTTCAGACAGCGCTAGATCTTCGGCTTTGAAACAGAGATGAGCACTGCCCCCTAGAGTCGGGAACGAATAGCACATATGTATGAGGGGAACCTTTACCTTTGAAAGATGATGATGATTCCCTCAAGTTTTGTCAGGGGAAAAAACACCCTGTTGGAGATCGATGAACCGTGGCTGATTCCCTTCCGCATATCTTTTGAGATATTTAGAAAAGAAATAGTCTTTAAGAAAATATTCTAATTAATAAACAAACTTTAATAATAAAATAATAAAAGTAAATGAAAAACAGAAATAACTAATTGGTTACATTTTGATAATGAAAGCTACGTTAGCCAAAGTTGGCTGCCGAACAAAGAAGAGAGGAATTTTGGAATGTGTAACGCGTGCGCAATAAATCACTTTCAGATAAGAACCCTTTTTTGTTTTATGACCTGCGCAATAAAGCTTTCTTAGTTTAACTCTTGAGTGTCAATTCAGGCAGTTCAGGCCTAGCAAACTTTTTAACATCGTGACACCCCTTCTTTTGCTAGTCTGGGCTGACGTCATCAAATCATCAATTAAGGCACATCTTCTTTCGCAGATACTCGTGTTGATTTGCGGCGAGTGGTTTGTTAAGCATGTCTGCGATCTGATCATGTGTAGAAACATATTGCAATTTAACAAAACCTTGCTTAACTAATTGCTTTGTGTTTTGATAACGAATGTCAATGTGTCTGGACCTAGAACCTGTGAAATGTGACTCAGAAATATAAACAACAGATACATTATCTTCCATCACGGTGATTGGTCGAATCGGACGTGTCCAGATATCTGTGATCAAAGCATCAAACCACGTTAGAGAATTACAAGCATCTGAAACACAAGCATATTCAGCTTCAGTAGATGAACATGAAACAAAACTCTGTTTTCTCACTTGCCAGTAAACAGGACAACCATTTAGGAACATCATGTAACCAGAAGTGCTTTTGCGTGACTTCTTGTCGCTCGCCCAGTCGGCGTCGGCAAAACAAATCAACTTTGGTTGATCAGTGTGTGTCGGTTCTAGCAATAACTTCATGTGTTTAGTGTGTTTCAGGTATTTCAACAACTTCTTAATGCATGACCAATGAAATTGTGTTGCCTTACCTACGTGTCGTGATAAAAGATTAACACTAAGTGCGATGTCAGGTCTGGTCCAACTACTAATGTATAATAGTGAACCAATGACTGAACGATAAAGTGTTTGATCCTCGAACTCAGGACTTGGTTCATGTGTTAAGTTGTGAAAATCTGTTTGCATGGGTGTCTTTGTTGTGCTAGCATCTTTCATGTTGCAATGATGTAGAATGTGGTCAATTTTCTCCTCTTGTGAAAGACTAAACCCCTTCTGTGTCTTTTCAATTTGAACACCTAAATAAGTGCTAATGTGTCCTAAAGATTTTAGTGTGAAGTATCTCTGCAAACTTTTAGCAAAAATCTCACTCATTTTCTTATTTGGACCAATATAAACAATATCATCAACATAAACAAGAATTATCTCATATGCATTGTTAGATCTTTTTGTGAACACGCATTCATCAGTTTCGGACTTAATAAAGCCCATTGAATTTAGTTTGTCAGTAAGACATAAATACCACATTAAACCTGACTGTTTCAGACCATAAAGACTTTTGTTCAGGAACCAGGTATCCCCTTCTTGCTTTCTGAATCCTGGAGGGCTTCTCACATAGATCTCTTCATCTAGGTCTGCATGTAGATAAGCTGTGTCCACATCAAATTGAAAAACTTCTAAACCAAGAATAGTTGCAGTGGTTAAGGCAATTTTTACACTTTCAGTTCTGACTGTTGGTGAGTAAGTGTTTGTGTAGTCCTCAGGATAACGTTGAGCGAAACCCTGAGCTACAAGTCTGGCTTTGTATAAAGACTCACCATTCGGTTTCTTCTTGATTCTGTAAACCCATCGGGTGCCAATGACTTTCTTGTTTGCTGGAGGTTTTGCAGGTGTGAATACATTAAGTTTCTTCAAACTGTCCATTTCATCCTGCATTGCATCATACCATTTGTCTTGTTCTGAATCAGGAAGCTGTTTGATTTGTGTGAATGTCTCTGGAGGAAGAGTAACGTTGCAAATCAAAGGTACTGGTGTTTTTGTCAGTTGCCATGAATAACGTTGTGGAGGGATTCCTTTTGTGGCCCTCTTGGAGCGTCTAGGAACATCAGTCCAGTCTTCTTCTTCTTCTTCATCATCCTCGTCCTCACGTTCGTTGCTAGCATCAGCATCCGCGGGTTGAGAAGACGGAACATCAGGTTGTGAAGAACTGGTAGAAGGAACATCTGCCTGCGAATTATCATCAGGCTGCGTGGCATCTGGAACACCATCTCTAGGAAAATAAACTTCAGGATCATTGGAATGAATCCTGGACCAGTCAATGTCTTCCTCAAAATTAGCAGATTGTGAAATGACAATCACATGTTTAGTATCAATGAATTTGTACCATTTTGAATTATCATCAATACCCATAAATCTTAGTCTCTTTGGTCCTTGAGTTATAGGAGTGTTCACCATAGCATATGAACCAAAAATGTGGAGGTTCTTGAGATCAGGCTTGTAGCCATACAGTATGTAGAAAGGAGTTTGATTGATTACACTGCTCCAAGTACGGTTGACAATGTAATTTGCATATTTGATTGCTTCACCCCAGTATGCGTTACTGAGATTGGCATCTTCTAGAAGACAACGCATCATGGTTTGTAGAACCCCTTGTCTTCTTTCTACGACTCCGTTATGAGCCGGTGTATATGGAGCAGATGTCTGATGAAGAATTCCATTTTTACGCATCCAGTCCTGGAAACGCTGAGACATGAATTCTGCACCACGGTCACTCTGGATTCTGGCGATGCGAACTTGGTATTGTGTAGAAACAAACGCTGCAAAGTCTTTAAAGATCTGAAAGGTCTCAGATTTCTCTCTCATAGGATATACAAATCCATATCTAGAATGATTATCTACAATTGTTAAAAAATACTTTCTGCCACCAAGTGTTGGTGGGAAAGGACCCACTATGTCAGTGTGTACCAAATCAAAAATGCGTGTTGACCGGCGTGTAGCGTGTTTGGGAATTGCAGCCGCCTTGGATTTAGCCTTTTTGCAAACCGCACAATCCAAAAACACCTTACACCCCTTTAGATCCAAACCTTTTGCGAACTCCGGCATTTTTCTAAGAACACGGAAACTGGCATGCCCCAATCTTCTGTGCCACTTGTGAATACACCTGGAATGCAAAGGTTTACCAGTTAGTGAATTCTCAACATTAACAGTTTCATGAGGACCCTCAGGCTTGCTTTGAGCAATCTGTTTTTGTTTTCTCTGTTTGTTGGCTTTAGGAGCCTTTGGCACAGTAACGCTTTCTCTCTCTGGGACAACTCTCTCTGGGTTTGCGTTGTGCCTTTTTGGAGTTTGCATACTTGCCTGTGCTTGCCCTTTAGGCTTTGGCTTTAAGTAATAAACACCACCAATCAGCATGGTTTCAGCAACAATATCACCATCTTTAACTAAGTAACTTGCTTTTTCGAGGTGGTGAACCTGGAACTTTAACTCTCTAGACAAGTGACTTTGACTAAGCAAATTACTGGTTGCTGAAGGTATGTAATAAACATCAGGGATGTGTGTATCGAGCTCTTCAATGTAAACAGTTCCTTTTCCCATAACCTTGCAAGTGTGGTTGGTGAAGGAATACAGTTCTCGATACTCGGGCTCTGGTTCGCCCATCTCTGTGAAAAGTTCCCTTCTGTGGGTAACGTGCACAGCTGCTCCACTGTCTAAAGTCCACAAAAGACGTCTGTCGAACTTTGGATCAGGTTGTGGAACGTTGGTTATGGCCAGTGTTGCAAGTGGAGCTTGTGAATCATGCCTTGGACCACGACGACCTTGTCTTCCGCCTCTACCTTTGCCTCTGGAATCTGTTCCTCTGGGCTGGTACGTGGCGGGAGCTGGAACTCGTTGGGGACAATCCCGGGTGTCATGTCCCACACGGTTGCAGGTGTAGCATTTTGGCATCCTTGGAGCGTAGCCTCTTCCTCGGAAGGGACGTCTGGCTGGAGCCTTTGGTGCTGGAGGCCGTTGCAGATGTGGGGTAGCTAACCTGATAGCTTCGTCTTCCACTAAAAGTCTGCAAACGTGGTTAACTGTGCGTTGAGCAATAGGCACGTAGTTAATCTTTGCAACAGCATCTTTCCATTCATAATTCAATGAGTTAATGATGATGCTAATCATTTGGATATCATCGATTACATGGCCATTTTGTCTCAATTCATTTCTCATTCTTTTCAGTTTGGTCAAATGTCCACCAATTCGTTCACCAGGTTTCAACTTCGAACCATGGAACTCAGACATGAGCAAACATGAGGATTCAATTGAAACGGGCCTGTAGCAATCTTCCAAAATAGCCCAAATTTCTTGGGCAGTTGCATCAGGTGGAAAGATACCTTGAATCTCAATTTCCATTGACATGAGTAAAGTCGTGATTGCTCTGTTTTCAAGGTTTCTTATTGCAGGCGTCCAGGGTGGAGGAGGAGGATTAAAAACCATGGAATATGTGCCTTCTCTTCGAAGCAAGAGCGCAATTTCACTGACCCAGGCTTTATAATTCTCTCCTGACTCCTTTAATTTGGACTCACCAGTCAAGGGGGTGACTGTGAATACCTGCTGAGGAACAATTTGTTGCTCTGGTTGCAAAGCTGGTTGTTGAACCAGGGGATGCTGGGGTTGCATCATTGGCCTTTGCGTGGCAACATCAAATTGGCTTCCTCGAATTCGCCTTTGGCTTTGCCTTTTTCCATCTAGGGAGAATTCCACACCGCCAGGGGGTGTTGAAGACTTAACCTTTGGAGACAAAGTTTTGGCTTCTAAAGGACTCATAGACATATCTCTGAAAATCTGGTCCAATTGCTTAATCTTTTGCTGTAATAATTTTTCTCCGCCAGCAGATGGCAGTGCAGCTTCACTTTTTGGCTGCAGCCCTCTATACATGGCCTGAAGTTCAATTGACTCAAAGGGACCACGTGACCTCAGTGACGTGTACATGTCTCTTTGTTCTAATTGACCAATGAACTCTGTGGGGTGTGTCTTAGGCTGTTGTTTTGAAGAAGACAAGATGGCGTCCTCAGACATTTTGGGAGTGGGGGAGCTTCTTCTACTTCGCCTTATCTCCTCAAAACACACTCTCGCCTCCTTAGCATATCTTTCTAAACGTTCTATTTGATCAAGATAGCTTTGCATTTCTTGCTCACCATCTGGGGGAATTTCATAAACTTTGCTTTCTGCGTGGGAGGATTTTTTCTGTGCCGGCAGTTGCCGTTTAGACTTTTGCCGTTCATTAATTGTATCTTGATAATGAGGGACATTTACTGACCTCAGTCCGTAGATCTTGCCTTCTGTAACTCTTTCCCCCATTTCTGGCTCGGCACCTGAAGAATCTTGCTTCTCTGTGTCCGAGGGAGCCTCTTTGTCAGAGGAAGCTGATTCATCTGTGTTCGCCCCATCTTTCTTTTTCTTTCTCTTCTTCGACATGGCTAATTAGGCTTAGTCGGTTATCTTAAGATAGCGCGAAGAGAAAATACAGCCATAAATTGTAGTCATCTCAGCTTGTATCATCAAAAGCCAAAACTCTGCTACCAAGTTGTCAGGGGAAAAAACACCCTGTTGGAGATCGATGAACCGTGGCTGATTCCCTTCCGCATATCTTTTGAGATATTTAGAAAAGAAATAGTCTTTAAGAAAATATTCTAATTAATAAACAAACTTTAATAATAAAATAATAAAAGTAAATGAAAAACAGAAATAACTAATTGGTTACATTTTGATAATGAAAGCTACGTTAGCCAAAGTTGGCTGCCGAACAAAGAAGAGAGGAATTTTGGAATGTGTAACGCGTGCGCAATAAATCACTTTCAGATAAGAACCCTTTTTTGTTTTATGACCTGCGCAATAAAGCTTTCTTAGTTTAACTCTTGAGTGTCAATTCAGGCAGTTCAGGCCTAGCAAACTTTTTAACATCGTGACAAGTTTAGTCCCTAATGATTATATGTATGTATGTATGTATGTATGTATGTATGTATGTATATGTATGTGTGTGTGTGTGTGTATATATATATATATATATATATATATATATGTGTGTGTGTGTGTGTGTGTGTGTGTGTGTGTGTTGTATTTGTACTGATAAATAAATAAAGGGAGACTAGTATAGATCTATTTTGAGCTAATTAGCTCTCATCAGCTAGCCATACCCTTACTGGGATTTGAACCTGGGCTGTATTATATCTTAGGCAG